>NC_034410.1:135083855-135407849 GCF_002078875.1 Numida meleagris
CCTTCCCTTCCCTTCCCTTCCCTTCCCTTCCCTTCCCTTCCCTTCCCTTCCCTCGCCGCCCCACTCCCCCCTGCACAGCCCTGTTCTCCCTTTCCAGCTGAAAAACCCATCTGAAAAATAAGCTGGCAAAAAAAGGGTCATCTTTCTCACAGGGATTTGTTCTCCAGCTCTCTTCCTTGCACCAGCTGCACAAACATTTGTGCTGCTACAGCTGCAAGAGTTAGATGTCCGACTGCGCCCTGATTAATTTTCTCCTAAACTTGTTGTGCATTTGAGACCTGTTCCATTCAGCACCTTGAATAACAATTTACACTTATGAAAAGGAGGCTACCAAATCAGCGGCAGCATTTAGTTGCCTTTTAGCGCACAAAGAGGCTGGAAAGCACAAAAAACAAAGAAGATCCAAGTCCTCTATTCTAAGCGCGTAGTATTGCCCATTTCAAGAAGACAAAATGTACCATTTGTTTCTTTTTAAATAGAAAATAGAGCAACTGCTAGCAGACGACTGCTGAATTTGTGCAGGGGTCACTGTCTGTGCAGGAATACTGCTGCTATCAGCAGTGCATTAACAACACCTTAATTAAAGAAAGAAAAGCTCATACTGAACGTGTGCCACTTCTACAGCTTCTGCTCAGCTATTAAATTAAAATTCCGGGTTGTTATGGAAACTGGGATTCACGATAGATAGTCAAAGAATAAAGTAATTACAGGGTATTCGAATCTGACTACTTAATCCTCTACTGAGAAAATGTCAGTGAAGAGTTGCATGGATGCCTGAGTGACTTAATTTAATTGAGCAATAGATATTTTATTGCTGAGTGCTTGTTTAAAACTTCAACAACCTTCAAATCCTTCAGATGTTTTCTGCTTTAGAACCCAATTGCACACTCTAACTTTGATACAAATGGTGTATATTTGTGTGCGTGTGTATTGCACATAAAGGAGGTGCCTGTTGAAAATTTTCGTCCCTTACTCACAAAGTTAATAAAATGGTTATTGAAGTGAGTGAGGGCGAAGTCAGGTAGGTTTAATCAGTTCTGCAGAGCACTCAGAGCATCCTTTCCATACCAATGTCAAGTGGAAGCAGTGCCAGCTGCTGCTCCTGCTCCCTTGGTGCAGCAGGTAAGCCCATGCCTGTGGGCTGACAGCTTTGCTGCAGCACCTTGCCTGGGCAGCCTTCCCTTCATGCATGGCCTTGCTTCTGGCATTTGTATGAACCCATTGTCATCTGCTCTCTTAGAAAGCTTCCTTAGCATTTTTCAGTGTGCTCCTGTTGCACCTCCCATTTGCTAGCTGGCATGGCAAAGCAATAGAGACGATTTTAAGAGGGCAGAAGGCTTTGCTTCTAACTAATTCTGCAGCGAGTCTCAGCTTTCCTGCTGCATCATTTAACTAATACCAGCAACATTAAGCAGTTTGCCAATCTTTACATTATTGGATGCTCTACAAGAGAATCTTTTAAACAAACATTTTACATCAAAAGGTTTTCCAGGTATCCAGCAGATGGATGTTTTGTTGCTACTGGGGTCCACACCAACAATCATGAAACTGATGAACACGAATCCCTCTTAGCTAGAAATTTTGTTACTTATCTGAAAGCTTTCTTCAGTCTTTCATCATTTGTTAGAACTGAATGCGGCTGTGTCTTAAGTACAGGGGGCCGGGCTCCAATCATGCTTGATTTGAACTTCACCGGTGAACCTGCTAAATGGATTCTCAACCCTTTAACATTCCTGTGAAGATTTTTTTATTTTATGTTTCAGTTTGTGACGAGCATAAGGAATTCAAGGATGCCAAACTGTTCTACCGCTTCAGAAAAGATGATGGGACATTTCCGCTGGATAATGAGGTGAAGGTGTTCATGAGAGGACAAAGACTGTATGAAAAGTACGTTGCATTCAGTATCCGTCAGGTGTCAATAACAGTGCTACCGGGGGCAAATGATATTCAGTCATCTGATTTTCATGGACAAGAATCATAGAATTTTGAATATCATGCAGCAGTGGGGCTATGTAATACCATGGCTTTGTTTTGTAACCCTTCTCTCTTTCCCATCTTCCTTTCAGTTTTCTACCATGTTCACTTAAAGCATTTTTTTAATAATGAAATGGCATTTTTTTATGTTCTCTGTTGTAAATACATGCCATAGGAAAACCCAATGTAAATTTAAGTCCTTGCATCATATTTTATAAAAATAGTCACAAATGATTTGTTCTGTAAAACTGTAATCACAAACTCCACAATTTTAGTACATCAAAATGTAATGAACAAGTGGCTAAATATCTGTTGAAACTTCACCAGGAGGTATGATTTCAAATAATAAGTGAAATTAAACTTCACTGTTCCAGCCTGCAAAGCTTCTGCATTAAAGAGATTATACAAAAAGCAGTTGCACAAAAAAAAATAAAATCAAGAATATCTAATTAAGATTTCAAATTATTGGTTGTGCTGAGATACTGGCTATCCCACTGGAATACTTCTGTCAGATAGCCAAGCAGCTTAACTATACTTCCCAATCTATAATGAATGACTAAGCAGAAGGCTGATACCACAGCCATGAACCCCCACTGAACAGCCCCTTATTGCTAATGTGTCCCAGGGATTTTCCGAAATGCCAGACCAGTGCCTATCTTCTAGTTCCCCTGCTCAAGAGGGCAGGTGCAGAAGATCAGCAGAACAGGGGAAGGCTGCCAAGTGCTGTGCTCAGAGCTGCCCGGGGACTGGGTGTGTTATTGGAAGCACCTTCCAAACACTTTGCCAGCTCTGCAGCTTTCTGCAAACTGGGGACTGGGTATCTTTACTGGAGCTCTATACCTGCTATCATGACAACGCCGGGTTTAAAAGCTGATGTCTATGAAGGCTATGAAGGGCAGTCTGTGAAAGAGCAATTAATCTGAAATATAAGAAAAACCCACAATTGTAAATGCCACTCCTTTTATTGCACCTGCTGTGTCAATTTTCCATGATTGTGACTATTAACGTGAAAACAAATCAGGCAAAACAGAAGAAAATACACTGCTGGGAAAAATTCTTCATTGGATACACAGAATGGTCAGTTGAAATGCCCTTCTGCAAAATCTCCTGTGCTCTACATAGCACAGCATTTGCTCCTGAAGACTGCAACACGCTGCCCCCAGGCACAACCCATTCTGTGGAAAGTTGATTGGTGTGTCTAGACTGCAACCTTGCTTTCAGTTTTTGGCTTCTGTGAGCAAAGTAGTTTTTTCTTGGTGAGGCTGGTAACAGTCCCTTGCATGAAATGAGCCAAAGCAGGAAAAATTGTTCTTCCAGAGTTTCTACTTCCATCCCCATTTCTCTGTGTGAAGAACCATCCCCAAACCAATATTTAGTGTCCAGTTTGCCCTACATGACACCAGCAGAACAATGTTTATAATGGCATTCATCTTGGAAAAGGAGTTAGTACCAAAAGCAGCACCTATACCTAAGTATAACTCATCCTCATGAGGTGGTTGCTCCTAAGCAATGCATATAAAGGGTTCTGAAACTTTTAAAACCCATCCCAAGTGCTAAATGTAGCATAGATTAAAAAATACATGGCATTTCAAAATCAGTTTGTGACAGTCAAAGCTAGTAAAAATTCACTATGTGAATGTGACTATGACAAAGGAAATCTGTCTGTTTACAGCATATCTTAGAAATGTGTCTCAGCCTTTCAGATATTGCCGGCCTTCATTAGGCTTAGCTCATTTAAGATCGGCATTGTAGTAGTATTTCCTGCACTTTCCCACCCATCGCATCAGAGCTGGAGTACTGTTACATTCAGAAGCCAGCATAGTTTGTGCTTGCCAAAAATTGCAGACATTATCCAACATCATTCATGCAGATTTTTAACCTAGATGAGTAAACTAAGCAAAAATATTTAAGAGGATCAGCAGACAGTTGTATGGTCAGAAGAGCAGCAGGTTCCCAGCATTCAGATAGCAGTGAAGGGTAGATGCCCCGTCCTCTCCCTGGGACATGGGACACCAGGTCTGTCCCCTAGCCAAGGAGCAACCTTTCCCTGTCCTCCTTTTGTGTGACCATATTGGTCCTTGTACCCTGTACTCTTTTATTCTGTGTCAACACCTCCTTTACCTATCGTGAATGTCTTCCGTGGTTCTACTTGCCTAGTTAAAAGATTTAAAATCAGTCTCTGACTGTATCTTCCCCTCATTTCCACTGAAAACCATAAGTAGCTCAGATTCCCTGCACATAAATGCAAACTTTGGTAATCCTTTCTGCAAACTTGCTTTGAGCTTTAAGTTTATAACTAGAGATGAAATATAATGGGTTTCCTACTGCTTCAAGCTTTCCTAAAAATTCCTGAAGATTTTATTAGGTCCATTGACAATATCAGTTTTCGTACTCTGCGGGGCTGACCAAAGAGATTGGACAACATAAGCATGTCTCCTGTTTGACAAAATCCTCCCTGCAAGTCTTGAATAAATCCAGCACAGACTTTTCACAGCTTTTTTTTTTAAATCAAATTGTGCAGGCACCATATTTTTATTATATTTGCAGTTCTCACAGGTGCAGGCCAGGTATGCAGGATTGATATGTTTCTGGTGCAGTCAGTCTTAGGAGCTACATGTCATCTCATGACATTGACTTCAACTGATATTTTCAACCAGATTTCACAGCGAAATAAATGAAATCTTACACTTTTAGTTTCATGAAGTCATTCACATAATTTTGAGACTGCGTTCTTTGAATCATTTTCATTTTACCTCATCAGTGACTGACTCAAATTTATCCTTGGGTGCATTTATTTAGATAAAACAAAGTAAAAAAAAAAAAAAAAAGCTTTGAATTTCAGTGTTTGGCTAAACACATTCCTTCCATGTAGGACAGCACAAGTTTCAGCAAATAATATGCTTTGACATGAATGGACTCACGGTTTTTTGAAACATGAGAAAATAGAAGAGATGGAGGCAGTTTCCAGTTTTGACTAATGAAAGACCAGGCTTTTGGCTGATGGAAATTGGTACCATTTTGTTGACAGCAGTAAAGTTACAGTGATTTACTTCAGTTAGTGATGGATTACTGTTTCTGGGTTTGTAAACCTGTCAATTTGTTGCGTCTGTTTGTTCACAAGCCCAAATCCTTTGCAGTGCTATTCTGGGCACATGCAGAAGGGTGTGAAATGTCAAGCTGAGTGTTTTTCCACTTGATATTTTTCCAGTTTTCTTTTGTGGCTCTGTGAAAATCAAACGATTAGCATCTCTTTTCCAAGGACCTTTCTATCTGCTGCTTCAGTGAGCTGGTCAACTAATTATAGACTCATCAAAGAACAATTAACGCAATCCTCAGGATTTTTCGTTAGGTGCCCACAGAGCCTGGGTAACCAGCTCTGGGTCACCATGCAGCAGATGGTAGGAAGAGGCACAAGCTTTGGGTTTGCATTTTTTTCTGAGGGGAAAATGCTCAGTGAGTGAGAGACAGTTAAAGATGGTCCCTTGGAGCTCCCTCTGTATTAAACGTGGTTAGTGTGGGAGAGAGAGGTAAGTTTTCCATGCACACATATGCAAATCAAAATATGAAAAAGAATAAAGCCTTTGCAAGAGTTCTGGAGTCATTATCTTGTCCCCTGTTGCACGTGTTCTTGCTTTCAGCCTCATTCCTGACTTTGGCTAATTTTGACTTTCTTCATTCTTACTCATCTTGAAAGTGTTGTCAGTGACATCCCAACACCGACAGGAGCAGTTCATTATATCCACCACTCAGCTCCAGCTGTGGCACAGCAGCCCTTGGTTAGCTGATCTGCTGCCTGGCTTCAGATCTTCTCAGCCCAGGCTCCTGGTTAGCTCTCATTAAAGTCATTGCAAGAACTCCTTCAGGGAGAATAATAAAGGCCAGGTCCCATCAAACCTCTTCATTGTAATTTCAGTTGAAACTTTTCTCTCTGTGTTTCTATAGCACCAATTTCTGATGCCTGACTTCAGAATTCAGAAGACCAGGAGAGGTGGTGTTATATATATTTATTGTGCCTCCCACAGCTTCCATCAATCCTGGACACACTGACAATTTAAGGACAAGGTTGCCTGCATAAGAATCTACATGAAATTCGAACTTCTGATCATGCTAAGGGCAAAGACTGGGAGCTCTTCAAATTTTCATGCTGTAGACCAGTGGTGCCTTTCATTTCCAAATAGTTGGTGAGGGGAGAAGCCTTATTAGTCTCACATAGAAAAAACCTCAAACGTGCCATTCTTGAACTGTTATCTTACCATTAGTCTACAGTAAATAGAAAAATTAGGAGCAATAATGAAATTAATGAATAAGGAGTCTATGTTGCTGTTTCCCAACAACAGAAAGGTGGATTTCTGTTTTGCATTAATAAAATACTGAGGCTTTTGTTTTGTTTTTATATTGCATTGTTTGTTCAGGTTACTTGAATGGAGAAGAGTTTTCTCAGCGTATTTAAGCTACGTACCTGCCAGTTGCTGGCACATATAATGTTCCTCTTAACTCTTGTGTTATGCAGAGCAGACTGAGGCACAGTGGCTGAAAATGTTTTCAGGTGTGCACTTCACTGGTTGCAGCTGCATCATGAAGTGCCAGAAGCCAAACATTTCCCTACCACCCAGACCACAGAATTACCTTCTTTCCTTCCTCTTCAATTTTTCTGCAGCTGCTATAAAGCTTAGGGGGGGGATTTTCAAAACCATCTAAAAGACTTAGGGGCATAGTCTTGCTACCTGTAAAAATTAATTAGGAATTTTTGAACACATTAGTTACAATTTGGTGGTTTTAGGCTGATTTTATTTGGAAATGAATTACATGTTAACTTTTAGAGAAGCTAAAGAACTAAATATGGGAAATGTGAAACTGAAACCCCTTATTTTCTTGTAGAGAAAAAAAAAAGGAGAAAGCTTTAACTTCATACAAGGGTATAAAAATTTAATTTCTTGACTGAGATGCTGTAATTCACATCCTAAGTTTAGACCGATAGCTTGAGGAAAGGTTTAATAAGTCAGGGAGAGGTTCACATCTGTTTGCTTGACATCAGTGAAATTTGCCAGAACGGATTTGGAGTTGGTTTTTTTGCTTGAAGCGTCATTTTCCCTACCAATTTTTTCCCCTCCAAACCAGGCTGATGAGTTCTGAAAATACTCTTCTGCAAGCCAGGGAAGAGGAAGGGGTCAAGTATGAGCGAACCTTCGTGGCATCGGAGTTCATTGACTGGTTGATCCAGGAAGGAGAGGCCACGACACGGACTGAAGCTGAGCAGCTTGGCCGCAGGCTTTTGGAGCATGGGATTATACAGCATGGTGAGATATGTACTGCTAGGTAGCTAAAGCTATGCTTTTTTTCTTGTAGTGCTTGCTTCGGGTAAAGTCACGTGAAAGTGCTTTTGTCTTGCTGGTCATATGCCCCAGTTCTAGATAATTTCTAGCTGTTTAATGAAAGGGGGGATTTTTCAAAAGTTCTTTGTCTTAGTTCTGAAAATTCTATGTCAAATACAGAGGAAAACTAGAATTTGGGGATATATAATAATAATATAAGGATGTGGATGAAAATAAACACTTTTATGCTTTAGTAATTAACATCTAGAAGTGTAACTGAGATAAGTTGCTTTGGGAGGATCACGTAGGGGTTAGAGCTGCCAATAAGCTGCATTCTCTGTGTAGAGTGAAAATGACAGGTTCTGTGTTTCTTCCTGCTTAAGGACAGGAGCAGAGCACTGGGGTCAGAAAACAAGTTTCCCTCTTGGTCATGTTGCACAATCTTTCTGGTATGCTTGGGTAAAACAGAAGGTATTGCTTTCAGCTCAAGTGTTACGATGTTGGTCCTGGAGGCATAACTCCTCTGAGGCACAAATCTGACACTTCGTTGTGGTCCAGCACAATGTGACTGCAAGTGCACTTCCATCAAGGAGGTCCCTGTATTAATGGTGGATGAGAGTTTTCTCACTGTGTGGCCCAAATAGTGAAAAAATGAACACCCCTGGCATTAAAATTCATTTCACTTGTCATCATCTATGCTCAGTGCAATCTGTGCCTCTTTGACTGGACATTTACCCCCATAAATGCACCAGCAGCACCCACAGGAGTGATGAAGGGTGTGCTCGAAGATGGCAGAACCGACTGGTGGAAGCTGTTAGCAGTGTTGCTTAATGCACAGCAGGAAAGTAATCAGATCCTGATGTTTTCAATGTTGTCAAATCAACACTAATTCTGACAGAGAACAAACAATTCACAGTATTAACAGGCTGTTAATTTACAAGGTGCCAGATCAACTCTGTTGCCTGTTGCTTTGTGAGACAGCTCAGTCTTAAGGAATAGAGAAAAGACGGGGTATAGTGACCTGCATGGTTCCTTCATGGTTGCGATCATGCTCACATTATCTTTAGTTTCCAATTACTAGGAGCTACTTCTGAATGTTTACAGTAATCAGCCTCCAGTTCTATAATTACCCTTCTGCTTCCTATGATTTATAGGGTGCCAACTGCTTGGGGCTTGTCGAAGAGGGAAGGTATTCCACCTCCCCTCATTATAGCAGCAATGATTTAATTCCTATTTTTACCTGTGTGTTTCCAGTGTATTCTACACAAGATAAACCTCCTTGAAAAAAAAAAATAAAGAAAATAACAAAATGGCAAGAGTGAGGTTTATGCTGCTGTTGGCATTTTTGCAGAGGAAATAAAGTCAGGACTTGATACGTACTCTGAAGCTGGATTTACTTTTCTATTGAAATCTTTGCAGAGCTAAGAAAGTCAGGATATGACACTCATTGCAGATCAAATGTTGTTCTTGTGCCATTGGCAAGGAAGTAGTTTTGTCCGTGTCACGCAGGGTTTCTGGGGAGATTTTTGACAGTGCTGGCCTTGCTCACCATTTGGGACTGCCCTGACTAGTTCTGAAGTTTTATCCCCTGCCCAACCTCTTCTAATGTCAACATCATGTGTGAAGTGTTCTGTCAGATCTGAAAGCCACGATGTGACCATGACAAGGGGCTCTGGGAACTGTCTGACTGACTGTTGAAGGAAGCCGCCTTCTCGCTCCGAGGTACGGTCGTCTTCCTCACTCCACTGTTCTATGGGCAAAGGCGGCTCAGTGGGACCAGCTGAAGAAGCTGGAAGTATAATTAACCTGAGTAATTTCCCTGAGATTTCTCTTTAGTAGACATGCTTTGTGCACACTTCCAAACAGATTTCATTCTCCTCTGAATTTCACAGAAACTATTTATCTAGATAGCATTAGGAATATTGGTGACAGAGCAAGCTGAATAACTACTGAACTGTTGGGGTTCACCTGAGCAAGTGGATATGATCTGTGCCTTTTGAAGGTTTATACAGCGTCTCCTTTCTCTGACAACAGAACTCCAAATGAGACCTTCACAGTTTCCGACTGGAGATGTAAACCCTAATGTGGTGGGAGTGGTATTCTCTCTTCTCCATCTCACTGAATTCTAGGTCCAATTACCAAAATAAAAATGGCGTTTTCTGTCTCTTAGTACAGCAAGTCCACTTCACCACAGTACATTCCTTTTGTTGTGTATTACATCAACAGTCCCAAAATGTTACTTGACACTAATTGGCATCCTTGTTGGCAGAGCCAGCAAAGGCTCTTGACGGGACAGGAGTGGAGAATGAAACATCTTCCTGCCTTAAAGGCAATCTTTTGCTAGCAGGATTGTTTGATATGCACAATGTGGAATAAAATGAAGCTTGCTCTACTATTCTTATTAAATATTTATTACCTTACCTAATGCAATACAAAGTAACAGAAACAGTTGTATCAAGTCACCAGTCTCCATAGTAATTTTCCAGCCACAACTGCATTGTGCAATTTATTTTTACTGATACTGACTTTCATTTCAATTACTCAGAAAAGTTGTATTTTGCAGCTGAAGTACTGTATTCAAAGTAGTTTCCTGTCGCATTTGCCCTCACTTTAATTGCTCAGACACAAACCAGGTTTCACACAGGAAACAAACACTGATGCTAATTTTAAAAAGGAAAACATTGATTTAAGAGGAATTGTGTAAATGCTGTAAAAACATCAGACGTTTTGGTTTAAAAAGAATCCTCCTGATCTCTTTGGGCATGTATTACTATACACATTTCCCCTTCCATAAATTAAAATGATGAAATGTGCTAAAGTTCTGAATTGTTTTCATCAAGAATTCCACTGGCGCATACAAATGGTAACCCACAAACTGCTGTTTTCACAAATAGGAGCCAGATGTCCTTTCCTACAAACTGATACCCCCAGGTACCATGGAATAAAAACATTATAGGTAGCAGAGTATTGTGCACTGTACATTTCTTGATGGCTTGCGTTGGCAGTGTAAATGCCAGTAGTTATTATTCTGCATTTGTGAACACGATGGTCTTTGGCAGAATACAGGAATGAAGATTGTGGGAGGAATCATAAACATGGCTATGTGCTTGCAACAGCAAGGATAAAAGGGGCACAGAACACGTTTGGCAACTGTATGAAAGCCCATTTCTAGTATGCTGAGGTACATAGAGCTTTTCAGTGTTAACAGGTTAAGAATTCCTTCTAGGAAGCTGGATCTTTTCTAGTTCTTCTTCAGAGGGAAACAGTGGGATAAATTAACTGCTGTGGTCAAAATTCACACGCAATAAGAGGCAAAGAAAACCCTCTGCCAGCCGCGGGATGGATCAGACAAAAGCAAGGGTGGGCTGAGGCAGGCAGAGCATAGCATGAGCATCCACATACAGTCACAGCCCTTGCTCAGACTGGAAAACAGAGATACCGAGATGTCCAAGGAGGAAAGAGGACATACATAGGGTTCTTCCTGGCATCATCTTTGGGCTCACGCCAGTTGGTTATGGCATCTTCTGTGGCATTTACTCTGCTCCTATAGCCCCAATACCAGAGGAGTGCTGGCACAGACTAAGCTCTGTGGTCCTCCTACCAGGACTGACTGGGTGCAGAACGTGGGGAGGGTGAAGAAACATTTGCCCCTGTTGCAGAAAACTTTAAGGTCTTTAAGGTTATCAAGTGACAAGTACATTCCATTTTTAAAATCTGGTCAATACCAGTGAGAGGAACTTATCCGTTGTTAACATCTTCACAAGGTGAATATTTATATTTCCCCTGTGGCAGCCACCAAACATTTTGAAACCCTCTTCAGTATTTTGTGGTGTGTAGATACAGGGTGCTTGTCCTGCAGGGCACCCAGTGCAGCATGTGCGTGCAAGAGGTGCATGGTGGAGCAGCAGTGCTCATCCTCCCATGCCAACTCACATTCTGTCTCCTTTGCTGTTGCTGTTTTCCAAGCTGCTTCTTGCTTTTGAGTGCATGTGCTCTGTGTGATTTCCTCACTGATACACTGGATCTGACATCTGCCCAGCACCTTGCCTAGGCAGTGACTGCAGCATGGTTTAGCAGAAGTGGTTTGCATTGCTGCCCACTGCTCCCTACCTGCTGTTGGTCAACAGCATGTCCAAATGCAGCTTCCCAGCGCTGGACCAGCAGAGGAACACATTTGATGGGTGATGGAAAAGACGTGGAATTTGCTTTCCTGAATGATTGAGGGGTGGGAAAATCTCAAATGGAGGTGACCGGCTAGCAGATACCTTGCTTGAAACATCTGATTAGTGCTAGGATTTTATAATGACAGTAAATGTGTGTGAAGATGTTCCAGGCACGATGTATTCCCCCCACCCCACTAACAATATATTTCAGCTTAAAAAAGTTTAATTGAGCTGATTGCACCTGGCCAGCCCTCGTGAGTCCATGGCATGCATATGTAGTGCTTAGCACAGAAGCAGGTGTTTACCTCCTCTCAAGCGTTAATCCTTTATCAGCAAAACTCCACTGTGCAAATTACTTTCAGAGATGAAAACAAACATTTTGTAGTGACTTAGTGAGAACAGTAAATATTGACATATGCTATCTCTCTGTCTCTGTGGAGAAGTCTTAAGCATGTATTGAACTTTCTCTATTCTCTGCGAGGATTGCATACCTTTTTTCAGCAAGTTGATCACTGTGTTTAGTTGTGAGCATCCAGACACATGATGCAGTTACAAGTTCTTTAAACTGTGAAAGTGGATTAGATATCTAAAAATTTATTATCTCTTTTGCTTTTGTTGAAATGTTCAACTACAATTTCTGTAAATTGTAACACATTATATTTACTTTATATGCTCAATTGCTTATGATTAGTTGATGTTTCTTATTTCATTAGTGAAAATTTTCCATATATGTGAAATAGAGACTTCTTTCTTAATTTGTGATTTCACTTTGGAACCCCTTATCTTGAAATTACTAATTACAGTGAGCAATTTCTAAATGCCATTGAACTATCCCATAAGCCCTTGGCTTAACCGGCCGTAGATTTCCTCCTCCAAAGTTAACACATGGATTTTTGTATTTTTTTTCTAGTTGATCTAACACCTGGAGCCTATCAGCTGCTGGATACATCCAAGTATTTATTACATACAGTATTATATAGAATTATATATCATTCTTTATAGTATTCAGTCTATATAGCTCTATATCCCATATTTTATTGTAGTAGTAACAGAAAAAGATTTTATTTTCACAAATGGTGCTCTGATTTATCTCAGTGAAGCACAAGCATTCAGTCAGTCTTTGAATTCCTCCAGCACACCTTTGTTTCTGTTATAAGCCCAGTTCCCCAAGTGATGATGCTAGGCAGCTGCACTGAGTTGTTTGTCTGCATGGCATTCTTTCCCTGGCAGTCCTCGTACAGATGGACAGTAACACCTGGTTATTCAACTGCTTATGCTAAAGCTACATGTTTTTCATCATTTCACCTTGGTAGGAAAGTAAGAGAATAAGAACTTTACACATGACTGTAAAATCCTCCACCTTCCTATTCCTCATTGTGCTCCTTGTAGTTGTCCTTATCTAAAGCAGGAATGTGTTTGTTTCTTTGAAAAAGGCACACACATATCTATATGTTACAGAAATAACGTATGAAGACGCCTTTTCATATTAACTACTGAATTCTATCTTTCTGTCAGAGAATGGGTTTCAGTTTTTAACAGCTGCAACACAAAAAAGATACCCAGATGGGCCTTTTCATCTTCTGCTTCCCTTGCCACAGCCTGTACTTTCCATACTTTATTTGGAAGCAGAGAAAAGCAGTTGGCTATGTTCTGTAAACTTGCTAAATTAAAGATGATAAATCCTCATACACAAACTGAAAAGGCTGCTGAAATGAGTGTGATTCAACAGCGGCTTTTCATTCTAGAGTAAGGAGCGCGTATTTGAAAATAGACTGCAAATAGACTGCAAACCTGCTGGAAAGACCAGATGTATATAGAAACATTTTTCTGAGTACCTATTTTAAGGCAGCTAAAATAAGATGCTAATGCACTGAGCAGAACACACTGCTTTAATAGAAGCTGGAGACTCAGTGCATTTCAGCCCCTGAGGGACTTTTGAGACCTCTGTATTGTGATCCTGATGTTTTGAAGGCAGCTTAAAAGTTGCCTAGATGTTTTATTCACCACATGAATATACCATATTTCATAGAAACAGCTCAGATTGTTATCTCTATCACTTTGTTTTTCTGGACAGTTGTCACTTGTTGGACATGCTCACTGGCTTCACCTTTAGCTGGGTTGAGCTGGAACAGCTCTCTGGATTCCGTATTTCAGCAACAGGATCAGCCTTACAGCTTTATACAAGAGTCAGTGGAAACTGGAGCTGTTCAAACTGAGCTCCATTCTCTGCTCCCAGTGAACTCCTCATAATCCAAATGAGAAAACAATCCCACATAGTACAGCTGCAGTGCCAGGAGCTGGGAATGCCGGGTGAGTGCATTCGCAGGTGGGCTTATCTGCAGTCTGCAGGGCGTGTATACTTTGATAAAAGATGGAAATGCAAGTGTTGTATTTTTATGGTGTGGAAAGCCAATGCTGCAAGGCTGCCTGCTGGCTGAGCATCGTGCTGCCTCTGCCTCGACTGGAGGGAGCTCCAAGCAGGTGGAATTCATCCATGTGTAAGAGGAAACCAATATGAATAGGTGGCTTTATTAAAACAGATTTGCAGAAACCAGATTAGCTTTAGAAAAACAGGAAGAGGAGTGGAAAAAGCATTGTCCAGTGTAGAATGAAGTTTCGTTTATTCTTCCCCGCCACATGGATGTCAGTGAAGGCCGGAGAGCAGCACGGCAGGGCAGGTGCAGGCCGCATGGCCATGCTGGCAGCACTGAGCCACGTGAGGCCATGCTGAAGGCAGGGAGCTCGGGGCCAGGCAGATCACCTCCTCCAAACCTGCAGTCTCCCCAGGCCAAAGTGGATTCACACCTCCACTGCTTTTCTGCTAAGAGATAAAAACCGAGCTGATTTGTTTCCTTCCCTTCTGAACACTGCATCTGCTTAGGAGAAGGGAGTGTGGAAGCAAAAGCCACAGGCCTGGAGGTGAGCCCTTGCCAAGGGGAGGGGCAGGGCCTGGGGAGGCCCTCCCTCCTGGCAATCAGCAGCACCCACCACTCCCCACGATCTGTCAGAGGGCTTGGTGATGTTTCACACTGTTCCACATTTGTTTTCAGTATGATGTCAACTTTTTGAGGGGAAAGTTGTCCCTTGTTAGAGGTCAAAACTGATGTGGTCTTCTGAGACTTGCCATGAGAAAGGGCAGAGCACTGCAGCCAGTAGTGGGGGAGGTCCTGAATGGTCTCCTGCAGCTTCAGGATAGATTTAACTCCACTATAATAGAGCAAGCTATCTCAGCAGAAAGGTAAAATCTACTTCAGGATAAACTGGAATTACTGTCTTACACCAAACTACTTGGAAATGTCCTGTGTGCTGCTGGGAAGGGTTCAGTGCTTCCTGCGGCTTCAAGTAGGGAAAGACCTGAAATATCAGTGCTGAAAACTCCATGTACATTGCCAAAACTTTTCTAACCTCTTAGCCCCAGCATAGGCACGCGCTCACTCAAACCAGCACACACCTGACTGTGTCCTCCACTGCACTGGGGAGAGAGCAGCTCTTCAGCTCCTCAGGGAACTTTGATCTCCTTCCCACTGCGCCCTTGACATGAAGGAGCCAAGTCCCACCTCAAGCCATGGGCTCAGTGAGTGACAACTTCATGTTTCTGGGGACATGCAGAGCAGCTGGGTGCATCGCCGCATGGGGTCTGCTGGCACTGCAGTGTTCAGCTGATAGAAAACATTAATCACCACGCTGGAGATGTGCGTGGATTATCAGTCCTGAAAATCATGGAGAACTGAGGTTGTGGGAGGGATCTGGGGAAAGAGCCAGTTATGAAAATAGTTTGATTTTTAAAGCATGAATCACACCATTTATTAAAATAGGGTTTTGTACTTTCTAAAGTCTCCTCAGTTCCATGTATTCAACTTAAAGCTAAAGTTTTTATCGCTGTTGTGTATCAGTCTCCTTCCAGAAGAAAAGGCTGTTTGGGCCCTGTGTAGATCCCCAGATTTTGTGTTGGAATCAGAAGCTGAAAGAAGATTTGCATGGACATTGCAGTTTATATTTCAAATATTTGGACAGAAACTGCAAAGCAGCCAGGCACAAGAACTGCCAAAGTTGCAACATTAGGTGTTCACAGTCTGAGAAATGCCAAAATAAATAGTCTGATTTTTTTCTTCTTAACAGTAGTGCAAATATGGAATGACCATCTAAAAACTTTACTGATGAAATTTGAAAACTCTATGGATAAATGAGGCAGCATAAAAATAATTGGACTCAATTAAATGGTCATTATTGGTCACTATCCAAGCAGAGGTACGTTTTCATGTAACCCAGTAGAGGGTTTTTCAGCCTGGAGAAGAGAAGGCTCTGGGAAGACCTTATAGCAGCCTTCCAGTAGCTGAAGGGGGCCTACAGGAAAGCTGGGGAGGGACTTTTTATAAGGCCATGTAGTGACAGGGCAAGGGGAAATGGTTTTAAATTGGAAGAGGGTACATTTAGACTAGATATTAGGAAGAAGTTCTTTACTGTGAGGGTGGTGAGACACTGGAACAGGCTGCCCAGTGAGGTTATGAATGCCCTCTCCCTGGAAGCATTCGAGGCCAGGCTGGATGGGGCTTTGAGCAACCTGGTCTAGAGGGAGATGTCCGTGCCTATAGCAGGGGGTTGGAACTAGGTGATCTTAAAGGTCCCTTCCAACCAAAACCATTCTATGATTCTATAGGCAATGAGAATACCAGGTCTGATTGTTGGTATGAGGCAGTCCAGTGCAGGGGAAGGAGGATGCACAGGGCACCTAGACACATCGTTCTGAGTTTATACTTTTAGCACAGTATGGTTGTAGTCACCATTGCTAGGGGCTGAGGTGTACGAAAGGACAACTGTAAGCAGAAGAAGGGGAACGATGCTGTAAGAACGTGCATTTTGTGAGATGTGGGTTTTAGCTAGGATAAAGAAGGTCTGAGGAGAATTGGAGAAAGGGTAAAAAATTAGCCCTAATTTAAGGGGCCATCGTAAGTGATAAACAATGTTTGAGAGTTGCTTCATCACTTCACAGACTTCTTTACAAAGGTTTCTGACAAGACCCTATATAATTTCCCAGCAAAGATATTACAAATTCCAGGGATTATTGCCTGGCATGGCAAGTAATGGGAACTGCTCATGAGGGGAAGAGTAAAGCAGCCATTGTAGGCTGCTATATTATAGCCATATATTCAAAGTAAGATTAAACTGTATTTTTGAGAGATTAGAAGATAGACAGTTTTTTAATTCTGCTTCTGGGAGAAATGTTGTGCCTTGTGTATGCGGGAGATTAGACTGGTGAGTTGTGACTGAATCTCCAAAGCTTACCGTCTGTGACCATGAATTAATGTTCATACCCTTCCCTCTTAGACCATTTTTATGATTTTGGAGGTTGCCAGTCACCATAAATTTTTTTTACACTCTTTGATACTGTTTCTTTGTGTTTCATAAAGGGCACATCATAACATGAGCACTGATGAATTAAACTGGAATGAAAAACCCATGAAATCACCCCACCTTTCTCTTGATGTCACCTTAATCATGCACAAAACCAGATGCTGATATTTTAAGACAAACCAGAATGGGTACGGGTTTGTCTGTGCTGCGCTGTGAAGGGCAGTGAGCTAATGGAGGAACAGTTAGATCAGTGCCTTTCTGGCAGCAGCAGCTTCCACGAGAGGCACAAGAGCCTGGAGCACGAGCCTTGTCAGCCTCAGTAAGATTATCTGCTGCTGCCTCTGAGTCAACACTTGAGGTAACAACCTTAAAATTACCTTTAAAGAAATCCAAGCAAGTCTGTGCAGCCCTCCAAGCTTCCTGCAATCAGCTTTGAAAATGTTTCCACTCCCACTTTTCCCTGCTGATCTCAGCAAAATGCTGGCTGTTGAGGCAGGGAAGTGAGCACCCCTGCCTGCTCTGCTGCCTCTTGGCCAGCATGTACCAAGCCCAACAAAACCAGCCTTCTGTGCTCAGCATCCAGCATTCACGCACCTGGGACTTGTGCCAGCTGCTTTCCTCTGAGGCGAGGGCATGCACGTGTCCATCCAGGAGCATTTCAGAGACAGCACTGCTGCCTGCCTCCCCCTCCTCAAGCTCTTCTTCCCATCTGCAGTCTGGACACCCATTTTTTCACAGAATGCCAGATACACTCAGGCAGAGTCTCAGCTGAGACATTTCAGCCCGCATCATGAATAAGTCAGAAACCTGACAGTTCACACACAAAAAAAGTCCCATGGGTCACACCAGTGAATTTTGGTGAGATATTTTATTTGATGTTCTATGTACAAGGAGGTGGTTTGAGTTAAGTATGCCTGTTTATTTTTTAAGCTTCTCTTTAAGTATACAGGAGTATTGCCTTTTAGTCAAGGCACATGCATAAAGGTACATGGTGCTACAAATGCATTATTTGCTCAAATTGAGGCTGCAAGCTGTCGTTTGAACATTCTCACACAAAATGTGAACTGTCAGTAGAAATGAAGAATTAAACTATGAAAATCAGTGAGCACTCCACATTGATAGTACTTGTCATAAGCACTGGGGCTACAAAATATTTGTCATGCAAATTACATACAAATATACTACAATGTAGAGTAATTCTCATCTTTTCCACTTGCATTCCTTTATTGCATAAAAATTCACCCTTCCGTGGAGCAAAGTATTTATAGGAGGGATGAATTACTTCAATGTAAGCCCTAAGCTTCACTACTGTAAGTATGTAACATTACAATACTTGAGTCAAAACAGGTATTGTTTTTCTAAGATATGCTCCAGTATCACAGCATAAAAAAGATTCTATTATGTAGTTTCATGGTCAGTAAATATTCTCTAATTTGAGTGCTTTATTATGTCTGCAACACAAGCGTGTGTTGATCTCCAATTATCATAATTTCTGAAGACTGTCAGAGCGCTCCAGTGAATGGCACAAACAGAATAGAACTGTTTTACTTTGGAGCTGTAGTGTCATAATATTCAAAATGAGCCAGAAACCGTACTGATACTTCTTAGATGGCAAACGGTTGGTAGCAGTAATTGTGCTTCCAGGTGAGTATTTGCGGGGCCTCCTTTCATTTAATATTGTGAATCCCAGTAGCAGGCTGACTGCATAATGCTTGTCTTTTGAAGTTTCACGGAACTCTCTGAGATGTCAATATAAAAAAATAAGGAAAAAGTGTTTTTGTTTTTTTTTTTTAATTTGCATTGAGTTATTCTAATACTGTGGTGTTCTATTGTTAGAATACTTGTTGTGTCAGTGATCTGAAAGTGAGAGTGTTGGCTGGGAGCACCTACATATTAACTCTGCTTCTGACAGCAAGTCCTTTTGTGGATGTAGGCAAGTCTCCAAATCTCTCCTCTTCTATTTCCGTTCTTCAAAAATAGTGACTGTCTGTAAGTGCTGTCTTATAGTGTTGTATGCTATGCGTTTCCAAAGCGAGGAGTGCAGCAGTGGTGTGTGCCTGCAATAATTAATTAAGGTGTCAGAATACACTAATCAGTTGCTTCTAGAGGTAAATGGACTTAGCAAAGCCATGTGGCCCCAGAGGATACAAATGGCTGATTTGAGGAAACAGCAGGTTCAGCCCTGAAATGAAGCTGGGTAAAGCCACATGTCACTGGTTGTTCTGATGCTCTCAGAGGGAATCAGCCAGGTTGGGTACCCATGTCTGTCATGTATATGGTGCTTGAAACATTGCAGTTTGGCTGCCTGGCACATCCTTTTGTCTTTAATCCTGTAACAAAGGTAGAGCTTCAAAAGAGGAGCAAAAGCAACATTGCAAAGCACTGTGCAAACTGCAGGGCAGCCTATGGCACACTATGGGACTCGGGCAGAAGGTCAGTATGGCAGCCTGGGCATGAGCACATGCCATTCAGAAAGCTCCTGTGTCCTGATTATTCCATGTGTCCCAAAGGCAGAACGTCCATCTGTGCTGTGTCCTGTCTCTGGCAGTGGCCCAGGCAAGCAAGAAACAGGCTCCTCTAGGCTTCCCTGCAAAATGGGCTTACAGTCTGACCCCATATGGCAGCTTCTGTGTCCGTATGGAGGGCTGAGCCCTGGGCGCCACAGCAAGGTTTGGCTTCTTCTTTCCTGTCTGGGTCAGGATAAGTTACTTTGCTTCTCTGGCATGAATATGGTCTCTGAGACCAGAAGCTGCTGCAGATGCCTGGGCTTTTTGCTCTTTGAAGCTGTTCCTGCAGTTCACAAGTGTCAGATGTCATACTGGCAATGCATGTCTAAATACAGCCCTTTTTCCAAGGCTATAACATATGTGGAGCTCCTGGAACAAAATCTAATAAGATTTTAGGGTATTGAGAAAGGATGAATGTAAGATGGAGTGTGTTGAGGAGTATGAAATAAGGGATGAGCTCAGGAGAGTGTGCTGAGGGCCGTGGGCTGCGCATCTGGTGCAGCACCCTGGGTTTTGCTGCCTTTGGAGCCCAGATGCTAGGAAGAGCTGAGAGCAAAGTGACAGCAGGGTGTCTGGCAGAGGCTGAGGCCAAATGCCTGAGTCCTCTTCTGCAAGTGTCAGGGGTGGCTTACCTCTGAGTGCTTACCTATGTTGTTGTTTATGCATTCCATGTAAATAAATACCTGTAACTCAACGGTCCTCATGATTCAAACAGGCTGCCCGGAGAAGCTGTGGATGCCCCATCCCTGGAGGCCTCCGAGGCCAGGTTGGATGGGACCCTGGGCAGCCTGAACTGGCGGGAAGTGTGTCCCTGGGCATAGTAGGGAGTTGGAACTGGATGGTCTTGGAAGGCCTCTTCCAACCCAAACCATTGTATAGCTCTATAACTCTATGATTCTATGATTCTGTGATTCTGTGGTTCAATGTTGGAATGCAATTTATAAGCTGGGTAAATCCAGAATCTAGATGAGGCGTGCCCAACTCGCAGCCCATGGGCTGCACGTGGCCTTGGAGAGCTAATAATGCAGCCTCACAAGATGATAAACTTCTAACATTATTACGTATTTGATTAGTATTTCTGCCAGTTCCAGCAGTTCCTTGTAAGTATGGATGTTGATTATGGGGATATAATTTATCTGAAGTAAAGTGGCTAAGCTGGGGTAAAACGCTAAAAAGATTTTATGAATGCGAAATGAAATCAAGTCATTTGTGGAATCAAAAGGAAAATTTACACCAGAACTTAAAGATGAAAACTGGCTCACAGATTTAGGATTTTTGGTGGATTCGACTGCTTGTTTAGATGAGTGAAACATGCGTCTTCAAAGTGAAAATAATTCATCTGTGCCAAGTTTCAAACCATAACAGTGTTCAAAAAGAAACTTAAATTGTGACGAGCTCAAGGTATGGCAAATAATTTTATGCATTTTGATACATTGGCTAAACGTAGTCCTGTGAACAGCAAAAAATATGCAGCCACGCTTTCCATTTTGGTAAAAGAATTTGAGAATATGTTTCAATATTTAAATAAAAACACATCACTGTTTTTGTATATTCGCGACTCCATTTTCAGTAAACATAAATATATTACCCGTGAATTTTCAAATGGAATGCATAGAGTTGCAATTAGACATTGAACTCAAAGAAAAATTGGATAATGTCTCTTTACCAGACTTTTGTAAGCTCTCTCCTACCAGAGAAAGATATCCCTCACTTCACAGTCACTCCTTATTCACGTCACCGCTTTTGGCCGTACACACATTGGTGAACAACTGTTCTCAAGGATGAAGCACAGGAAGAGTAAAAATAGGTCACAAATCTCTGATGAGCACCTTCAGATCTCACTAAGAATTGCAACCACTGCCATCAAACCAGACACTGATGCATCGGTTTTACAAAAACAGGGTCAAACATGCCACTGGCTTTATGTTTTTCTTGCCATCTTTTTTTATGTTTTAATGAACATGTCTAAAAAAATAAGTTTTGCTAATGATATACATTGACAATATTATATATTGTATATGTGGCCCAAAACAATTCCTCTTCACTCAGTGTGGCCCAGGCAAGCCAAAAGGCTGGACGCCCATGATCTAGATCCTTCATGGAAAAGGTCGACTGTGGGAAGTCGTTTCTGTGCAATGAGGAGCTAAGTGGAGGTGGAGAAAGTGCATCCAAAACCTCTACTGCAGCTCTGTAGGATCCCACAGCACTAATGCAGAGAGTGTTCAGGAGAGCTTTTCTGCACCTCAGCCCTGGAGGAGTCAGTGCATTTTGGCACCTGGAGCAGCTCAGTCCAGCTGCTGCATTTCACACCGCTATTAAGAGGCAGCTTCAGCACCAGCGACCACACAGACATCGTGGTGCTGCTGCAGGCTGCAGGCACGCTCTGTTCGCCAGCAGCCTGGGATTTGCTCTTGGTGTCAAAACAGGTTGTAATTAAGACTTCTGTTCATTATATTAGAAATGATTTTTGGCTTAGTGCCTGTTCCCAAACCTTGCATATCCGGGCAAAGGAGAGGAAGCGGAATGCAGGAAGCGTCTGGGACACCGTGTCTGTGGTGGCGAAGACAGAGGAAATACACAGGTCTCGTTTTCTGCTGCCTGTGGCTCTGAAGGATGCAGGCACAGGGACTGTCCGAGACCGAGGCGCTGGCGCAAATCTCAGTGAGGGAGCTAAGCCTGCCCTAGGGACCAGCAGCACCGCATGGCATACAGGGTTGGCGTGCTCCTCTTCTGAGCCCACAGCAGGGACAGGAGAGGGACGGGACATTCGGATATGAGTGTCCAAGGCACACTGCAGATGGCTATGCTCGGATTTCAGTCCTACCAAAAAACTCTATCCCTTTCTTTTTCCAGTGTCCAACAAGCACCATTTTATGGACAGCAACTTGCTCTACCAGTGCAGGATGAATTTCCGGCGGCGGAGACGGCTGATGGAGCTGCTCACCGAGAAGTCTCGCCTGGTGCCAGAAAGCCACGACAGCCCCTTTTGCCTGCGCAAGCAGAACCATGACAACAGAAAGCACACCAGTTTTCTGTCAGGTGACTCATCAGCTGCACTGCTGTCTGTTGAGGGACTGCATGGGGTGTTAAACGTCCCCCAGCGTCCTTTCTGTGCAACGGGTTTCAGTGCTTACCTAAAAAAAAAATCATGTGTCCCTGTTTGCAGGGATTGTCTCATTTTACCAGATCCTTAGCTCTTAGTGTAGCTTTTGCTCTGATAGCAATAATACCTCAGTTGCTGATCAAAAATCAGTGTCCGTGAACAAACAGAATGCGTTAAAATCCCTGCAAGCCCAAAGGGATTTGCCTTATATATTCTATGTTGGTTTTGATAAAAATCAGGGGAAGGGGGCCTGCTGTTTTCTGCACAGAAATATCAAGCAGGAACTGAAAGAATAAGTGGGAAGTGGAATAACTTTTGCCCTATATTGAAATGCCTCCTAGAAGATCCTGCAGTGGGAGCAGTTCGGCCATCGTGTTAGCTAAGGTGTTAAGATATTCATGCAGTGACCCTTCTATGTATAACACACTTACCCCTTAAGACAATGAAAGCATGGCTTATTGCTGGTGTTTTAAAGAATCCAAAGGACTGTGTTCAGTAATTGACACCGGTTCCCTTTCCGCCTGCGTTTTCGCAGTGAGTCCCACCAAGGAGATAAAGATCGTGTCAGCGGTGCGGAGGAGCAGCATGAGTAGCTGTGGCAGCAGTGGGTACTTCAGCAGCAGCCCCACACTCAGCAGCAGCCCCCCAGTGCTCTGCAACCCCAAGTCTGGTAAGCACCAGCATCAGCTTCTGATGCACAGGAGACGAGTACAGGCATCTGTTTGGGAGAAGGGGATGTGAGGAATGCCCAGTGTCTCATCTAGCTTTATCTTTTCAAGGATAGATTAAAAATTCACTGCATTACGAGTCTGGGGGGACTATTAGCATCACCCAGCCTTGCTGAACACAAGCCAGACATCTGCCTCCTGTAATCTCTGCACCAAGCCCATAATTGTGGCTGGAGCTGCAATTTATCTCCTATGAGGACATGCAGCCAGAGAGCCAGCTTCGCCTCTGCACTGCCAAGCCCTGGGCCGACTCAAACCTCCTCCTTGAGACATTCCTCTGGCGTAAGTCATGGGAGTGTTTAACTGTCCAGTGGCCACGGGAGCTGTTATGAAATAACACAGCTCAGAACACAACAGCATCTAGAGCCGGAGGAAGTGTTGTTTGTGCCTGTCTTACGCCACTGCAACGCTTTTGTTTGTTTAGGTCTTACACCGGTGTGTTTGGGAAGGCAGAAGTAGTGATGAAGCTTGTTTTCTTTTTCGAAGGATTTCCTACCCCACACTGGAAGGTTAAATGCACCCATTCTTCCACAGCTTGGTTAAGATTGTTTCTTTTTGTACATCTGTGAAGGGGAAAACAGACTGCAATAGACATTGTTTCAGCCCCTCTATTTCCCTCAGAAGGAGCCCTGTGGTTCAAAGCCCGTGCTGCCCTTCGTGCTCCCTGTTATTTTGGATTTAGTATGAATGTTCCCAATCCACTCTGGGTGGAGGCGAGCATACAGCTGGTGGGCAGGAGGTCATTTTGGGGATTGTTGCGTGTTTGGATGTGGGGACACTTCTGTCATTGTGTGAGGCTGGTTTGTCCTACAGGAGGTGGGAAGGCAGGCGTGTTGCACGGGCAGAGGCATGCAGTGAAGGGTTGGCTGCTGGGTCCCTGCCAGCAGTGTGGGGAGTGTTGTGCACAGGGAAAGGCTTCAGTGGATGCACATCAGTGTCGCCTTCAAAGGAGTGCTGCCATTTAAAGTCACTGCTAGACAGCAAGATGCTGCTGGGCATTCAGTGCCACCTTCCCATGTGTTTGTCCCTCTATGAAAAGTGCCACAGTGTTATGTCTTAGCAAAACATCTCTCAGGTATGTTACCCAGAAATGCTCTGAGTTGGTAGTCTGAGACCTTTGGCCCCAGTACACCATTAATTACATCCTGGAAACGTTTCTGGGACAGATAAAGCAGCATTCATGCACTGTCCATAAACATCTGCATTATCTGAAGCATGTCAGCTATTCCATTCACTTATGGTTTAATTATATATGAAGTGTCAATTCATGAAGTGTGTGAACAAGTTTATTTTAATGCAACTGATTATACAACACTGGAAGAAAAAGAGGCTGATGTTGCCCTTCCATAAATTATTGGGTTTTTTTAAACACCGTCTGCCTTAGGGTAATTCCTCTTGTAGCACCAGTACAGATCCACACATCACCTTGCAGTGGTTAGCGTAAGGCTGCCAGATATAAATGTTGTGGAGGAATTCTTAATCCTCAGCTGGACTATAACATGACTTTTTCACCAATAGTTTCCTGCTACCCAGAACCAGAGCACGTTGCTGAACTGCATGTTAATAAATAGAAAACAGAGGCGTCTTGTCAGATGAGTTCACGGCAGGCAAACCCTTTTATAAAAACAGGTCATGACTTGACCAGTCATGTAGGAAAACAATTATCAAACAAGATTTCTGAGGGTATAATGAAGGGAGGCACGCAAGGGTGTCCTGCGTGGATGATTTATCTGATGCTGGTTTGTTGACTGAGGACTGTCATCCAGGCTTTTTAAGCTGAATGGACATGCTCTGTAAAGTATAACTGGTCAAACGACCACTTGCCAAAATCCGTGGGAAAGAAAAAACACATATTGGTTTGCACGCAATAATTCTTCCTACTTCCATGAGCATCATTAAGAAACTCATGAATGTTTCAGAATACAATCTGGGAGAAATTTAAACTTTGACCTCTGGCTTAAAAGACAGGCATCATCAAAATCACTAATCACTATAGGAAAAACAGTCCTAATTTGGAAGGTGAGGTAGGTAAATACAGTCAACTATATATCTTTCCATTGCCTTCCCTCTTGTAAAGCATTTACAGACAGATAAGTATGGTATGCAGAATGGTCTTGATTTGGTTTGAGAGAGCTTTACAATTACTTTATTCGGGGGAAAATTACGCTATTACACAGTGAGGTAGTGCAGAATCACTTGCAGAAAGTCACTGGTAAATCACAGCCAGCTATAGACTAACTGGGCTCTGTCTGGATAGGAGGGTGCTGGATGTCTGTGCTTACAATTGCAGAAACCTCTTTGTTGGGATAATTCCTGAACCAAACAGCAGCAATACTGCATGACAAAGCCAACATTCCCTATCTTCTGCCAGGGAAAATCCTCTCCCATCCCCAAGCAAAAAAAAAAAAAAAAATAATAGGTTGGTGGAAAAAGTAGGGATTCAGAAGTGACAAAGACTTCTTCTTGGACTGAGAAAAGGAGGACAAGATACCAAGCTTTCTTGCATGCAATATGACCTGTCTGAATTTTCTTGTTACTGAATTCTGGGATTCCAAACTGACTCAGATGAAATGTGCAGAGAGAGCCTGTAAGAAAAGCTGCTTCATGCCAGGGAAGTTGGACACTTGTTTCAACACTGGACACAGGAACAGCCGCTTCTAGTGCTTGTTGTAGTGTTCAGTGGAAGCTGATTGCAGACAACAAAGTTTGTTACCTGAACACCCCTGTTTTCTGAAGATTTCATCATTGGTGTCTAGAGTTATTCTGCAGACTTTTCCTTGGCTCTTCTGCTTCTTTCAAGTAAGACTGCAAGAACTGAAGTGGAATGTGGGACAAAAGGACATTGTGTTCCAACACCGTGTCTTATTTATTAGGAGAAGCTCCAGATGAATTCTTATAATGAATATTTATGTATTGATTGTATTTATATTGAATGTTTATGTACCCCTACAGTATTAAAGAGACCAGTGACTGCTGATGAGCTCTTGATGCCTGGAGCCCCATATGTCAGAAAAACTTTTACGGTATGTCTCTGGTCTTTTTCTCTGTTTCTGTGCGTTATATGCCTAAGGTAATCCAAACAGACATTTTCTGAAGGGATAATTAGTGCTTATTTGCACTTGCTTTGGTTTCTACTTTTAAATCCCTAAATCTGTTATCAGTACTGCCACACATCTCAGGTCTGATTCTGCACTTGTTTATCCTGTCTGTATGTCACTGTAGTACTGCTGTCTTAAACAGGTTGTGAAATTACATAAAGACAGTAATATTTTTGTTATGCAAACTCATCTAAACTTTGTGCTCCTGGTACTACATCCACTATAGGTGTGGATTAACTACTCAAATTGAAGTTTTCTACTCAGATATACTTTTTCTTAGACTATGATGGGAAAGAAATTTTGATTCAGTATTAGAGAAAGTCTTCCCAAAAAGGCAGTTTTGAACCTAGTCGGTCATTGGAAAGCATTGCATTTTGCAGCCTTCTAGTTCAACAGAGGAAAAGTTCGTTGAAAGCAAAAGGGCATAGTGCCTTTCCTGTATCTGATGAAAGAAACTGTACACTGACTTTGATAAAATATTGTCATACAGTGCTCAGTAAAAAGGAGTTGTCCTGAATTTAGATGTATCACAGAGCTAGTGCTAACCTTCTTCTTTTCTCTTTCAAGATCGTCGGCGACGCAGTTGGCTGGGGCTTTGTGGTGCGGGGCAGCAAGCCATGCCACATTCAGGCTGTGGACCCCAGTGGGCCAGCAGCAGCAGCTGGCATGAAGGTGTGTGCTCAAAGAGGAACACTTCATTGTGCTGCTTGGGTTTCTTGGTGAAGGTCTTGGGCTACCTGTACTTGGACAGTGGGAGGTGCTCTTGTTTCCTGTGCTGAGTGCCTTTCAGATTTAAGCATTTGTCATTATTCAATTCAATTGCCTTTTGCCCTCTTCATATTTCATTTTTTCTGTCCTTGAGGTTCTTTATAGAATCATAGAATGGTTTAGGTTGGAACGGGTATTTAAGATCACCTAGTTCCAACCTCTCTGCTGTGGGCAGGGACAACTTTCAGTAGAACAGGGTTTCCCAGTGTCCCATCCAACTTGGCCCTGAAAAATTCCAGAGGTGGGAAGTCTTCAAGTCAGTTTTCCCTGTGAAACTCAACTCTTCTTTCCAAGAGGCTTTCTTGATCATTTTTTTTCTTTTCTTCTTTGCTTTTGTTATTTTTACCTCTTTCCAACTCTGCACAAATTCTGGTCTCTCCTTTACTTTGCAATTTATTTGATGGTTGGTACGCAGCTTCCACACTTTGCCTATTCACGAAGATGGAGCCAGAAATACAAGAAAGAAGCGGACAGACTCTTTAGCAGAGTCTGTGGTGATAAGACAAGGGAAAATGATTTCAATCTAGAAGAGATGAGATTTAGGTTGGATATAAGGAAAAAGTCTTTTACAGTGAGGGTGGTGAAGCACTGGAACAGGTTGCCCAGAGATGTAATGGAAGCCCTGTCCCTGGAGACATTCAAGGCCAGGCTGGACCAGGCTCTGAGCAATCTGATCTTGCTGTGTATGTCCCAATTCATTGCAGGGGAGTTGGACTAGATGACCTGCAAGGAACCCTTTCAAATCTATGGATTCTATGATTCCATGAAAACAACTGCTACATCTACTCCAGTGTGCAGGCTGCAAATGAGCAGCTCACATCATGTTTTCTTGTATCATAAAACTAAAAATGAAGAATGTTTCAGATGTACTCCATGAGTAGCTCAGTTTCCCCTTGATTTTACCCTGCTTTCTAATCCATCTCCTCTTCCCATCACACTCATGCATGTATTCCCACCCACTTGGCATATGCTTCCTGTCCTGCTCATTGCACAATGCTGGACACACCATGGCATCCCCTGCAAGCAATATACAACAGGAGTTTCTCCTCTCTGGGTGCTGATTTTTTATGAAACTTGCAAGAACATTCTGTCTTTGAAGCATTTACTTCTCTTGAATGAGGGCAGCCAAAACCCTCGGAGGCTGCAGAGCCTGTTGGAACAGGCAGCACCTGACACATTCTGCTGGCAAACAGCTCGATTTGTAAGGGAACTGGATTTTTCAATATGTTTTATACAACACATACATTAAACATGCATTTACAGTTTTCATACGAAGGATGTTGTTTTTGAAAAGTGATCCTGTCTAAAATATAAAAGGCTTAAATTTAAAAATTGTGAATGTATTCATGTGTGTGTTCTAGATTCGGAAATTGGGAGTTCTAGTACTCTACATCATCTTCTGTGCTCAGAATTTAGGAGCTAGCAGTCCATTAGCTCTATTCTGAAACTTGACTCATAAAAATAACACTGTGGTGCCTTATGTATAATCTTAGAGATTTTGCTTCTGAACTTTACAGCTTAGAGCTGCATTTAGAACTGAATATAGTCACTGTCCCTGGAGGTGTTCAAGAAATGTTTAAGTGTTGTACTATGGGACATGGTTTAGCAGGGAAATATTGGTAGTAGGTGGATCACTGGACTGGATGATCTTGGAGGTCTTCTCCAACCTTGGTGATTCTATGATAGTGGGCTTTGGGTTTATTTTTGCTTTTGGTTTTGTGCTGACAGCCCTACAACTATGCAGTAGTTGGACATTTGAGTTAAGCAGGTTTTGTTTTTGTATTGCCCCTCTGGAACTGGTTTTATTTGCCAAACCATGTCCTTGTGTCTTCCATTTCCACTCTTCATGCAATCCCTGATGGGATTACAGAGGTTTACCTGATCCACTCACAACATAAGAATGTAGAAGACTGCCCTAACCTGGTGGGAGTAAATGGTATTTTAGACAGTAAAACTGAAATATATTGCCCTAATTTTGCACGAAGGATAGATCTGATTATTTGCAAAGGTGCTATCTTTGTACAAAACCCCTTGTGAGAACAGAATTGTGCATGAAACATTTTGGCCGTGTATTAGAAGACACCGAAGCTGATGCTGCATTTTTACAAATGTTGAGCACCTTTAGCCCCAGGTGAAGATATGCCAGTTTCCTTTGAAAATGAGTTTTTTTTTTTTGTTGAAGTGTTCCGATGGCAACAGGTAAGTAAATTATAGTTCAGTATTTGAATTTTTTTTTAAATCTGTGTCTCTTAATCTATCTGTTTATAGCACTCTTCAATCTGGCAGATTTAAAGGATTTGTATGACCATGACAGCTCCTTGAAAATAAACCTTCCTCTGGGTGGAAGCTGCAGGCGGGGCAGTTTGAAAACAGGCTGTCGGGCATGGTAACTCCTGGTGGCCTGGGGTAGGAGGCTTTTGTCTGCCAGTGCTGCTCTGAGCATGGCACCACAGAAGCTCTAACAAGGAAAGTTGGCTATGATGAAAGGGCAAGAATTTGAAGAAGAGCCAAGTCTCGGCGTTGCAGTTTGTAGAAAAGTTTTTGGCAGTAGCAGCAGGGTTTTTCCTCCTAAAGAGATGAATCCAGTGTAATCCTTTCTGGAAGTGTCTTTGTTTGTAAAGCTTGTGATTTTTTACTTATCTCTCTTGGAGAGCATTATATTCCTGTCTTTGCGTTATACTGGACAAATTGTTATGAGAGGACTGCTGCCTGCCATCTCATTGTAGCATCTCACTTCGTGCACTTTAAAATCCACTGCAGATTATATAAAGCAGTAACCATTACAGGACCAATCTACCTGAAGGACTCTGTGGTGTCCTGCTTTCAGTTTGGGCTTGGCTGGGATCCTGGCCTGCTCCAAAGCTTTGTGAATGGAGAGTCTTAGCAGAAATTTCAGTGAGCTTGGGTTGGAGCACTTGGCCGCAAGCAATGATCGTGTGGTCCCCACCAGGCGAAGTGGCTGGGATGCCTGGATCTCCATGATCGTAGAATCATCAAACCATGGAATATCCCAAGTTGGAAGGGACCCATAAGGATCACGTCCAACTCCAGGCTCCACACAGGACCACCCAAAAATAGAATCACAGAATATCCTGAGTTGGAAGGGACCCATAATGCATACATGTGCCGGTGTGGAAGCACTCACCACCACGTTACAGCGGCAGCCTCTTCAGCGGCACTGTTAAGACAATTTAACTCTGAGAAAATTACAAGCACAGCCTACTGAAGAGGTGTAAGCAGGTATTAGCTTTGTGATTTTAAGCCTTGACGCCTCTTTCTGGGCCTGTTAAGTGGGACTACTGTTTACAGCTTGAGGTTACAAATTTGAAGCGGTGCAAATAATTTAATAAATATATTGTCAATTAGCTTTATAAAAGTATTTTTAGAGCTGATCTGTTGAAGTGCAGTTGCCCGTGGCAGCATTGGAGGAGTGTAACGGCTGTAAGCGCATTAGTGAGCAGAAGCTGGAGGCGACGCGGAGCTATGAAAGGAGTCAGTGTTGCGATGCACACGTCCAAGTTATTTGTAGCTCTATTTTACTGTCTGCTGTCGTCAGCAGGCTGAGAAGGGAAGACAGGAACAGCAGGGGTTTGAAGTTCCGAGGTTGCTTTAATATTCCCAATTGGCTGGCTGCAAAATTCAGGTCTCTGCTAAATATTGCCAGTTGTTGTCAGGAGAACTCTTGTCCCCCTTTTTTCAGTTTTATTCTTAAGCTAATCTCTGATTTTAAGGCACAAGTATTTTTGAAAAGTTACACAGCTTGACTTCAAACCGATGACTGAAGTTGTACGTTGCACATTGTTATTTAGCGTGACATCCCTGCAGCAGAGTGTGAGCAGTGCAGCAGCCCAAGCTTGGTGGGAGGCCTAAGAAAAAGGCAAATTTATTGCTAACTTTGCTGATAGTCTGTTCATCCTTTTGGCTGGAGAAGTCACTGACCCACTCTAACCTTTGCAGAATGCTAAAGAATATCTAACTGCTTAGACTGATAATAAATAATGTTTGTAGGTGTTACACGTAAGGTCTTTGTATAACATACACTTCCAATGGCCACTGAATCTTTTTTACCCTACTCTAGTTCTTCCTTTTAGTTAGTATCAGGAGGTTTTGGGGACTATGTATTAGTTGGTCACCGGTACCAACTGCTTCTGCTTGGGGGTTCCAGCACACAGCCTGGTTCTATTCTGCTGCTGATCTTTAAAAGCTGGCAGAGTGAGGAGGTCAGCCTCATAAATTTCTGTCTATGCATTGTCCTTTACATTCTCAAATGGTTATTTCAAGGCTGTGTTCTCAAATGAATTCACTGGCAGGTGAAGAGCCAAAACTCAAGTGCTATTGAGTAACCACTGTTTCATGGAATGTAGTTGCTGTCAGGGTCTGTTGGGGCCACCAAGTCCAATACTCAGATAGGCACTGCCTGATTAGTTTTCAGAATCCAAATACTGCCATGGGCACAAAATACATAGGTTGCTCTGAAAGTAATGCCTTCAATTTATTTCCATGGAAACGACAACAGATACAAAGAGCACAAGAACACTGTTTGATAAAGCAAATTCTCAGCTACAAAACACTATTTTCCAACATAGTCACTGACATTAGTTACGCATTTTCACCAGCAATGAGCATGCAGCCTGCATGCTGCACTCGTAAAAGTCTGCACCAGCAGAGGTAACTCACTGTTGCTGTTGCCAGTGCTGAAACGCACCACCCATGCACTTCACTGTGCTCATGTCCACTGTTTGGTCTCCATAAGTGTTCAGCAAGCATCGATGAATGTCAATGGGTGCTGTTTTTTCCACATGGAGGAATTCAGTGACATCTCTTTGCATAATATGCACTTCCATGTCAGATGACAGTTTGTCAGCCTCCCCCTCTGCTGCCGTGTGATGCAACAACAAAATGTAGTGGAACACTGGGGGGAAGGTTCAGCCTCTGTTGCCATACCATCAACATCCCCCTCTGACATTGTGGACCAATACAATAAAATAGGAAGCATTACTTTCAGAGCAGCCCTCGTATTTCAGGCCTGCAGCAAAAAGAACTAAAGGTAACACATTATAAGGTGCCAGCTTAGAGATTAGTCAAAAGCATGTGGTATCAGAGGAATTGCCAATGTCTTCTATTCCTGCAATAGCAAGAAATTGGAACTGTGAAATTCTCAGGATGCTGAATGAACTTTGGGCTGGCAGAGAAACACAAAATCTGCTCCATGGTCCTTGCCAGTCTGACCTCAAACTGAAGTGGTGATGGCTTACCTATTTCACAAGATAACCAGTCTAAAAATTCTAAAAATGGCCACTGTTTATTCCCCCTGGAAAAAAATAGCCCATTTCTGGCTGCGGCCAGCCTCCAGTGTTTTACAGAATAGTGGGAAAAGTGGAGGAGAATGCATAGCACAAGTGAGAAAATCCTTTGTAACTCCTGAAGGCAGCCTGGTGGGAGCTTGAAGTTAAGAGACTTGTATAAGGAGGGTACAATGAACATGCCTCCAATTTAAACCTCTCCATAAAGCCTAGGAGAGGAAGAATACTTGGTGTTTGTTGCTGTGGCTCTAACGCTTTAATGCACCGGGAAGATGCTTCAGTGCTAATTTAAGGTATCCAAAGGGTACTTCTACTATCTCATGTGACTGAGCTTTAAATGAGAAGATGAACTAGATTTGGATAAATATTTATACTGTGCACTAGCATATAGTGTTGTTGAAGCAGATGTAATTCAGTCTAAGAATTCTTATCTTATCCCAACATGTTACTGGTTGTAGAAAAGCATAAATTTCACAAGTTGCCATCTGTTTTCAATTACAGCATGAAAACAGTGAGGCAGGTTGGTATTTTCCTTCAGCGGTTTTATCAGCTAGCTGCTGAATTTGATAATTACATTAGAGTGAATTCAGAATGAGTGTATTTAGTAATGTGAACACTCAAAAAAAGTTGCTGACAAACTGCTTTCATAACTTGTCCATAAATAGAGAAGAATCAGAGTTAAATGTGCCTGTGATGAATGCCACTACTGTAGTGCTTGAAAATAGATGTGTAAGTTTCAAACACGTCTCCCTAAGTGACTGTCTTAATTTTCAATCATATGTAATAATAAACTATAACATAAAGGTCTATTGTCTTCCATGGAAATGCAGGAGCTCTGCTCGAGCACCTGGGAAGAACATAATGGTCAACATTTTGGACACTTTTCTTCCCCCACTCAATCTTCAGCAAAAATCCATTCTAAAAGAATAAAGGAAAATTCAGTAAAACAGCTGTGTTGGTAACATGATGATTCAACAGAAGTTGGAAGAGATCAAATATTTGTGAATTTGAAAATACTCAACTCTGCCATCAGTATGAAAAATGGGTTAGTGGCTTGTTGTCCTTGACAACAGCATGTATAGCAATCATCCTACTTTCTTGATCAATGCATGAATCGGTGCCTGGATTTTCTTACTCTGTGCCTTCCTTCTCAGTTTGGTCTTTGTGCATCATGTGCTGAAGCTAAAAGCTGGTGACCTGAGTTGATGCATCTGTGACTGTCCCAAAGTTTCTGTCTCCAGGGAGGTGTGTTTCGTTAGCCTAAATGAGTAGTTCCCAAACTTTTTAGTGATCTCCTTCCAGTAGGTTAGGTCTACCCTAAAGCCATGGTAATCTAACTGTACTGGGATTATTGCCTGGCAAAGTATGATGGCAGCACAGTTCTCTACCTGAGAAGCACATCTTAACACTGCATACTGTGTTCATGGAAACAACACGGGCCTCAAGAGATCTAATTGAGCCAGCATGGACTTTGGAATCTACTTGCATGAAGTAAATATCACTAATTGTAGTTAAGTGCTGCACAGAACTGTTCAGGAGCATCAAAATCTTTTTTAAAATTGAGTACTGGGCAGCAGGCTGCATCTCACATATCTCCTTTTGTCTGAGAGTGAATTCAGCCCTCTTGTCTAATTAGAGGCTTCTCTTAATGAAGGAAAATGTGATTTGGGGAGCTGCATTATGTCACTGCCAGAACTGTGTCTGGTTGCCAAAAGGAGACAAGGTTTGGCAAATCTTTGCTTTCATTGCAGAATATTCCAGTTGCAACAATGAAGTTCTTATGGTCTTGATCATCCTTAGCATTAGCACAGTGTTTTGAGGTTGACAGAAATCATTAAATGTTTTCTTAACAATCCCTGCTTTCCCTTTTGTCATTGGGAATCCCAGTTCTGGATCTGATGGGCTTTGAAGAGATTTGATCAGTCTCTTCTGCCCCTTCACTGCACCTGCTACTTGGTGTGGTTTACTCCTCTTCTGTGGTCGAAGCAGTACTCCAGCGTCACTCCAGCATGATGTAAACTGCAAATTTCCCTGCACAAGTGAAAACAGAGTTAATTTTTTTGGTGTCATTCTCAGTTCCCTTGATTTTTAGTTTTGCTTTTGAATAACAACACCCATGTTAGTCACTGTGGAGAAACTGTTAATCTACTAAAAGAATTAAGGCAGGGGGAATTCCTATGTAAAATATCAAGGAAGGAGTTGTTAGCTTTTTCAGTACAAACTTCATCTTTAACAGTGAATTTCTTTTATTCCCTCTTACTTACAGGCCTAGTACTGGCTTACCCCAGATATGAATTTTGGCCTACAGGCATCATGAAATGGTATTACTTTTCCAATAACTCTGTAATTTTTTTCTAAAGACTCTTTTAACACCCAGAGAGAGTTTCCCGAGCTAATAAGATTCTTTTTCCTTACGACAACTGAAACGTTATGCAAAATATAGAAAGTTTCATAATATCTCAGAGCTCTTTCTTCTTTCTCAACACTAGTAGAGTTAACATTAACATTGACTGTGTTTGTAGGCTGGTCACCTAAACCTCTGTTGGGCAACAAGTGACCTACTGTACTTGCATCTGTACATTGGCTTCTTTTCATCAACAGCAAATACAATTCAGAAAAAAAAATTGTCTATAGTTTTGTAATTGGAGGTCAGCGTATTTTCTAAATTTAGTCACATTAATAAAAAGTAGGTTTAAGAAACCTTTTTTGAGAAAGTGGAGTCTTATGGCAGGACAAGCCAGATATCTGAACACCATGCATTTATGAAAGTGCTTTCTTGATTGTTTCTGAAGGCTTACAGCTGCAGCCATTCAGACAGAGAGAAAGCAGTCTTGGTTTCAGCTGCACGTTGAAACAGTGCTGTGCTTGTGTTTTGATACAGCTTCCAAATTCCAGCAGGGTCTATAGTCCATTTAACGGTGAGATTTAGTGCCAGCCGGAACAGCTGTGATCTTACCCTTGCTGGAGCTTTCTTAGCATCTTACAAGTTGCTCCTAGGTAGCCAAGGCTCTCTGAGGAGTGGACTTACCTCAAGAACTTAACCCACTACTGGGTTTCTGCAGAGTGGCTAAATTCTGAAAGAGAGGGTTTCATAAAGTCTATAAAAAGACATAAAATAAGAGCCCAGTACAGCAAAACTCTGACTTTTTTAACTCCTTTTGCTCTCACTTGATAGTTAAGAGTTTATTGGGTTTAGTGGCAATACCCATTTCCCTTGGAGCCTTGAAGGAGTCTTCAGATGGTGCTGCACTGACTGTGCCTGTTGCAGTGTTTGTGCCTGGCTGCTTTGTGCTCTGCAGGCACCTTCCTCGCCCTTCTCACCGTGCTTTTTTGTTCCTCTTCATGACACAAGCTGGCTTCCCTTATTGCTGTAAGCAAACGGTTAGGGAAACATGTTGCGTTAAAGCTGGGGCTCTGTTTAGCTAGTCGAGCACATGGAGAAACAATTGCACTGTTGTCTGTGAAAACAGAGAGCAGCTGTTTGCCTCCAATGGCGCCGACCACTCGTGCTCACTGTAGTCCCATTAAAGGAGGGTGCTCCAGATACCCCACCAGATCAGGCCACCCTTCCACTGCTTTGTCTGAGTGTGACTGGGTCTATTTTGGTTTAATTAATATGGGCCATAAACTAGCTACACTTGGTTAGTTTGGCCTAACTATGTTTGACTTTGCAAGTAAATTGGTATAGAAAGTTCTTAACTCATCATGTGTTTTTTTCTTTTAGCTCTGTAGCTCTCCTATACTATACCTCTAGTATAAGTCTAGATATCAGAGAAAAAAAGAGGACTAGAAGGTCAAGTAAAGCATAAAAAGAAGCTATTTCTAAGCTAAGACATCCTGTCCTTTTGCTACCAATGCAGAGTTTCACCCAGACCTGCCTTCAGCTAAGTTATTTAACATTTTCATGGCTGATCTGGTAAAAATGCTCATGAAGTTAAGGATGCAGTCGCTAGTTTGCTTTGCTGCTGCAGCTCTGCCCAGCTGTTTCACCCATGGTTTCACCCATGCTTGGACCCAAGTTGGGTTGGTCGTTTGCCACCACTGCCCAATTAGGGCCATTGATGAAACTCTGATGATCTGCACCTGAATTAGTTTTTATATCAGTGTTGTTTAATTTCTTTTTTTTTTTTTTTTTAGTTATGTGAGTTGGGAATACTATAAAAAATCAGGTCCTTTTTTTCTGTTTCCCTAAAAAACATTATGCTTTCTGTAAACATCCCACTAGAGGAATTCATCCGTAGGTTGCCTGTAGTGAAGCTTTGCTCGAGCAAACCATCCATACCAGACAGCAGCCACAGATGGAGATGCAGAGCCAGAGTTACACGGTTCTGTTTCCAATGCTCTGTTGTGGTTGGTTTTCTCTACCATGTGCCCTCCCGTGCTCTGCTGATAACGAGCTTCTTCCCTGGTGCTGGGACAGAAGGCCAACTTAACACTGGTGTAAGGATTGGAGAAGAAATGTGTCTCTATAGAGAGAAAAATCCTGTGTTTATGCAAGACCTGGCTGCTTGCCTACTCCCACACCACCCACTCTACAGCCAATTACACATTTGCTAGAGATATTTGCAGAGCTGAGCACACAGCTGCAATTTATTCTGTTTCATGCCATAACCTCAGCTATGTTGAAAAGGACATTGCACTGTTTTTTAACCTTCCGGTGCCATGCAGTCATCTCTGAATTGTTAGCATCCAGCTTTGATTCACTAAGTCTAGCAAGAATGTATGAATCCCTCAGAGGAAAAAAAATAAGACAAAAAAACTAAATGCAAATGTTGGACCTGTGATTTCCATCTCCTTTCCTAATTCCTGTGTCACAGTGGAAAGGTTAGTGTGTGCAGTACTTCTGTGCCGTCTGAGTTTAGTTACTAAGGAGGTGAGTCGTGTGCTTGTGCTCTTCTGTGACAGCAAGCTCAGCATCCCCGCAGGCTGGGCTGTTTGCTGGGCACAGGGATTCCTGTGCTTTATGGCACAGGAAGAGCCCAAATACCAGCACCTGTGCAGGCTGTGTGCGTAGAGCTGTAAGGGAAGCACATCCTCATGTGCTCCACCATTGCCCTGTGGCCTTGGACTTCCCTGGAGTTATTCCTCCTGCCTTAGCGTCCGTCCGCCATTGGTTTCATTGGTTCACTAATCCTTAAATAAAGGAAATCTCTCTCTCTCTCGTGATGTTACCAAGTGTTTTGTGTACCAAACCCTGTCTGTGTGTTAGGAGGTGATAATGCAGTAATAAGCTCAGGGGGTTATTCAAGAAATCCACCAACTCATGGCAAGCCTGCATGGTTTCTGCTTGTAAATAGTTGCTTTTCAGTAGTAAATGCAATAAGAAGTGAAAACGGTGTTGCTTCTTGTTCCTCCATGACAAAACAATAGCCTTAGATAGCCTTCACTTTCCATCATTTTGCAACTCTTTCATATTTCATATTTAAATCTCATTTAAAACACACATCTTGTTTTCCATCTGCTTGCTCGGGAGCTTGGGCAGGAGGGCAGGGATGGGAGCTCCCAGTGTCCCTGGTGGAGCTGGGGCAATGCAAGGGAGGGAAAATCACATTTCAAGCATAGTTCTGCCTTCAAAGTGTTGGAATCCTGGTTGTCCCCTTCTGCCTTGTTGAAGGCTGAAACACTGAATTCCAGATGTCGTGTGCTCATAGCAGCGAAGCACTCCTGCTGAAATCTGTCAGCAAAACAACAAAAGCCAAAGAAGATTTGTTGCCTTTTTAAACAAGTGAAGTAAAGCATATATTTTCTTTTTTAGTTAGCTTCTTCCATCTCAGGCTCAGCAGCTTACCAACATTTGTGGGCAATAGCCATGGGTGTACAACAGGAATCAGCCAGGAGGGCTTCCGTCTTAGAACTGGGCCTGGAGTTATTAAAAGTGACTGAGAAGTGTCAAGAGCTTGATTTGATGGGCATCCTGCCTAAGACATCCCCATGCTCCTGACCATTGCAAAACATTGCTCCTTAAGCCACAATTCAGTGCCAATAGTGAACATCATGTCCATTGATAGCATGGACTGATGTTTAACAGAAACAAACACTGAGCTGGGCTCGCCTACAGATTGCACATAGTTAATGTGTGGCTTTCCCAATAACACATGGAGAATTATTCTTCTGGAAGATCACAGCAAGTTGCAGAATACCATCATGAAACAATTATAAGCTTGAGCTACTCAAACTGGCCAGCTGATCCTTGTCTCTATAGGATTAGTAGGACAAGAAAAAATAAAGCATTTATTTATAGTTATTAAGGATATCTCCATAACAGAAATTTAAGCTGGATATTTCTCTAATGGATTTGATTTTAACTTTTTTTAGCAAGAAGAAAAGCAAATCCACCTCCGCTGGACTACTTCTTTTTCTTTCTGAAATAGTTACATTGTAAATTCTGCTATCAATTTTATTCTGTAAAATTGTCAAAGTACACTTTTCTTTAGACAGCTCTGAAATAAGTTATATTTAGAAGCTTTTATTTTAGTTCTTAGGAAAATTGCTTAAGAATTTTCCAGGCTTGAAAATAACTCCTACGTTTGCCTGAGTTCATCATTTGTATTTGATGCTAGTGAGGTTCCAAAAACAATCCAAAACCCAGTACATTTTTTCATGCGTTTTGGGAATGGTTCATCTCAAAGTTAAAGCTATCTGTGTGGCACTGGTGTCACCTCAGATCATATGAAGAAGTAATAATCAAGCAAGCGTGTCCTAAGCTATCTGACTTGGAAATCAGTGTGCTTACAGATCATGAGCAGAGGGTTACATCTGATATGATGTACAGTTAATGTGACTGTAACCGCAGTCTTATCTGACTGGTCTGAGATATGCTAATACACTATTGGTGGACTCTATGTGGCTGCTACTTGCTTTGCCACTAGTGATTTGCAGATGCACTCACTGAATCTGTACAATTAAATGCATTTAATTAGAACTATTCTAAAGAATTTTACAGTCTTCAGGGAATTTCTAGTTCTTTGTGATGTTAGGGACATGGTTTAGTGGGCAATACTGGTGGCAAGTAGACATTTGGACTAGATGATCTGAGGTCTTTTCCAACCTTTATGATTCTATGATCTTTCATAGTGCCCTCTAATTATACCTAAAATAATACAGGATTTTGGTAAGGATTTTTCTTTAAGTCCAGAAATCAAGGCCTAGCTCCACAAGGACAGATAACCAAATCCTATTCCACAAACAGCCCCTGAATATCTGGGGATCTAGGTGACTGCCAGTCTTAAGATAATATTCCAGTAGCATTTATAAATATTAAGGTCATCCTGAGGCAGATGGTAAGAATTACTGACAGCTATACAATGTTTTTATTGAATAATTAGTTTATTAACTATTTTGTCCCAGCTTGTGCATTTCCATGGTCCAAGCTCCATGTGTCAGCTCCTGTTCTCCAAGCTGCGCTTTTAGGTCTCTGACATCCCCCTGCAGCATCTCACAGTCCTTCTCACCTCAGCTTGGTACAACCAAGAATGGGCTGGCAGCCAAAGCTTACCATGGAGGGGAGTCAGCAACCACAAGTGGTAAGGGGAAGGGTTGTGCAGCTCCGAGTCTCCCAGCACAGCAGGTTTCTCACTCTGGCCATTAAAAATTATGGTAACAGTAATTACAATTCCTCTTCTCACCATCTTTAGTTTGATGTTGAATGACATGTCATATCTTTGCTAACTTCTTTAAGCAGAAAGTTTCTAGATCCTTTCTGGTCAAACTTAAGTCCAAAGCTGAAGTTTTTCTTTTCCTGGGAACACCTAGATTTGGTTAAATCTTCTGCATGAGCCAGTGGAAACATACAGAAAGTCAGAGGCATAGGTACCTTTCCTCCTATCCTTACTGCTGGGGGCTGTTGTATGTCAGGGTGGGAAACAGATATAGTTAACAATAGATGTTTATTAGCGTAAAATTTTATTTTAAAAAATTAAGTCTTTTCATTTACGTGTTACCTATTTTAACTACTATTTCTTATCTGTTTTTTTATCATTATATCCTGACCAACAAAATGGTTGGAATTTACTCCAGACTTTGGCATTACTTGAAGTCTGAGGGATAAAAATGGATGCTTATCTCCTGTCAGGCTCCTTGGAGATCTATGAGGAAACGAGCAATAAAAGGCTCTTTGAGACTCTTTTAACTTCAGTTTATCATCTATTATAGTTACTGATGTGTAGTAGCCAACAGAGAAATTGTACATGTTTCTAGTTACAATGCCCTTAGCAGCTGTAGTTATGAGCTGAGCACTTAGAGCTTTTTGAAATGTGTTTTTAAAAACACAGCATTAAATCATTGAGATTTTGTAAACTGGCTGCCTTATGAAAATTCCTAGGATAATGTGAGTTGCCATACTCAGCCAGACTGGGTATTGCTGCTTTTGTACCTCCACCAAGAGAGCAGTGCGCTGTGCTGGCTTGCTTGGAGGAGGACTCGTGATAGTAGCCATGCTGGATTCCATTTCCCATCCTGGATGCTGCACTAGATGGAAAGCTGGGATGGGAGAACAGAATGAGCTGAGTTGAGGACACTGCTTCCCTCATCCTTAAAGGGCTCCAGATTATGAAAACCCCTGTCCTTGCCATGGCTTTAGGACCTAGTAAATGGCTCCATGTTTCTTTGTCCCACGAGGAAGCTGGAATATGCAGATTCAGCCCTTGAGAGAGCAGGTGAAATGATGGCCATGGAGAGAGCTTTCTGCCCCTTAGGGTGACTGGCTTTTTATTTCATGAAGTTTTAGGACAGATGTGCTGCCTTCTACGCCTTTGCCTCCTCTTTACATTTCTCATCTGGCTTTGGACTTTTCTTCATCTAAGCCTATCTGTCAAAAATGGTGAAACGATGAGTACAATGTCATTTGGATCTAGCGCAAAGGATGGTATGGAGAACACTGTTCTCAGCCCCTACACCCCACTGCCATACTACTATCAAGAGCATCCATTAAAGAAAACACACTGGGAATGCAGACGTGTCGACTCTGTCTTTTGCAACTCTTTGGCACGTGGATTGCTGTTGACTGCGGCAGTGCCCATCCATGTTTATAGAGTTGCAGCCTTGGTATGAGACTCTGGCCAGTCTGGAAGGTCTGTTCCTCTGCCAGAAACCTTCCTGAAGGCCCCTGAGTGCACCTCACAGGATCTAGCATGCAGATTTATCCATCACTCGCCTACGTGCCTGTCCCTGGCCAAATACGAGTCCCATGCATTAGGATTCCAGTAACTTGAGAAGTCTGAGAACAGGCAGCAGCAAAACAAACATCAACCACTCAACTTCCAAAACCTGCATTAAGCCAGAAGAGACAATGTTATTTCTGCAGGTCTGTTTTAAATCAACGAAAATATTATTTTGGAGCCAGAGCTATAATTCAATAAAATTTGATACAATCTTGGAAAGCCATCCCATAGCATTAGGAAATACTGCTGGGAGTTGAGACACCTATATATATAGCAAAAATTTGCATTTTAAACTAAATGGATGTATCTCAAATGCTAATTGGGGCACCCTGAAGAGGGTGATGGGTTGCCTCTTCAATCAAAAACCTTAACATTCAGACAACTTTGTCTGCATGCAAATACTGAAGTGTTTTCCCAGTGCTGTTTGCAGCTGAAATAGCATGGAAGTGCATAGGAAAAAGACAGCCATATTGCCATGGAAGTGTTCAAGTGGTGGAACTGATTGCCATACTCTGGTGCTTGTTGAGGCTACCAGGAAGGTGGACTTCCACATCTTCAGCTCTGCTGAGCAGTTCTGGGTTTGAGGGGATAAGGTGCAAAACAGAGGTTTGCCATGCCTTCAGGGGGCTGCTGCTGCTGACCCTGTGTACAGGCGCAGAGGATCAGAGAGTAGAAGCATCAGTCGCACTTCTGATGAAATGTTATATTTTTGGATTGGCCTTTCTTCCTCTGTAATTTTTCTTGAATGGAACACTGATAGCTGCATTCTGTGCATTTTGCAGAAATACAAGTTGAGTTTCACTACATTAAATCATTTTTACTTGAGAAGGAAGGTCGCTGATGATGCACAAAAGTTAAATGAGACCATGTGAGAACATCTGGCTTAGGGCTAGCATCTAAGGTGGCAGTGCTGTTTCCACCTCTCCTGCACTCATTTCTATGTTGCATTTCTGCCTAAATATAAAAAGTTAAAATATAAAATAAAGTATTTCTATGGTGACGTGCTGCTCATGCCTTCTTTTATACAGGCTCAAGATCACTTGTGTGTAAGATAATCTTCTACGGAATGTATTGCTTTCATTGAAACATCAGGATGATATTTTTGTTTGCTTTAGGCTCTATATTTTTATCATTAAAAACACAGATATAGATTTCACACACATTTGACCTTTTGAACAAATAATATAATGTTATGATTAGAGCCAGAAAAGGCTCAATGTTTTTGAGGAGTAAGTTTGGATATCTTTCTTTTCCTTGACACTTCTTCTACAGTATTGATATCTAGGGAGGAATATCTCCTAAAATGACAGTGGCATTTTAATCCATCTTAGTACTGACTTAGTTTTCCATGGTATTATGTCCTGGAATTTGTTTCCTTTGGGTTCAGTGTGCAGTGGTGGAGGATCTGGCACAGAGTCTGGTGACCCAGCCTTTACCCTGAGCCTGGAATCATGATGTGCATTTTAATGATGATTAGATGAGCTGTCCAAATCATTTCAAACTAGAGATAGCAGCCTGTTTGCAATGGTCAGAGCTGTCTTGTCCTATATAGTTTGCACAGCACAATTGAAACTGAGGTGTTATCAGAAAAAAATGAATAATGTAGTACTTCAAAAGCCACAGGTTTCAAAGCTGCAGTATTTAAAAACAAACAAACAACAACAACAACAAAACTAACTCATCAAATTAACTCTAAGGAATACATTTTTCTTAAGAGTACTGAATGAGACATCACAAAGAGTTGTGGAGATTTTGCATGCCCAGCAGTGGATAATAAGACAGATGTGTAAGTAATCTGACACAAAAAGCGTAACGTGCATCTTTTGCTGCATGTCTCTCTCTGCAGGTTTGCCAGTTTGTCGTCTCTGTCAATGGTCTCAACGTTCTCCACGTGGATTACAGGACAGTGAGCAACCTCATCCTGACAGGCCCGCGAACGATTGTCATGGAAGTGATGGAAGAAATAGAGTCCTGAGAAGAAAGGATTTCTTACTGGACGTTTCTGTGGGAAAATAGCCACATCACAAGGCAGAATGACACACAGAGGCACCACTTTCTGTGTCCAAGTAGATGATTTTGCTTTTGGGGAAAGGGGGTTCTCTTTCATTTATCAATAATAGCACTGGTTATTATGCTAAGAAGTGAGCAATAGATACCAGCATATTTTCACTAAGGACTTCTCTTTGCTTGTCAAAGACAAAGGAAAGGCCCTTGGGTTTTCTCTCCAGCCATGTCTGCATCCACCAGAATGGTTTCCCACCGAGGAGGCCGTGCAGATTTCCTCACAGTCCACCACTGGATCAAACACTTCAGGAGATGAAAGAACCACGTACACTGTGAGCCAGGATGTCACAGATGGTGTGCGGGACATATTGACGTGGGTAAACATCCTCTGGTCGTGGAGAGCTGACTGACCGCTGGCTTTATTGCCACCAAACACAAAGGAGCTCTGAATGCATCTCTGTGAAACAAATGTGTTCATTTTCTGTAGAGGATACTGTGGGCTGGATGTTCGGGCCTGATAGAGCAGGGTGATTATTCTAAAAGAAAAATACAACACCATGCAAGTGTGAGAGCATGTGCTGTTTTTACAAAGTAAAACAATCTGGCCTTTGAAAATCAGGCGATTTGTGTAGATGCCGAAGCACAGATGCAGGTACTCAACTATAAAATGTTGGTTTTTGTTTGTTTGTTTTCTTATGCAGAAGGGAAAGGTGTCTCAGTCTCATTGTTTGTCACTTTGGAGAATTTTCAGACGCCTTTTTTCCTAGAAGAAGAATAATATGTAGTGGGGTGAGGTGGGAAATTCGCAGTGTTAGCATTAGCAATGACACATCCAGGTGCTCCAGTAGAGAAATTACACTTCAAATTGAAGCAATGTACGTGAAAGTACATTAAGCTCATTAGCACTTTCAAATCATCAATGTTTTGCAAACTACAAACTTGCCACATAAGTTGCATTTGACACTATTACTAATAAAAAATAGTATTTAACTGACTCTTACTCGTTTTCAAACGGTAGGATTTCTTTGTTGATGAATTTATGAAACAAATCTTTTAAAACATAATATATAAAAATTCTATATTCTGCTGAGCGAGGTGGCTTCTTAGCCCTGTGGTGATTGGACTCCACGGACATTCTTTGATCTTTGAGCCAAATATGTACATCTTTGTCCACACAATTCTAAGTATACATTGCAGTCTTTCTCTGCTGTCTAAATTTTGCAATTAAAGCTTGACCTTCTATATAAGTATACCAAAAATCCTTCATCTTTGGGGTGGGGAAAGTATTTTTCCCTGAAATAATTTTGAAATATGTTTTATATTAAAAATTGTTCTCACTGAATACATTGCTCCTGCAGTATGTTTTTCACTCACTCAAACAGTTCTGTGTATTTCTTCATAGATACAGTAAGTCCTCAAAACCACATACATCTGCATCTCTGTAGGTAGAAGTCCACGTATTCTTTGTTTCTGGTGTATTATAGCCATGGTTGATTTTTAACCAAGGAAACTTCTCGTATTCCACTAATAGGTCCCCTTGAAGGGAGTTACATAAATGAAACCACTGACTTGATCCTAACCAGGCACAAATGTGCTTGGAAGGTTCTTTCAAGCTGTCATTCAGTGCAGCAGTTGTTTATTCTTAGTGTACACTCAAAATTGTTGTACACGTTATATAACCCTTATCAGATTATATTATACAGTTCATCTGAAATAAATAGTTCAGCTCATGTTACATGAGATCGTAACAACTGTCTACCAAGAAATGGTAGGGAAAGATCCTGTTCTCCCAGAAAAATATCAGAATGCTACAGGTTTTTGATTCTGTGAACCCAGCAGTGCTTCCCCAAATACTTTTCTTTTTTTCCAGGATAGTTTTGGTGGCTTGGTTGGAATATACTTTGTACCTCTCTAAAACATAAATTCTACATGTTAGGCTAGGTTAAATATTAAAATGTGAAGGATTTTCTTGGCAAAATGTTAATAATTCTCTCTAATACCATCATGAATTCTCCTGTCTTACATCTCGTGCCTTAGTTAATATTCTGCTACAAGTTCCCTGTAGCTTACAGATAATTAAGAAACTGGGTCAGAATTTAGCTTAATAATGCATTACTGAGTGCACTTTCGACTTCAGTAAAAAGAGTGGGAATGGGGGCAGGGAGAAATCTGTGCATGTCATTATATTGCAGATTGGATATGGCGTTTTCATTTGCAAGACACATTAGTCTCTATCACAATCCGAGCACCGTTACTTGCCTGCTGTTTAATGGGGATTTCCATATTGTGTTCTCAACTTGATTAGCAGTCCAGGATTTAATTAGTTCTTTCCCTCTTCAGTATGACAAAGGTATTCAAATTATCCGTGCAATGAAATGTTGTATTTTGTAAAAAATGGATGCAAATTTAACAATTAAGTTGTGAAATGTATCATTTCCAATTAAACTGCAATTTGTCTGCACTCAGCGATATACACTCTGCAAGACGTCCCCCAGCAGCCAGCACCAAATTCTCATGCACTCCAGAGGGCACAGAGTTTTGCATATAATAGAAAATCATGCTCCCTGCAAAGGACACGTGCAAATGTAAGTATTCACAGAAGTAAGGAATTTCAAGACTTGACCATGAATATAAGAAGCAAGAAGCCAGAAAGAAAAGGAAAAACACAACAACAACAACAACAACAAAAACAAACCTGATATTAACAATAACAGCTTTATTTAGAAGATTTTAGTAAGGCTTGCTCTCATATGTGATTGCATTTATGGCTACAGTGGATTTTGTGAGATCTTTTAATAAATCGCTGTGCTTTAATAACATAGATTAGTGCCACTCCTCTGCACATGCACATCTGTAATTCATTTCGGGAACATCTTCAAGCGGTATACCAGTTAATTAAGTTCAAGAAGTGTTTAAGCTAATTGGAGCATTAACTCTATGCCATATTTCTCCTGCTTTGCTACAAGATGCATAATTTTGTTTACTTTTACCTAGATCGAATGCCATGTGTGTGCTGTTGGACACAACCTGTCCTGCAGCCAGTCCCACTGTAGGCACTGAACTCATGAAATAATGCATTAATTAACTTCAGGTGTATCCAGGTGAGTGTGACTGCGTGCATTTAAGGTCTGCACAGAAACTGAAAATAGAATTGTCAGCACTGAGACGACATAGTGGTGTCATCTGCAGCACCAGTGGACTTGTCCTACTGCCCTCTGCTATGAGATTACATACAGAAGGCCGTTTGGGAGGGAAAAGCCATGCAGTCGGAATATTTCTCTTCACGTGTTCTTCCTTCTGTCGTTAGTCTCCACTAATTGCCACAGAGTGCTAGGGATGTGTCAAACAACTGCCCCACAACGAATGGTTTAGTGGTTAGCACCTGTGAGAACATTGCCAGAGGAAAGCTGGAGAATAATGCAGGTTCAGAGCAGAGTTTGGAGGAGTGGGCAGGTTGATTTGAGCCCCTTGGCCTTAGGTCCAAAGAGTGGTCCCTATGCTGATCTGATCTGCTGATACAGACATAGCCATGGAGAGTGTATGGGGGAGTAGGAACGAGAGGAATGAGTGAGTGACTGCTTTCTTCATCTGCACTGACTGCTACGTGTGCATGGAGGTTTCCTTTTCCCTATGGATGAAGGTGGGGTAATCAGATTATGGGGAAATGCTCTAATAATTGCAGATTAAACTGGGAATTGAATGCTAATTTTTAAAGATAATTTTGCTAAATAAGAATTATTCTGAATTTAGAGATAGGAGGAGATGAGGTAATATGGTTTGCCAAAATGTTTGGCTAATGCAGGATAGAGTGGGAAAACAATTGTTGCCAGTATGAGTATTTTCTTCCCAGTGTATAATTAAAACTTGTGTAAGTGAAAAAGCATGTGTATGTCACATGAACAAGTAGAGCCAGAGCACACCACCCTTCAAAGTGAGAGAGCTTCCAGCCTTCTACAACAGCCTCTAAAGGTTTCCATCAATCACACTTTTTAATTTATTGTTTGTCTTTCTTCATCTGGTGAGCGATGTGGTCTACATTTCTTACTTATGTGTCTTCCTTATGAAAAAGTAATTACCAGTGTAATAATTCCTTTAGTATACACAAAGAGCAGATAAAGATATTGTTGATATTACAGAGAAGCCATTACATTTCTCTAGGAACTTGTATGGAAACAAACATTTACACTTTTATGTTTAAACTGAGACATTAATGCAGGAAAGTATCAGTGTCAGAGAATCGACGATACAATGAATTGATGCCAGAGAGTCACTCTCTTGTGTATCTATACTCAGTTTCTATACTCGCAATTCCTCACCAGAATTCTAAAAGAATTCAGAAGGGAGCAGCTGTAGCTGTCAAACTGAACACCGTGAGAAAAATGTCTGTTGCTCTGCAGTCAGATATCTGTGCACACGTTGTCCATGGGGACTGTGCATTTCCAGCACTGTTGGAACTCCAGTTGCCCAAGCACGCACTTACACAATTAAATACTTGGCTCCAAGAGCACGCATTGCAAGCAGGCACTGTATGCTAGGTGCACAAATGGACACAAATTGTGTCCTGCAGAGAAGTGCTGCCAGCGCACCCAGCTCTCCCATCCTACAGTGCCGTAGCTCTCACTGGATGAACAGCATATCGTTACCTCCTGGCTCTTGTGTTGTCTTGCCAGGCAATCGTTGTCACTTCTCTTCTGAACATTTGAATATTCTGAATATTCATGTCCACAGATTGAAACATGCCACTGATGCGAAGAACACCACAAGGCCGCTTTGCCTCTGCTGGTGACAGATGGACATAATTAGTTTTCTTTCCTTTCTTCCAGTTCTTCTGCCTCGTGGCCAAAATGGTGATGCTTTCTGCCTCAGCTTAAAATTGGGCACGTGAAGGTGCAGACAGCCCTGCTTTCTTTGTCTGCTCATCCCCTGGATGAGCTAATACAGCCCCTTTGCTCCTCCCCTCTGCAAAGCTCCTTTGCAGCTAAGTGGTGGGAAATGTTTCTTTTTCCTCCTTACTTTTCCAGTGAAATTTGCAACTAACAGAACTCATGCTTTCCTGTTTGTACCCAACCGTAATTCAGTGCTGAACAGATCTTACCTGCACTTCTTTGGGAAACCTCCACTGTGTCTCCCTGGGAAAATTTTAACTGAGCAAAAGCTGCAATGTGGTGCCCATTGCAGGATTGCAGCTGGAAAGTACATCGTACATACAAGCTGTTGTTTTTGCATAACGCTAAGTTAGCAAGTTTTAAAATTATTGTTTGTGGTTTTAAATTGAAAGTGAAAGGAACACAGAGTTCAGAAGAGTGTCCATCAGAGTGGTGTGGTGACACTGCCCTGCCACGTTCCTTAACAGCATCACAGAGCAGAAAAACACTGTAGTTTTATGGCTGAATTTACAGTGTACATTCTTAATCCTGTGTTTTAAATAAACAAAGTCGTAATTAATGTTTTTTTTTTAATTTAAGAAAATTCAGGCGTAGAAGACATTAGATAAGAACATAGTGAAGATACCTGTTTGTGAAATACTTGTTTCGAATTTAAAAAGCTACCCAAGACAAAACATCTCCTTTCAAAACCAATTTTCATTTACATTGTTTAATATGACTTTTTTTTCCCTAAACTTTCAATTTCTATAATCTCACTTAAAAAAATGCGTATATATATTTATATGTGTACAAACGTTGCGTTTTTTGACTGAAAATAAATACGCAGATAAGTGGGCTTGGCTGAAAAACCATGTTGTCAATAGAGGCTGGTTACGGAGCTAAATAGAGACCTTCATTTTTATTAGCAAAGTTTAATTAAACGTGATGTTGAGCAAAGCCTAGGAAATATGAAGTTATTCCACTCGGAAAAGTGCTTAGCAGTTTGCAGGAGCGGGAATCCATGTGTGTTCTCAAAATGCCCTCATGTCCGTGCTTTACCTACAAAGTGTTTCTGGAAGCAAGATAGCCTTTTCTTAAAACTCTTTTAAATATTGCACATGGAACCCGTTGCATTTGTGGGCTAACTTGGAAAGGAAGAAACATGGAAGTATTTAAGATCTTGATGTTACACTTTCCTGTTGCTTGTTTTGTTTTTTAGCCATTGGCCTCATCTTGTGGTAGGCAACCCTGCCTGTGGCAGGGGGTTGCAGCTCGAGATCTTTAAGGTCCCTTTCAACCCCAACCATTCTATGAGTGCATGATTCATTGTCAGCTCAGCTGTTTTTGAAGATAACTTAATACACACTTCTAGATGCGCGTGTGCTTTGTTTACTCTTCCAGAATCAAAAAGACAGTGTTGAAAATTTAAAAAACTCAATAATTTATTTTCCATCACACCCCAGCAGCCAAATCATCTGTTGCAAAATACACTTTAAGGAAGCCTTTACAAAAGTAATGCTTGACTTTCATGATAAAATTTGCATTACACTTTGAAAAAGTGTCCTGGGCTACCCTCTTAAATGTTTGATTTTCATGATAAAATCAACATTACACTTTAAAAAAAATACGCTTCATTACCCTCTGTGCATGCATCTGCACAATACCCCAGCATGAGAAGGACGCGGAGCTGCTGTGAGTCCAGAGGAGGGCCACAAGGATGATCAAAGGGCTGCAGCATCTCTCCTGTGAAGAAAGGCTGAGAGAGTTGAGCTTCTTTAGCTTTGAGAAGGCTTTGGGAAAACCTCATTTCAGCCTTCCAGCACTTAAAAGAGCTTATAAATAGCAAGGAGATTGACTTTTTACAGAGTCTGATAGAGATAGGAAAAGGGGGAATTGTTTTAAACTAAAAGAGGGGAGATTTAGATTAGATATCAGGAAGAAAATCTTCACCCAGAGGTTGGTGAGGCACTGGCACAGGCTGCCCAGAGAAGCTGTGGGTGCCCCATCCCTGGAGGCGTTCAAGGCCAGGTTGGATGGGATCCTGGGCAGCCTGCGTTGGTGGATAGCAGCCCTGCCCACGGCAAGGAGATGGAACTTTATGATTTTCCAACCCAAGCTATTCTATGATTCTATGAAGGGCAAATCGTCCACGTCTTAAAGGCTATTTGATGATACCTACTTTCCAGTAGTTATAATGATTAAATCCTAACAATGAACTTATAATTGCCAGATAAGCTTTGGCATGGGGTTTAATGCACTGTTCGGTCCCCTGATCTGCAGATGATCTGAAAAGGCATTGCAGCAGTGTGATGGCACCTACTTGTATTTACTTCTCTGGAATCAGAACTCAGAAACGAGAGGCTCAGTTCAGTTGCATACATGTAAATATCAAGTGACACTGAAGATGCTTTTGGGTATTTCAGATGATCCTATGAGGCAGAGAGGAACTATGGGAAAAGCCATGCCTCTCAAAATCACATCTAGAGACTAAGTCCATATGGATGACTTAAAAACTAAAGTGGCACGAGACAACTGTGTGTGAACAACTGAAAGAATCACACCCCTAGGAACAAGCTCTTAATATCAGCTAATCCAGCTGTCTTATGGCTGGTGATTTTGCTGGAGTTACCCAGCTGGATATTCAATTAGTGCTGATGATGGAAAAGAACTTCCTGGCCATCCAGCCAATTCTCTGAGAGGTCATTGCACAGTTGTATCATGCAGGGATGATGACGGTGATGATGTGCTATTACTAAATGTCCAGCACAACGAGGCTTCTTTTCCTCTCCTCTTACACCTTTTGTCAAGCTGTGGAGTGGTCTCCCACCCACAGATAACTTGCTTTTTGAGTTGCCTGTAGCAAGTCAAGGAGACTGGAACTATTTCTCAGCTGAGTTGTAATCTGCATATATGTGTACAAACGGTCACACATAATTACTCCCTGCATGCTTCAGCAGACTCTTCCTGCTTTGTGGCTGTTACTGTTTTTACATTGTCCTGAAAAGTGCTCATTCCACTCAGAGTCCCAGCAAGGCAGCAACCTGCTGCTGTTAGGGATGGGAGACAAAAAGAAGAAGCTGGCACCTACTGCAACCAGATGAGACCAGAGGGAGTAGCAGCTGAATATGACCAATAAACCTGCATTTTGTTCCACTGTTTGCAATTGTGGCAGGTATTGTAGCTCTCAGGTGCCCCGAAACACTTACATATGCCCCATATGCTTCAGTGATTGCTCTCCCTGCATCACAGTCAGTCAAGTACCTGAGGGCTTGACAGCTTAGTCTTTGGCACAGGGGGAGCTTCTGCTGACCCCCTGTAGCAGAAGGGGCACAGAGGTAGCCACCAAAATTGAATAAGGAATTCAAACTGAAATTTATAGACAATCTGGGAGCAGATATTAAAAACAAAAACAGTCCACCCAGTACCTGCTAAGCTGCGTAGGTATTCAGAGGACTGTCACTGAAGATACCATCTGTAGTTACCCAATGTCCTGTGTATGTCTGACCACCTTACTTAGAGACCTTCATGTTCAGTGGGTTTTTCAGCTGGCAGCACACCTGCAGGCCCCTCACTCCCACATCTGCCATTCTCTGAGTGTCACCAGACAAATTTGTAGAACCACAGGAGGTCAAAACCCTACATGGGCTGCCTGGATACCTAAAGTCATCCCAGAATTCTGCAGAGGAGCAGAGCTGGAACTTGCTCTGCCATGCCCTTGGCTACTCCGTGGCCTACTGGAGTAATCTTTGCTCCATTGACTCCAGGTGGGAATCAGGGCCCCTTCTGCCTCCTTTCATGCAGAAAGGCAGCTGTCACCTGTATTGACTGCAACATGCAATCTCCGTAGCTGCTGCAAAATATTACTTCTTATGTATTTTGAATCTTCTGTAGCCATAAGGCTGTTATTTGCAAGTCCACATGTTCATTTTAGGCAGACTTTCATCGTGCTTCATCAGACACCTGTCACAGATAATCAACCTGCATCCTTCTCAGCTTTGTGGCCCTCTCAGAACTCCTGTCCCTCTCAGTCTTCTCAAGTGAGTGGCTCCCTTTGAGCAAGCACCAGTGCTGAGCCCTGCAGCAGCCAGAGGAGCTTACTGAGGGCTGGACTCAGCCCTAGTCTTGTGCAGTGGGCATGGTGCCATGTAAGGATTGCGATACTCAGCCATGTGAAGGCCCAAAGCCACCAGCAGTCCATGGAGACTCTTCTATGGTTACATGCAAAGCAGCAGCATGCTCACTCCAGGGCTGGATTAATGCCCCATGTTCCTGCACATTGCTAAAACGTCAGGTGGTCTGCAAGCTTTTCCAACACTGCAGCTGAATCCTGGATGTTGCTGGAGTTCACATTGTACTTTTTTTAGGAAAATAACCTAAGGGGGGATAAGTAAGGAGGCATGCCGGTTCAGCACCTTTTGAATGGAGGTGTTAGCTGACAGCCAGCTGAACATGAGCCAGCAGTGTGCCCAGATGGCCAAGAAGGCCAATGGCATCCCGGCTTGTATCAGCAACAGTGCAGCCAGCAGGAGCAGGGAGGTGATCGCCCCTTTGTACTCAGCTCTGGTGAGGCCGCATCTCGAGTGCTGTGTTCAGTGTTCGGCCCCTCACTGCAAGAAGGACTTTGAGGCCCTGGAGCATGTTCAGAGAAGGGCAGTGAAGCTGTGAAGGATCTGGAGCACGAGTCTTATGAGGAGGGGCTGAGGGAACTGGGATTGTTCAGTCTGGAGAAGAGGAGGCTCAGGGGAGACCTTATCACTCTCTACAGCCCCCTGAAAGGAGGTTGTGCTGAGGTGGGGGTTGACCTCTTCTCCCAGGTAACTAGTGATAGGACTAGAGGGAATGGCGTCAGGTTGCACCAGGGGAGATACAGGTTGGACATTAAGAAAAATTTCTTCTCCAAAAGAGAGGTCAGGTGTTGGAACAGGCTGCCTAGGGAGGCGGTGGAGTCACTGTTCCTGGAGGTGTTCAAGACAAGAATAGATGTGGCACTGAGGGATGTGATTTAGTGGGCATGGTGGGGCTGAGTTGAAGGTTGGACTTGGTGATCTTAGTGGTCTTCTCCAGCCTTAACAATTCTATGATTCCATAATTTTATAAATTAGAGCAAATGTAAAACATGGGTTTCTCTCCTGTAAAAATTATGAATTATGAGGATTTCAGATGTGCAATTTTATATCCATCAGTAATTCTAATTTTAAAATTGACATCAGTCACATATAGGAAGCCATATAAATCTTACATGCTACATAGTCAGGTGAAGAAAATGGTCATTTAACAAATAGTGTTGAAAACTCTTTGAGAATGCAGTTAGGCAAATGACAGTAGTGAATACACATTTACTGAGAGATTCCAATTTATTTACCTGCTTGAGAATTGCATTAACGGTACAAAAATGACACTTGAATATAACAGTAGAAGCAAAATTACAGTCTGACTACTCATTAGCAGAAAGGTAAGAGACAAATATTTAGGAAATTATTTTATAAATCTGAATCAGACTTGCCCACCAAAGTGGCCTTAATAAGAAGTGTTATTCAGTGTGGGAAGCACAGGTTTGACTACGGTGATTCTCTTCATCACTCCTAGAAAAAAATAATGACCAAAAAGCAAGTGGGTGCTCACTGTGCCTATTGCCAATTTACTGTTAACATAGACAGAATTTGACTGTTCCATTAAAGCACCAGCCTTGTTCAGGCCTTTATTTTGAAGCCTTACTTTGAATGTGACACATGAAGCTTTGAGCTAGTACTGGGAACCCAGAAATAAAGGAGTGTATGCTTATGGTGTTCATTTGTTTGCTCATCTATTCAGAAAAAGTTATATACCATGAAATATTTTGAAAGGTTTATGAGGAAAGTTTTTGAAAAAGAACAGAATGTACAGAGCAATCTGAACTTATCTGCCCTGCCTTCTGCTTGTAATACTTTCTGAACATGGCAAAAGGCCAGGGGTGGAATTTTTTTAAAAAGATAAAATATATGAAAAATGTAGAACACTGGAGAAACAAAGCTGTTCACTTTTTCCAGGTTTTTTTCTTTCTTTTTACATTTTTTTTAGACTGTGGGGAAGAGTAGAACATGATTTAATGAATTGTATCTTTGTAATTCACAGCTGATTTCAGTGAGAAAATGAATTGACACTGCTTGTTCCTCTTTTTCCAACATAGTACAGAAAGAGCTAATTGACAGACGTGTACGTAGAGGGCTCTGTGTGAACTGGTGGGGAAGCGCTCAGAGGAGCAGCCATCTTTGAGAAAGCTCACTGAATTTCAAGGGCGCTCACAGCTTTCTTTGAAATGAGCTGATCCTATCCTCTCTCTTCCTTACCAATGACTTTTGCTCTTGATTTTAATGGAATGCTGTCAGATTCCAAACAGGCTGCTTTCATCATTGCATGGATTCAAATCACCTTTGTAGACTCCTATAGTTTGAATAGCTTACATCCAATTCTGTCTGAAGAACCGGCCATAGAACAGCTGTCCTCCCTTGGAGCTTCTTGGCCAGGCTCTCCAGGCTGCAGTCTGAGCAGTAAAGGAGGGCAGGGAAGATAGAGGGGGAGCTGAACTTTCAAAAGATTAATGCCATGCAAAGCCCAGGCTGACTCTCCTTTAGAGGTGGAGATTGGTCATTTTTAAATGCTACCTGTGTGGGACGAAAGACAGGGAGGAGAGGTGTTCACTTGGCTGGTGCTGGGAAGAATAATTCAACAAGACAGAATAGGATCATGATGCATCTTTATTTAACTGCTAATTGTCTGTGTTCTAGATCTCTTACACACACTAATAGTAGCTCTAATGAACCAGTGTATGCAGAAGCAAAGCTGACACACTTGTTATTACAAGGACTTCAGTGCTTGTTCTGACTCTGTACGCTGCATGCTTAAAACACTCAGAGCACCTAGGTTTTAAGGACTGATTCTCCACACCAAACCTTCCCAATTTTTAAAGGACAACATGGCAGATGCTCCAAACAGCAGTTGCTCCTTCTTGTGTGCTGAAGTGTTATTACTATCATCAACACTGAGAAATGCCCAGTGGCCTGAAGCAGGGCTTAGGCCCCAGGTACAACAGCTATGAAATTAAGAGGCATTTTTTTCCCCAAATTCTTCTTCAAAGACAACAGGAGAACAATGTACCCTGTTCTTTCTTCTCCCATTACCTTCCACTCTGCACTGGGTGGCACAGATGAGGCGGTGACTTGTTCTAGCACCATAGCACTGTATTATATTGTGCATCATGTTTCACTGGATCAGCAGTAGCCCAGCTGAATGCACCAGTCCTGCGGTGTGTCCTGGGGGTGTTGAGGGGTTACAATGGGAGCAGGGCAAGAAGAACCATGTGCTCCTGCTGGAGCTGTATGAGGAGACCTCTGCTAATTTGCAAGGAAAAAATACTTTTAAAGAACGTGAAGAACTTCTACTATTTTGCCAAGGCCTCTGAAGACTGTAAGAAACATTTTGCTCTTTGAGGCTTTACTTGTGGCCCTGTTGTAAACTGACCTACCTTAAGCACTGTTAATTTAAACAGGCCCAGGACAAATTTTTTTTCCATGAACCATAAAAAAGAATGTTACTCTGGGCAGTGCCAGTATTACAAGAATGTTTAAACTAGAATTTATGAAAGATGCCATCACTAAATTAAAGATTGCTACAGGCCCCTGGACAACGGATAATCTAATAAAAACAGCAAAATGAAAAGAGATTACACGCTGAGTATTTTGTCAAAGAGCCTGAGATGAAAATCCAGTCACCACAGTTAAATAAGCAAATGCTGGAAAATAGAGCTGCAGCATGCACAGAGTGTGGTTGAACATCCTATTTACAGGGGGGTTTTGTGAAGTACGTGGATTGAGGCGATGCTCACTTTATCTAGCACATGATTCAGATGCTGCAGATGTGCACAAGTGCATTGAATGTAGCCTCCGAGTGTTCAGGGTGAGGAAAAAGCAAAACTAACCCCAGAACTTTCAAGATGCTATCAGCTTTTTGTGGTCTGAAACTACTGCCTCTCTTTATTTTTTCAGCTTTCACATTTTTTGTCATAATACCCTGCAATACTTTAAGTCATCAAATCAAATGCTTTGGAGCACAATCACTCCCGGCTATTTGTTTAAAACTAGTGACAGAAGCTTGCTTTCCTCCTGTGTAGCTTCCCGTTATTCTTGGCTTTGTGTTGAAGGCACTTAGATCACGTTCAGTGGGAAGTGTCCCAGCACTTCTTTGGGGGCCTATGCAACACAGAGTTAGCTCTGCTAGCAAAACCAAAACTGCGCCTCCTTGGCTTTATCTCAACAGTCTCGGCAAATCCTGAGCCAGCAAATGGTTATGTCAGCCCTGGGAGAGCTCATTACCAACTTTTGCACAGATCCTTACAGCGCAGATCCCGCTCAGCTATGTTGCAGTAACCCTGTGCAGCACTACAGCCTGTCTATCCCATGATGCCTGCTTCCAGGGAGGAAAGCTGCCCTGGCTCTTCTCATCAGCACTACACAATCTTGACTTGTCCAGAGGGTGGTGAGGGTTGGTTGGCTTTGGAAGCTGCTTGTTAAACGGGGAACAGCTTACACAGACAGATTCCATCTCCAGTGATCAAAAAATGAGTAGGCCTGAAGAGTTTTGCAACATATATCTTTTTGTGAAGCTTCTTCCACTGAGAGGAGGCATTCCACGAATTGCCTTGGGCTGAGTGGAGCCCTTTTGCTCAGGAGCTGAGTAATACAGGTCTTCATAACTGTTCATTCCTTGACGCTCACAAGAAAGATCAAAACAAGGGCATTACTGAAGTGTTGTCTTTAAGAGGCACAGCACTTGAATGCGGATACTCAGAAGTAGAAAGACTGAGGCATGTTAACACACAGGAGAGATTTTTGTCCAAGACTGCCCCCGTCTGTTATTGCTTCTTAACTGAAAAAAAAACCAAAAAAAAAACCAACAACCCAACTGAGCAGGTTAAAACAGTAAATTCAGTGATAGAGTGAGATTTCTAGGACATTGATATTTAGTATTGACACTTACTGGAATGATGAACTGACAGTTATCTCAGTTGCTTAAATGCCTTTGAAATAAAGAAGTTAAGGGCACACAGAATCTCTTCTGTGAGTATTTGAATGGGGCAATTTTATTGAACTGCTTTCAACAAATGGAAGTACTCATATTTCTCTTGGCTCCCTCCAATTTATTTCCAATAAAATAAACATGGGCTACATTTCTTTAACAATAATAGCTTCTTCTCTGGCAAATCCAAAACAGTACCACTTCTCTTTCATAAATTTTCTGCTAAGGCCAATTCAATATTTTATTTGTGGAAAGCTAATGTTATATGTTTAACATATGCTTAAATTAGTATAGGATAACCAAGTCTGCTCTTGAAAATTCCAGTTGCAATTCTTAAAAATGTGTAGAGGAGAAAAATACTCAACTCTGCATTTTTTCATCCACCTTAAATCCCAACAGCAGCAAACAGAAGTAACTGTTTAAAACTGAACAAAACTCCCTCCCACATTTTTGGGGAATGAAATTGGTGAGCAACATAAACTGCTCTATTAAAGGAGAGCTTTGCTCAGGAGTTTATTCAGTCACAAAACATAACCACACGTTGTCACGTGATACTATTCTAGGGGAGCCCTAAGTAATTATTTTTCAGAGTCTAACGAGCAGACTTGCTTTTCTAAAAATTGCGAGTTAAAAACCCTTGAAAATTCATAATGTTTTGTTAATCAACAAGATGGAAAAAAGGTAATTGGACAGCATTTAAAAAATCTTGCTCTTCTTGTTAAGAATGTTACTCCTGTGGCTGTGTGTACTAGAAAAATACTGAAACTGAAACAGATCACAGATAATGTAATTGTAGTGGCCCAGAGTGCATAGGGCAGGAGCTCAGACAAGCAGCTCAGCAGGACATAGGCAAGAAGCTCTGCTTCTTTCAGCTTAAGATACATGTTATTTGGAAAGGAATTCTTGTTCCAGACATCTCTTGTATTCATAAGTCAAGGTATATATTACAGAGACCACACTGGTATTGCTTCCAGCTTTAAATATGCATTTCAGCTTGGATTTCATTCCAAACAAAATTATTTTTGGCACAGACAGCCAGAAACCGTTGGTGTTCTGCTTATTCAGTAAGACATGGGGAACCCCTCACTCACTGTGTTAGACTGTACCATCGGTGGTCTGCAACTTAATCTTCACCCTGGCATTATCCAGTGAAAGGACATCTCTGCTTGCCTTGCCAGCCTAAAGCCATATCTCTGCCTGCCTATTTCCAGCTGGTGATAGATCCAAACATCACAAAGTCTGTTCTGTCTTCTTTCCTCTGCATGCCCCTGCCTCAGCGCTGGCAGCATCCCAGGATCTGCCCACCAAGGGCAGTGCTCTCAGGCTGGTCGGTACAGTCTCAGCACTCAGTCTGGGAGCAGATGGAACCAGTGATTATACATCTTGCACGTTGACTGCGATGTTGTTTATCTTGACTTTAGTAATGCTTTTTGACACTACCTCCCATAATGTCCTCATAGATACAGTGGTGAAATATGGGCTAGAGAGGTGGATGTGTAGTGAGCTGAAACCAACTACGCTGCTGGGCTCAGAGGACTGTGATCAGCAGCATGAAGTCCAAGTGGAGGCCAGTCACTCGTGATGTACCCCAGTGGTTGATGTTGGAGCTAATACTTTAAAAAATACTCATCAATGAACTGTTCGATGGTGAAGAGTGCACATTTAATAAGTTTGCATATGATAGATGCCCCATGTGCAGGGAGCTGGAGGGGCAGGGGGCCTGGACTTGTAGAGACATGGTTAGTGGGACTCCTACCGTATGGCACATATGCACATCAGAGAGGATAATGTCACTTCTCCTGAGGACTGCCTTTTCTCTGCTGCTGTGAAAAAGCTGTGGGTGCAGGAATCAGCAGGTGGGACACTAGTTTCTCTGCAAGCTGAGCTCAGCCTTCCCGCTCCCTGGAACTGTAGTGTGTGGCTGATCCCTAAGGGGATCTGGATGAGCTGCACTTTTCGGAGGATAAGAAGAGAGAGCTTAGCTCCTGGCCACGTCTCCAGGCTTATACTCAGCTGAGATGTGGAAGTATAAACCAAGGACAGATGAACCTCGCTTCACAAAACTAAAAGGATCTGATTTGACTGCAGAATGAAAAACTAACTACAAAACACTAAACTCTTTGTGCTTCCCATTACTTTCGGGAACCTTCATACAGAAAAACACGTGACTGAAAAGCATCTGTATTTTTCCATATCACTGTGCTCATCTTTTTCCAGCTTTTCTCCCTTTCCTGCACATTTGGAAGAACAGGACCATTTGTAAACATGAAAAGTTACACTTCAGTGGCCATGTCATCAACTTGACTTCCTACGTATCCCTTTCACTTACCTCATTATGTGTAATAAACTTCAGATGAATAAACCTAGCAGCTCACTAACGTGCTGACAGCATTGAAATCTTCTAGAAAGTATCAAGGAAATGAAAATGACTCATCAGACATGCCAACCAATAGTGAAGCAAAGCTGGAATACTATGACAGTTTCTGCCTGAAAACAGCTGTAGAATGCCACATTTGTGAGGCTGATAGTAGAGAAACAGCTGTTGCACAAAAAAAAAAGTCACTAGAAAAAATATTTCACAAAGAATAGCTACTCTTTTCAGAGGTCACTACATTGCATATTCATATCACAAAACAGCTATGAAATAGTCTTAGCTACCAAAGACAAGAAACTTTAAGAAGCAAGCATGGCTAATACGTTAAAGATTGTGTATCATATATATATATATATACATATATTTTGTATTTTTAATTTGGGAAGAATACAGCCCTAAGTCCTTCTCATATCGTTCAGCATATGAATTCATAAATCACTTAATTATTTCAGGTGTTGACAGACTGATCTTGGCAAAGCACCTTCCAAAGAACATTGTATGTGCCCTCATATTTAATAAGAACTATACAGTTTAAAACAAAATTCAGTTTTACTTCAAATATTGCCTCTTAGGTTCTTCAGCACTTTTTAATAGCAAAACAAAATTCTAGGAGCTGTTGTTAGGCTGAGGGAATTAATCTAGTAACACAAATGGATGTTCTGTTGCCAGCATTTCTGAATGTGACTGGAGTTTGTGATTTGTGCATTTAAAAATATACATCTCTTTGTTTGGTTTACATTAGGAGATAAAACTACTAGTCACCTTTAAAAACGTCTTAGTAATAGAATAATACAAGATCTAATTAGGTTTTAATTATTTGCAATGTAACAAAACTTGATATTTACTGAGAGTTTTGTGAAAAAATGGCACAGAATTAATTTGCAATCATGACTGTGTAGGAAAAAAAAGCCAGACAAATATTCCAAATAAATCCAAAAAAGCAGAGGATCAGTAATTAAAGTAATTCTTCCCCAGGACCAACAAAGTTATCCATTACCTTGGTTCCTGTTTAGGTCCCACAGATAACGCTGTTGGTGATTCCTTACTAGCTTCACTTGTACAATCCTTCATCCCAGTACACTTTGAGCTTACCAGTCTATGATAATTCCATTCTTTGTTTGCACTTAAGTTGGATTCACGGAATTGTTTCCAGCTGTGTTTTCAATTTAATTCCCCGTGTAATCCTATAGATATAGATGTTGTGGAATCTATACTAGCCAAGCAAAGGATGGTCATATCTTGTTGCTTTGAATACCTTTAAAACGTGCTGGCTGTAAATCATTGCTGCTCTTTCAAAATCACAGAAGTGTGGCCAATTCAAAATAGTGGAAGGTCAATCCATGGTACTAATTTACATGTAGTAAATATCTTCTCAAAACAGTATTATTTTCAGAAAGAGGAAGAGAAGGAAACATTGGTAAATCATTTGCATGTTAATTTATGTACACATGTACTGTATTTCTAAGCATATTTCCAGATCTGCAGCTCATATGAACTCTTTCATTTTAACGTTTAGCTTGATTTCTTCCTTGTAGTTGCCAAAGGAGTTCCATGGTTCTTTCCAGTGCAAGCTGAGTAAAGTTCTATGATATCAAGCATTATACACTCTAAAAAAGACGGACAAATGGTGCAAAATATAAAATAGTGAATAAGGAAAATAAACTGATACAAACAATTCAGAAGAGTTACCCTTGAAATCACATACTTCACATAAATGTAAAATATTAATTTCATTCCTGATATATGGAGGCGACTCAGAATTAAAGCATTCATTCATTTGAAGGCTGGGGAGTTCTGGTCAGTGGGATCCTGCAGACTTTTAGTGTAGCTCCCTGTATCCTGACCAGACGCAGCCACAGGATGGAGCTCATGCACTTTGCATACTGCACTACGAACACGGGGAAGAAAAAAAAAAAAGAGAAAAAAGAGGGAGATGGATCGAAACTGTCCCTTTGGCAGGCTGCTCCATGTCATGCCCTGAAGTACATGAGCCAGAAAGTAGTCATGGATGAGGCTGATCGATCTCTCTACATTTACCAAGTCCTTAAGGGTATTTCAGATTGGCTTACCTGTCTGCCTCCTTGACTTCTGGTTACTATTATTTAGCTAGATCCACAAATTAAGGGCTGGAAAGGTACAAAATGAATCCCATTTAGCATCAATGAGCTGAACGCTTAATTGCTTCAGAGGGTACATTATCTTGTGAGTGACTCTCTTGTCAACTGGTACAAAGCATTTATCACTGCACACATCTGGTGGTGCTGCAGAACGGCTGCGGATGACAGGATGTGCCGGGTAGATCTAGGAATGCTTCTTAACCTTTGCTCTAGAAACCAGCCAGACTCAGAAGAGTGCCTGTAAAGCTTAAACACTTCCGCAGTTTCAGCAGAGAGAGATCTGTGCACAGCGACTTGGGATGAGAGCTGCAGGACTGGGAGCCCGACCTGGCAGCAGCCATCCCGCTTTCATGCATCCACAAAGCACGCACACCCCTCTTTCCTCCCGTTTCTTAACTACAATCCTCCCGTGATTCCATTTTCAACTTCATACGGAGGACAAGGCGCACTGAAATGTATATTTTCCCTCACCTCTTAAATTCTCAGGACTTAAAAACCCCATGAGTAGTACCTCAGTTGTAAATTCAGTAAGGCATACTGTAGATAAGTCAGAGTTTTTGTATGAATAGAGATTCTGCAATTCCACTTTCCCTTCCCTATGTCTATATAGACGGCAAAAACGTGCATATATAGTACACTGCTTTTAATCAAGGTTTACATGAAGCCAGACAAGCGCTGGAACACTTTTATATAAATCTTTCCCCGAGGAATCACTGATGCACATCATAATGAGCAGCACTGGGGAAATACATTCCTCACAACACCGTGAAGCAGGCACCTTTTAAATCATTTACAACGGAGTGAACGTGAACGAGCGGCTCCGGAAGGAGGGAGAGGAGCTGCGAGGAGCTGCACAGCACCTGAGGGCCCGGCCCCGCCCGCCCACCTGAGCACCGCCGGGACCGGAGCGGGGGCGGGCGCTGGCTGCCAGGCTCCGCGCGCCTCTTTCCCCCCTTCTTTCCACCTTCTGCTCTATAACTGCCCGCCTCCTCTCCCGTCCCTCTCGCCTTATCGGACGCGGCGCTGTGAGGGGAAGAGCAGTCGGAGGGAGGGGAGCGAGCGGCAGCACCCCCAGCCCCGACTGACTCGCTGCTGCCCGCCCAGGTCGGTGCGAGCTCCGCGTCTGTGCCTCGGGGGCCGGGGTGCGGCGGGCAGGGGCTGGCTGCGAGTGGGAGCGCGGCGCGGGCACCTGCGAGGTGCGGGGCGAAGAGGGGACGGAGGTCCCCCCGCGGGAGCACCTCCTCCCTTCCCGCGGCTGCTGCGGAGCGCGCCCGGGCACATCGCTTCCCTCGCGGCTGCCGTGGGCTGTGAGCGCGCTTGCCGGGCACGCACTGAGGGGATTCCCGCTGGCTCGGTCGGGGTCCCGTACTTCAGCTCGGCGGAGGCAGCGGGCCGCCCCGCTATCTTGCGGGGGAGGAAGATGCTTTCAAGTGGGGTGTTCTCAGGAACCGATTGTGGGGAGCGCCCCAAAGAGAGTCGAGAGGCGGCGAGGGTGGGGCTGCAGGTGGATGGGGCTGAGCCGCGGCCCCTCAGGACGGGTTGAGCTGCCCCGCGCCGTGAGGGCTGCGGCTGGAGAGCGGGACGTGGCCGCTGAGGGGCTGCCGGAGCCGGGCTGGGGCGCCCTGCCGAGCCCCCCGCCGCCTTCCCGCCCTGCTCGAGCGGGGGCGGCCGCCATGGCGGCGGGGCTGCGGCTCCCCTCAGCGCGGCGGCGGGCTGGAGCGGGTCACGCTGCTTCTTCGCCTGCGGGACGTCGACCCCGTGGAGCCCGCGGCTGTTCCCAGGCAGCGGCTGGGTGCTGGGTCAGGCGGCTCCCTGAGAAACCACCGCGATGTAACCCTGGTGGCTTGGTCCCTGGTCCTTGTCTGTGTTTTAAGTGGCAGCCAGAAAAGCGGCGCTCCTCTGGCACGTCTTGCCTCCGGCAGGTGGGCGTACCTTAGGTTTCTCCCGGGCTGAGAGGCCTCAGTGCTACCACCTTCCCCTGAGGAAGGTGCCCTGTTGCGGGGCGTGCGCAGCCTGGGCAGCCCGCAGCACGGAGCGCGTGGGGAGTAGCAGGGCTCGGGGTAGGGCTCTTGGCTTGGGATGGGGGCTGGAGTTTGGTCTTTGCTGCCAGAGCTATTCAGTCAGATAACTCTGTTCCCAAATAGTTAATAAAAGGAGAAGTGTATAAAAAGCAGGAGGTTGTTTCTTCTCGTTCCCCAGTGATGTCAGCCACGAGGTGGCTGCAGAATCGTGGCTGCCTTTGTGGGCTGCTCCTTCTCAAGTGCAGAAGTCAGCTTGTGCCTAGGTTGTGTTTTCTGCAGCACCAGTTACACTTCAGTCAGTAAACCTTACCTTCTCTGTGTAGTGGCTTTTCTCTAAAAGGAAAAGGAGGGAATGTTCCCCCACAGGATTGCATGTCAGTTAGTATTTATAGCCGTTATTTGAGAAGAGGATTTATATCAAATCTAGCAAATGAGGAACTGACTCACAACTGTGAGTGAATATTTCAATATCTGGGTTATTACACGGAAAGAAATCCACACATAGTGGTGGCTGCACCAAAGAATAAACTGCATGTTGTCCTTTGAAGTGTCAACATTTATGTGTTTGGCATTGTATTCCTGAGGTGAGGAGAAGCCTCAGTATTCAATGTAAGTTGCACAAGGGATGCTGTTTTGAGCTTTCTCTTCATTTTTCTTATTGCCTGTCTTGCAGCAAATGTCTGCTGACTGTGCTGGCTCATCTGGATCCAGTCCTTGGATTTGTGTATAGAAAGACTTGGTGTCTTGCTTGGCTTCTTGAATTCCATCTGGAGCATGTGTCCTAAGATCTGGGCATAGCAGTACCTAAGCTTTTAGTTCAGTTTTGTCATTGGATATATCTATTTGGCTCTGTCTTGTGAGATTAGGAAAAATTTCTTCTCAGAAAGAGCAGTGAGCTATTGGCACAGGCTGCCCAGGGAGGTGATGGGATCACTGTCCTTGGAGGTGTTCAAGAAATGTGTAGATGTGAGAGAGGCAGTTGGACTTGATATGTGGTTGGACTTGATGGTCTTGAAGGTCCTCTTCCAACCTGAGCAATTCTATGATTCTATGTGGCACTGAGGGAAATGGTTTAGTGGGCATGGTGTTGATGAGTTGATGGTTGGACTAGATGATCTTAGTGTTTTTTTCCAACCTTTATGATTCATAATGTAAGAGATTGATTCAAGTAGTGTGGAACTTGTTGATCATTTGGCTAAAACTTAGTTAACCTCCTGTGGGGTTAGGACTTCAAATGATTAAGTTGCCTATATATTTCTAGGTGGTATACCGAAAGTCCATGACTGACATTTGTGACATTAGACCTACCAAGTGCATGGATGAGTAATGTAAATTGTACGTGTATCTCCTTCTCTCTCTCCAAACATGTCTGTCACCTGTTGGCTGAGGTACCTCAGTCTGCCTCTTCAATTTTTAGATAGTGGTTGGACCCCTTGTGTTATGTCTTCCTCCGAAGGCGATGAAAATAGGGAAGGTAAATTAAATGATGGTATCTTGAGGACATTAGAGAAAGTGACATGGAAAGTAAAGGGGAGGGACTTGCGAAACAGAAATATGTGAACCAAAGTAAACCTTCCAATCCTGAGTATTCGGCAGCAACAAACTTACTGTTACTAAGCTCTGTTTAATCTTCCAGTAAAATACTAACAGGAGAGGGCAGCAAAAATTGTTCAGAAATTTGACTAAAACTGCTTGAAGGGTAGATTAACATATTCATAACATCATGCTTTTAAGTGTTTGTGAATCTTCAGAGGTACTTCTATGCGTGTTGAGTAACTCAACTGAGAAGTATTAGAAGTTGACGTTTCTAATGGATTGAGTTTTGAGTAAATAATTTTGACTGTGGCATTGCCTACAAATAGAATCAGTACTTAGTCAACTGGTACTCTGCATGACTTCTGGATAGTGTCTGCTTTAGTCCCTGCAGGTGCCAGATAGTACAACAGAGAGCAATGAATAAGATAAAAATAGGAAAAATGGGGTAGGCTCTAGTGCACAGTGAAAAGAGAACTTGTGTTTCCTCAGAGCAAAATTCTGCCTTTTTTGACAGCTGATCTATAAAATTGTTTAGTTGAACTGACCAGTAAATTATATCACTGGGGATATTATGTCGTCTTTTGATTATTTTATGGTTGTCTTTTTAAGTTCTACTTTACCTAGAGATTGAGAATTCTTTACCACAGGTATCTTGATAAGGGGCTTACAACACTTGATTGTGTAGAGATACCCATTTTGCCTTGCTATGCATACATAGCAAGCACTACTTCCAATACTAACGTAAGCCTTGCAAAGAAGAACTATTTTCTCCTTGCATGGGACCAATTATTAGAATCGTCCAGTGCTCAAAATGTACTCCTCTGTTTTTCTCAAGCAAAACCTAATTTGGTTGCGAGCTGTTCTCAGGATGAAATCTTTGCTTCACTGATGTCCATGACAAACTCCTAGCTGTGTTTTTTGTTTAATGGAATCATTTTTTGCCCACACTTTTCACTGAAGTGTATACCTTAGATTTAGAGGTTCATTAAATACTTATCTTCTGTGTTTTCAGACCCGCTGATATTGTATACGTCAAGTGGGAAAAGATGCTTTGTTGGAATGAGGTACAGAGCTGCTTCATCTTGGCTTTTTTAGCTGTTGCAGCTTACTCTGTCAGTGATGCCCAGGGCCAAGGTAAGTGATAAATAAAAAGATCTAGCTTTTTGCTAGATCACTCTGATGTGCAGAAATAGACTTCCTTATTCCAAATGCAAGTGTTGCTTCCCTCTGTTGGGATGCTGATCTAAAATTACTGAAACAAAGCAGAGCTTTTGCTGTTGGTCTTGGTGAGAGAAGTATTGTGCATTCGTGTGTACTTCTTGAACCTTGTATCTCAAATATCTTAAACCACTCAGCTTGCAAGCTCAGGTGCCTCTAGTAAATAGGAGTGAAGAAAGTGTTCTGTATAACTCATTTTGAAAGCACTTATCAGAAATTGCTGTGACTGCCCTCTATGTGATCAAGGAAGTTTGAAGGACCAGCCTTGATGTTAAACTCATTTAGAATGTACTTTTTGTCTTTGGGGCAATAACTGAAGTAACACATCATACAGTATCACACAGTACTGTTTAATGTCACATACTGCTTCTCCTGTTTTTTTTTTTTAAATCTCCTTTATGAATATTAAAAAAATACTGCTGAGATTGTTAGGCTTAAATACTTGTTAAATCAGATGGATAGTGGTCTGATTTCTAGGGGAACTTATCGTATTGCCTGGGGAAGGAGGGAGGAACAATACCAATGAGTTTCTATGACTTCTCAAGAAATAACTTTCTCTCAAAATTATGTTTATGTGAACCCTTTGATATGAGTCTGCTGAGGCATAACTAGAAGCAGAATTTGATCCTGGGGCTCTGCTAAGGCTGTTGTGTAATGCATTATTCATGAACACACTCAAACTGGTGACAACCTGAAGCTGTCTGACTTCTGATTAAAGCATGTAGCTGCACTGTCCAGTCTGCGTGGCACTCGGGTGCTGGGGAAGCATACTGACGTAGATACTTGGGCATCTGTGAGTGCTTTACAAGCTTCTCCCAGAACTTAGGGACACATGTTCGCAGTAATATTAAGTGGCAATGTGAACTGAATGAAGAAATATGCCTTTCCAATGTTCAGTGCAACAGTTCTGGTCAGAAGTAAGGCCCAGAACGTTTTTGAGTTGAAGAGCCAGTAAAGCAAAGCATATGGTCAGTATTCTTCTGTCTGTGAATTTCAGCCCTAATACATATGGCTAAGATTTGCAAAACAGGATTGGTAATAGAGGGTCATCTCCATACAGTTGTATGTAATTCCTTGAACTTGAAAAGCCATGTTCTTCTCCCTGCTTTTTTTCCATGCTTTGATTTAATCAAATATAGATAAGGGAGAAAACTCTCAAACTATCAGTACAATGAGACGATGGTCAGAGGGAGTTTTTTTTCCACAATCACCACACCAGCAGAAGCTAGAGTTGGTGTACTTGCTGAGTAAAGAACAATGCTTCCCTTGTTCTTATATTCTTTCAGCAAGTATCAGCTACTGAATGCTGTCAGCAGTTACATACTAAGCTAAGCGGAGTATTGCTTTGGCCCAGAATGACTGTGGTGTTGTTGAATGAGGTGATATGAAATCTCTAACCCATTTTCACAGAATAAAAATGTCTCTACTTACAATGAAATTACTAAGATGTTTCTCAAATACCTTTTCTTAAGGTTGCCATTCCTTGCAGTAACTCTGGCTGTTTACAATTTAATGCACCACTAACTGTATGCTTGTCTGATTTAAGAAACTGTACGTTCTGCCAAGGTATAGGAAGAGCTGGTATTAGTCCCAGCTTGTGTTTCCTTCCTTTGGCAAAGATGCTGTGTTAGAGGTGTGTAACATGACTTCTTGGAAAATAAATGTTTGGGGCATTCAAGTGAACCTGCTTGAAGCTACAAGTTCTTCCTTCAGCTGAGGAGTTGTCTACATTGAGCTACATGGTTTTCTCATTTATTGTTTGAATGCCATATATACTATTATATTGAGTTTTCCTCAACGATGGTTATTCTTTCATTGCTGCCATTTCTTTCTTCAGCATAACGTCACATAAACAACAGCCACAAAAATTCCAGTTTTCATGTACTTAAGGTTTTATGTAGTACACAGGGAAAAATGTTCTGGGCAAGAAAAAGCTTCAGAATTTTCCATTTATTCATAAAGTAACTTTCTTTAGGTATTTTCCTTCTTTATTTAAAGATGGAAACTTGTCTTTGCATAGCAATAATTTCCATGTGTTACTAATGTAAATGCAATGCTTCTTAACTTGTTCAGTTCAATTCTTAAGATGAAAGTACATTGGAAGCCGCAAGGTTTAGTTAACATCCAGTTTTAGAGTATTGGATGTCCCTGAGACAGCTGCAGATATGCAGTTCACGGTATTTTTCCTTTCCATTAAAATGCTGAATAGTTCAGAATGCTCTTTCCCGACTTGTCCATAAGAATAATGTATTTGAAGCACTAATCTATCTGGTTCCATAAACCAAAGCCTTGGACTTGTCTTTAGTTTTCTTTTGGGTGACTGCTCTAATGTTGCTGACGGCCATTCACTTTTGCATTCCTGTAAAGGCACTTAACAAGCTCTAGCTACTGATTTTTATCAGTTAACTGACTCAGCTTGGATTAATTTTTTTTCCCTCGCTGCAAGAAGTGAGATTTTGTTCCACAGACAATAAAGGTCCAAAGAAATAAAGATATCCTCTTCAGGTTGGTGAATGCGTAGTAATTCCCCTCAATATTTCGTTGTCTGTTCAAGTGTTAGATTTTTAACTTCCTTAGCTATATGTACTCCTCTATGCCAGAACATTAGTCTTTGCACAGCTAAGACACAGCTGGATTTGTTTCAGTTTGGTGAAAATTTTTTTTGCCTTATGGTTCATTGCTGTATGGGAATATCTATTCCTCTGCAGTGCTACCTTTAATACAAAAAATACCCACTGAAAATTGACTAGTTATGTAAAGACTATTGTGGCACAACCTTTCTAGTCTTTCACATTATAACTCTGTAGTAAACCGAAAAGCCTCTGGTGATTGTGTCCTTCTTTGCTTGTAAGATCTGTGATTGGTTTTTAGGGGCTCCCAAAATTTACCTGGTTTGGTGATGGCTAATAGAAATTAGGCCAGGACTATGCTTCTTTGTTAGAAAGTGCTTTCATCAATTAAGTTGAAAGCAGGATGGAATGACAGGGGAAGGAGGAAGATGGCAGAGAAAAAAAACCATCTGAAATCCAAAGACATGAGGTTTGGTTTTCTTCGTCAGTATGTATTTTTAGATTATGATTGCTCTCAACTCTGCCTCTTAAGCCCCATACAAATTTACCACTTAATCCTAGTGAAACGAACACAGACAGTATGCAAGTGTAAGAAGTTTATTTGATTTTTCTTAGTCAAAATAAGTATGAAAGGAACTGCATATTTTCCAAATTTCTAGGTATGGTTTGTCACTCTTGTTCATTCAGCACCAATCCATTATGACTTATGTGTAGTTCAAAAGATGGAATGAATCTTGAGAATGAATTAAAAGCTGTAATCCATAACTACAGTCTGCTTGGCTTTCAAAACTTTTTGCCATAGTCTCTGTCATTTTATTACAATTATAGCATGCTGAATGTTCTTGCAGAAGCTTGCCCACCAAAATATTTTTTGCAGTACTGGGGCCAAATTTTCAAAGAACTGATTTTGCATTCACAGTGATTCCTGCACGTGCTCCTACTTGCAGCCTCTCCTCTAAACCCCTGCCTGGGAGGTGACAGGCAGTTTGAAGGCTAGTCTGACAAGATTATGCCCAACAAATAAGGAAATGCACTGTTCGGATATATGCCCAATGCTGCAATCAGAACAATTTTGCATGTATGGAATTGATGTGCTACCTGCTGTTTCTGTCCCTTTGCCTCTCTCCTGAGCTTGTTCTTTCAACTCTTTGGGAATGCTAAGGTGTTACTAAGCTGCTCTTGGTGCTTACATCCTCACTTTTTCTGTGTTCTGGTGCTAAATCTCAATGCAGAGAGGAACAGAACCAGCCTTTGCTCAGGCAAAGCTGTCCCTTGTGGATTGGTAGGCTGGATACAAGGAATAAATATCTTGTGTTAAAGCATCAGAATTCTAAGACACAAAATATTTTTGTTAGATGACATTTAACACCCCCCCACCTCAAATGACAAAAACACTACAGCTTGCCTCTTTCCTTCTCCATTCTTTTGCAAGCTCTTGGAAAAAGAAATGAGTAGGAAAAGTAATCAATTGAGGACAGATCTTTGGCTGCAGCTGTTGCCAGACCTGCATTGACTGCAGCAGGTCAAATGGAGAGGCCAGAGACTGCTGGATAGCACGTTCTCCCTTGTACACTCAGATGCTCCATATGCTGTAGTCCTTAAATCTCAAAAATATTGTAACAACTATTGACATATTACGTGTAGTGGACCAGAAAAACACGGCGATGGGCCCGGTCAGTTGAGAGTTATATTGGGCTCCAGGGCAAAGAAATTGGCATTTCTCCCAAATCTTTCAGATAATTTCCATTCTTTTGTAAATGTGCCAGCAGGAACCTTAAGGATGGTAGTGACAAGAGGCACGCATAAGGAGACAGAAAAATAAAGGAAAAAGTTAAATGGGCTGTGGAGGTAGTAGGAAGAGGAGAGGTAATGTCTGTGGAGGACTTAAGTAAGCTCTTCTGACCCTTCTTATTGCTCAGCCTCCAGATGGCTTCCTTGGCTGCCTTTCACTGTAGATCAGTTAGCTCTGTATGAGCCCAAACCTATTCAAATGTATAAAGATTCCCCCTTATTGACAACCTTGATTTTTGAATATCACAGGCTGCACAACTAGCAGCTGTGCTTTAGTTGTCTGCTGTGAAAGGGGGTTGTGGCTCCCTGGAGTAGAGGAGAAATGATCTGTAGGGTATTGTCTAACAACAGCAGAGCTTGCCAAAGCAGAGGGATGCTCCCTGTGAAGGACCAGTTAATGTACATGTGCACCATACTGCTGATACTGCATAACAGTCTAGGGTGGATTTTCTGTTTGTTCCTCTGTCACTGAAATGTCATGTCTTTCATGCTTTTATTCACTTCACCTGCTCCTTCTGACTGAAACCCATGTGGTGGCACAAGATAAGGAAAGGCCAGATTTATTTACCGTTTCCAGATTGCCCCCTACCTAAATCTTTACTATTCTGTACTTGTCTCCTAGTCTTGCTGAGACCAAAGCAGTGCTTGCAACTGGGCGAGTGTGTGTCCCTGAGGCTGGGCTTGTAAATTGAGCAGCTGATGCTCCTTGCGCCCTGTGCATGCCTGTCTTTCCTCTTGGTTACAGTGCCTTCACAAGGCTTTGAAAATTTGGCCCTGAGTGACTTCAGATGTGGGGCAACACCCACAATAATGTGAAGTAAAGAAGGCTGTCTATGTAATGCACATTTTCAGCGTAAGCAGGGAGAGCAACTTAAATTCCATTGTATTAACAAAGAGCATTTGTATTACCAGCTTTGCCTGCTAAACTAGAGACTTAACATCTAACACTGTTTGTTCTCCTGTCCTCTGCTAAGTTTTTAGTTTGTTTTTGTAAACAGTTAAATAAAAGGTATGTCTGAGGGAAGTAGTGCACCTGGGGACGTTGTTTTACAAACTAATTAACTGATGTGTGACATTTGGAATAACTCGCATCCTTTACTTTTGAAATGTTGTGTTGTCTTCTTACGTGTTTGTTTTAATGTTTAAAATTGATTATTTCTTTTATTTGAATTTAAATGTTGTTTTCTTTCCCCACTTGCAGTGTCCCCACCAACAAGACTAAGGTATAATGTAGTCAATCCTGACAGTGTACAGATCTCTTGGAAAGCCCCCAAAGGGCAATTCAGTGGATATAAGCTGCTTGTCACTCCGAGTTCAGGTAAAATAAAAATCTGTGTATTCTCTTGTAAGGTGAAATTACTGTTGGCATCTAGACCTAAGGTTAGGTCCTGAGGCTAATGTCACCTTTTAGGAATAAAGAATAGTGATCAAACTGTGGATAAGAGTATTGACCATTCAACAGAAGTGAAATTTATTGAAGCACCGTGTAGTCATAGGCACAGAATGTGGGAACTCATGGTAGCTCTGCTTCATACGTAGTCCTTTGGATTGTCACTGATCATCTGTCTTGACCTTTCTTCCAGTGGGGTGTAAGGAAGACTACAGGAAGTACTTGAGGGAGAACACAGGAACACTGTTTCAGTCAGAGCTTTGAGATGGATTCCCATGGGCCTTCTCCCATGGTGAACTTCTAAGAAAAACCAACAAGATTTTAGAACAGACATAAGCATGAAATTATATTTTCAGGTTTTCATTCAAGAGCAGTTTTAAAAACAGAAGACAGAGTGGCTATATAAGGATACCTTATGGAGGTACTACTACTATACATATTTACATTTAGCTAAAATACATGTATACATCTTTATCTATAAATAAGTCTCCTGATTAAGGGGCCAAATGAAAGTCTGTGAAACAGCTATGCTGTTGTGTACGTTTCTGTATTAGTTATTTTTCATTTTATTATGCTTTATCAATCTCATGTCATCAGACAGCATACTCTCTAACGGTACCTCATAATACTTCTCTTGGATGGTGGTTTAGACCATCTTCTCAGCAAGTTTGACATCAGTTTGGAGGGAATGGTTGACAGGTTAGAAGTCAGGGTCTGGACAGCTGGGAACTGGGCTAACAGAAACCTTACAAGGTTTTATGAAAGAAATTTATGAAAATTTTATAAAACAAATGCGAATTCAAATTTGCATAAACCCCTGAAGGAAGTGTGGAAAGAAAAAGGAACTAGGCTATTCTTAGTGGTGCCCAGTGCCAGGGCAAGAAACAATATGCATGAACTGGAGTGCAGGAAGTATTGCATCAGGAACGTAAGGAAGCAATTCTTTGCTGTGTGGGTGACCAAAAACTGTCACAGGTGGCGCAGGGAAGTTGTGGAGCTTCCTTCCTTGGAGGTATTAGAAAAATGCCTGGACGCGGTCTTGGGCAAGTGGCTGTAGGTTGCCCTGCTTGATAAGGGGAGTTGTACAAATGAGGTCCAGAGGTCCCTTCCAACCTCAACCGTTCTGTGATTCTGAGTAACCTCAGAGGTTCCTTTCAACCTACGTAGTTCTGTGATTTCATATCATTACTCTTAAGTCAGTAGTTTTTGTTACAAAAAGTACTTCTCTGCTTTCTGAGTTGATTATTTGATTTTGCACTTTTAATAAAGTGTTTCATCTCATTGTCCAAAAACTTCTTTCTGTTAATAGTTGTGCTAGATATGTTGGCTATTCCGTGAGATCTAGTTACAGATACAAGGGTTGATTGGTTTGTCTTAGAATGTTTTTATCTAAAAATTAGTTTCTGTCTGGTCAGGCTGTGTGACTTCTTGCTGTTTGGTGATGTCCTCTGGCCTACTTGTCTGGATAGTTCCAAAAGTGGATAATAAAGTACACTTAGGTCTTGGTAGAGTTTGAGGTGGTTTTAAGTCACTACATTTACCTTTCTACAAGGAAGTAATTACGCATTTGCGTTTTTTGATTTTTCTGTTTCAGGTGGAAAAACCAATCAACTAATTCTTCAAAACACTGCAACCAAAGCAATTATTCAAGGTCTCATTCCAGATCAAAACTATGCCCTTCAGATCATTGCATTCAGTGATGACAAGGAGAGTAAGCCTGCCCAAGGCCAGTTCAGAAGTATGTATCTTTTATACCTAACATCCAGAGCAGATCAGCCATTCAGTGTAATTTATGAAACTAACAAACTGATATTGGAAGCAACAATAGAAAAACAGTTTCTTCTGTTCTGGAAGGCTAATTGGAGCCACAAACTTCAGCTGATACAGCTACAGTTGGAGGCCTGAATTAATGTAATTGCACAGGAGTTTCTTGTTTTGGGCTATCTTTGTTTCTGTTGGTTTGGAATTCCTGTCTTTGCCGTTTCTTTATGAAATTACCCAGTGTCTTTTGCAAGAGAATCTTCAGTGAGCAGAAACGAGAAGGGAAGTGTAATAATCTGATATCAGGAAGTTTCCCTCCCTGCTTCCAACTGTTTTTATTAAAGATTTGTGTAGCTGTATCAACTGACAAATAGTTATTTGTTCAATGATACCGTGAAAGGCTAAATTCTCACTGGTCTTAAACTGTCAAATATGTTTACAAACTATGCTTATCTGACCTATTCACATTCTTAATATTTATAACACTATTTTTTCACATTGATATAAGAAATTCAAACAAAACACTGATTTCTCTTCATTTGCATCTTAACTAGCTCTGTTAAACATGGGCACTATCAATTTGGTCAATGAAGTGAAAGAATGTGACAGTCTGGAAGTATAGATGAAATCATGCTGAATTAATTCCCGTGATGCTGAATATTTTAATACCTGTGGAGGATACTGCTTTCTCTGACTGCTAAATCACTTCACTATTAAAATCAACATGAGATGAAATATGTTAACAGCTTGATGTGCTGTGTGTCAAAGCCTTTCTAGCTTTTAATCACTTCTACTGTGTATTTATTCTTTTAAGTACCATCCCAGTTACGAAACCCGCAAAACCACAGATTACTTCAGCATTAAAGAGCAGCCCACAGAAAGCTATACCAGCTTCTGTAATATCAGGTGTCGTTCTATTTTAAACTAGATGTGTTCCTCAGGAAATGCAGAGCTGGCAGCTTGATTTTAACAAGGTGGGAGTTCTGTTTAGTATACTCTTTCTCTGCTGCCAATGAAAACATGTAAAACTTAATGAGATGGGAGTTTCATTTGACCATATGAATGATGCCTTACATAAATAAAATCAGGACTGGCATGTATACAAAAACTTCCTTTCTCTTATCATGTATTCCATGTTTTTCCCCTTCTCTGAGAAGTGGTCGTTGACTCTAGAGATGACAAAAGGTCAAACAAATTCAAAACTTTGAGAATATCCTGGATTTTGGTGCATTGGAAATGTGTATCTAATGCACTGGAATTGCTGTTGATGTACAATGAGTTCTTCTCAAGGCTACAATAAAATTTTATTCTTAAGAGTATTCCTTTTATATAGTTAGATATGTTTTGTTTTTCTGTTTCTTGTAAATTATTATACAAGATCACTGCGCGATATCTTCCTTTTAAGATGCATCTGTAAAAATGTAGTTGGTAAGTTCATTGCCTGTGTGAATATGTAAATAAAACTGGTGTCTTTCTGTCTAATTTTCTTATGCATTTAGATTTTTACTATTATTTTTAAGCAAAGGCTTTCCGCAAACCAAAAATCTGTCAAGGTGTGACTGACTTGTTTCCTGGGAAATTTTTCATACTTATGTACCATTTCTCTACACGCTCGCTCCTCCACAGCACGAGGATTAGCAGAGGCCATCGACACCTTAATGATGTTTGCTCATAGTTATTATTTGAAGGAATGCTCTTGCTTGTTAAGCAGTGGCGTCCTTTTTGCTTGGTATTACTCTGGCTTTTTTAGCTCTTTTATTTTAATTGGAATGGATTAGAGAAAAAAAAAATAGTGACTTTTTTGACCATTATCCTTAGTTCTATACCTGGAGTGAGGATGTTGTTCTGCTGAGGCTTTTCACTCTGAGAGATTTGACAAAGGTTTGTTGTCTTCATAAGACCTTAAGATGGTCTACTGATATATTTTGGATTGAGACTTGAGAGAATGCTGTTTCAGATACACCATATTCAGCTGGTTTAAATCAGTGTAATCTGTTTGGCTTTGGTTTCACTTCTGTAAAACAGAATATCTGTGTTGTCCCTTTTATATTGTGTGTTTCAAGAGATAACAATCTTTCACTGTCTCACAATGTTTTGCAAAGGATGTAGCACAGAATGACTGATCCAGGCTAAGATTTGATGCCTACTTGAATGAATGCTGGTTATAATCCAGGTCTACATAAACTAAGGGTTTTAATTGGAGTAAAATTTTACTTTATAGAAGGTATCTTTCTTTTTTTCCCCAAACTGTTCCTGGCCATTGTAGATCGCTGGGGTTTTGACACCAGTTAACATTTTAAGGAATTCTGATACATATATCATCAGAATTATATATATTATGTAACTTCATTTTATTAATGTTTTATAAATTATTTTATATTTTATAAATATATCCTATTCTTCTCCCCAGTATATGACTTTAGCAGTGGTTTTGCAGAATCTTTCAAACTACAATGGAGTAGGGAAGTAATGGCTACTAATAAAATATTAAGAATAGCTAATCAAGGTAGGTTCTGCTAGGCTTTCATGAGAAATCTAGGACATAGAAAGGGAGGCATCCCACATGCTTGCGAGACAGGAAATTATTGAAGTCTAAGCTTTGGAGCAGCTCTGCTGTTGTGGGAATACTTGGTGCCCTGAACACAGATTTGGGCATGGGATTTAAGCTGATTTTTGCAAAGAAGATAATGTAATAGCTGGCTTATGTGCTATTGTGTTGGACGACCTGCAGTAGAACTCTGCAATACTGGACTTTGCCCAACTAGCTTTGCCAACTTTTGGAGCTATATTTCCAGTGCTGACTCTTATTATAGGCTTAGATGCTGATGTCACTGTATTTGGACTCTCTTGAATGAGGAGAATCACTTTTGAGAACTTTAATAAGGATAGAAGGGAAGGGGGGCGGGGGGGTGGGCGGGCAGAGTCATGGAAGTAATAAACCCAAAGAGTGAAAGCAATGGTAACTTGTTACCTAAGAATATTGCAAGATACTGTGTGAGATTTTTCTATTTGAAAGAGGAAAACAACATGCTTCTGACTGCACTGTTTCTCAGCTGATTGATTTATTTTTCCCCTTATTTTTCTAGTTAAAGATATAGAGAGAAGAAAAGAAACAAGTAAATCCAAAGTGAAGGATCCAGAAAAAACAAATGCGAGTAAACCGTCTCCAGAAGGTCAGATGTGACTTGGGTGATATTCTGATAATAACCCGCTTCTTTGTTTAACTTGGCCACTGTATAGATTATCTTTAAATCATTACTTTAAATCTGGTTCCTGGGGTGGTTGAGTTGAACAGAGGGGAGCAATCAGTATTTCCACGAGTATTGGAGAGTTACTACAGCAGAGGGATCGCTTCTAGTTCTGTATTCTGTTTTATCACTTCATGCAGTAAGCACTACCACTATGAATAGCATAAAAGCAGGCTTTGAACCTGCATTTAAAAAAAAAAAATCATATTGCCTGTACTTCCCACTGGGTGTACTAGTTAAATAAAATAAAATTTGTGCGCATGTATTTGTGTGGGTGGATGCATATTTAAATAGATCTTATTTCATGTAATTGTTTTTAATGTGTTTATATGTATGTGACATCATGTCATCTTGCCTGCAAGACAGACTTAGCTAGTATCAACTCCTACCTAAAGAGAAATTGATATTCTGATATTCTTCTATAATTATAGACATATAACTTGACATATCATAACTTGATATCTCTGTCCTAAGGAGGGTCTTAATTTGAAAGAATTTGAGATATTTTAACGGGAGAGAAACTTTTGCCTGCTTGTGAGGAGCTAATCTTCTGGCAAAGTGTAATATTGCTTATCATGAGAAGCTCGTCTAGAATGGGCAGCAACATCTATTTCTAGCTTTTCCTGTTATACATTAAGAAAATGCCATTTGAATTTTAGTAATCCTGGCAGTAATTGCAATTTTCAAGGCCTGTATTTCCCCAGTTACGTTTTGCTTTGTGTCCTGGTAACAAAATACCGGAGGCCTCATCCGAAGCTTCATGAAGCCCACGCAAAATTTTCTCAGTTCAGTGCATTCAGTTTTTTCTTAGCATAAGTGTTTGAGCATGTGGTGTTTACTAATAATATACAAGTTTGTTTCGATGCAGCTTTTGTTTTTTGAGCCAGTACCCTTAGATGTGTTACATTTAGTGCACTGGAGAAAATGTTAGATAGGGATTAGTATAGAAAATGTTATACCTCCAAATGTATAATAGGGTACCAATCGGTAATCTTTGTCTCGTGTCTAGAAGAAGTCTGAGCTGGAAGAAATAAGAGAACCAAAGACGTAAAATATGACTTCTTAATGAGGGACAAGTGATAAAAGTTGAAGGAGGGGGGGAAAAATGGACCTGTAATAGGAAAATTTTTGATTAAATGCGGATAGAGGAAAGTGTCTGTCAGACTGTGGGAGAGAATTTATGTTGTTTTCTGCGCAGCAGGGACAAGAATGTGGTTGGTAAGAGGAGTCTGGATCTGCAACTTCCCTTTTTTTAAGATTCTTGTTTACTTACAAAGACTTTAATTCAATTGCTCTACCCTATCCCTAACAGCGTTTTACGTATCTAAACTTCTTTGGTTGTATCAGTGTAGTTTGTATTGGACCAAAATATACTTTCATCTACCACTTGTGGAAAGCTCTTGCCATAGGTTTATTGTAACATTTTTTACTAGAAAACTGGGAAGGCAAAATGTCCCAATCAGTGAAATTTCTCGAAAAGGGGGAGGGAAAAAAACAAAAGCCACCAACAACACCAAAATCTAGCTACACTGATTTTTATGAATTCTTGCTTTTGTTTAAACCCAATCCCAGCTATATTGAAATGCAATGTACTTTTTTTCTTACTCTCTAGCTAATGTATATTTCTTCCTTGTGCACAGCATAATGATAATTGAAAGTGATGGAGATTCCAACTCAGTGACTTCAGGGAGAGTAGAGTGAGAGTCCAGGCACAAAAAGTTATTCAGAAATAACAACATCAGCAAAAAATGCTTAGCAGTGAATTCAGAATTGATGCATGAAGAGTAATGGTATCAAAATTCTTTATAGCTTAAAGTATAAGGACCGGTCCACCTCAGACTGAAGTTGGGTCATTGAATGAAAACAAAATAAATCATGAAGTGTCTGTGAAAGAAATAAGAGCAAAATTTGATGGTAAAATTGTGAAGAGTAACTTGATCCTCTGCAGATGTTTGACAGGAAATGATCAGTGTGTGACCTAAAGAATTCAGGCCAGCACTTAATTAGTTTCATAACAGTTTGGTATTATGTCCATATTTGATGCATTTAATAGCATCTCTGATACATTCTGTGACTGTTATACCTTTAGTCAAGTTGGTGATACCCTAAGAGTTAACAGTTATAAAAAAACAAACAAAAAACCCTGAACAATTGGGTAGTGTGATGTATTACCTGAAAAAGGAGCAATCTTTGCCCACAAAACAAACTGAAAACAACTGTTCTCCAGACTAGTTTTGTCAGGAAATGGTCACTGCTTCTGTTCTTGTCTTGGCTGGAAGGGCAGCAAAAGCTTATTTAACCATTTCTGCAAGTACTGGAGCCAAGTTCCAAAGTAAAAAGGTACCTTCTGTGAACGTCTGTCCCACTTCTTACTGATGGATGATTAGAGAAGAGGAGATGAGATGATCTTTGCAGGCTTTATAAAGGCAGAGGTCATAATTCAATCTTCTGCATATGAAGAATTATCTCTCACAATTCTCCGATACGAATGTTAGGATAGGTTTGGCATTTTAAATAGGTCATGTAATCCCAATTCAATGTTTTGGGGCAAAACTACTAATGCATAGCAATAAACTTGTTAAAATGAACAGAAAAAGTGTGTGGACGCTGTCAGTAATGACAGTGTATAAGTTATCTTAACACATCAGCTGGTCCACATGTATTGTGCTGATTTTTCTGAAAGGCACAAGAAACACATTGAAGTTTGTTGTTTTTAAATAATTAGCTAATAACTTCCTTCAAGATCTCGTAATATAAACGATAAATTTCAATTTCAGTGGAAGAAAGATTCCATCATAACGCTTCTACTCAAAGAAATCAGTTCTTCACAAAAAAAAATGCAAGATGGATATCTATGTTAGAGATTCCAGGTAGCTTCAAAGCTTCTCGCTCTCCAAACTTCTCTGGTTTGGAGAACTGATTCTGCTGTCTGTTATTTGATTTGAGTACTGTCTCCTATCTGATTACTCTTTGAGGCTCTAGCTAGTGCTGGAAGCTGTGTGTGTCTTCACCTAACCTCTAAAATCTTCCTTTTTCTTCTGACTCTGAACTAACTTGTATTTAGGTTTTTCTTGGTCTTTATGAAACTGTGTCAGTGGCTTGTGTGGCTCATTAGCAATTTTTTCAGCTGCTTTAGTAACCCAGTTAAATTTTTCATCTGTTGTGTCCTGCCCATTCAGGTAGTTTGAAAAGATTTACTTCTTTATTTCCTGCTCTAAGTACTGTGCTCTTATCTCAAATAAACCTGCAGTGTATATTCAGTAATGTCATTGTGCCAAATTTATTCACCTTTTAGACTGTACATCAAATGTTAACACTGTATTTGATTTCTAGAAACCTCCACTAGTTCTTCTGTACAAATAATTTCAAGTGTTGAATCTTCCTATATTTTTCAGAACCTGTCAGTTTTCAGCTTAGTGATTGATTTATCACTGCTGCACGCTCAGTAATATCAGAAGCCTTTTTTCTTCCTCCCTGTTGAGATAAAGTTCACGGACTCAGTTTCATTCAGCACGCACTGATATTTGATATTTGAGTACTTGTACCTTGGCACTTCTCCAATTCCGTCATGTACAAAGCTCCTTTCTGCACAGTGAAAGGGATTAATACATTCTTTGCCTTCTCAGATGTTTTACAGTTTTTCAAAGAACTTCTAGGAGTGATTCTCTAGTCACATCCCTTTAGGGAGGGAAGAATCGCAGTGTTTTGACTACATCCTGTGGAAGTATGTGACTATATCCTTTCTCTTTTTGGTGCTTCAGTTCATGCCTGAAACATTTTCAGGCAATGATTTTAATGAAAATAACAAAACACAGGAGGCTTTTTTTTTTTTGCTTGCAAACTTTGTTTTTTTTTCTATGAGAGTTGTTGTAGGTTAGCCTAGGCTATCAGTCAAACTCCCACTTAGTTGCTTTCTCCAGGAAGGTAGTGAGAGAAAATAGGAAGAACAGAAATGAGAAAGTGTTGTGGTTTAACTTGGCAGGTAGCTAAGCACCACGCGGTCATTTGTTCCCTCCCCCCCATCTCCCAGTGGGATGGAAGAGAATCAGGGTGAGGGAGAAGCAGAGAAAACAGCGAGGTAGAACTCTTGAGCTGATACAAAAACTACTTACTAAGACAGAAAAGGAAGAGGGGGAAAAACCTATAGTAATGATAATTATATGTAAAAAAACAAGTGATGCGCAAGCAATTGCTCACCACCCACTGACTGATGCCCAGCCAGACTCTATGAAGGAGAAAATCAACTCTGTCCCAGCTGAAACCAGGACAGAATACTCATGGATTGTTTACTAAATGCCATCACGGGCAAATCAGACTAGACTGCATGGAAAAAAAAAATACTTCATTTATTGCCAATTAAAATAATAATTAAAAACAAACAAACCTAATTGGTTAGTAGGAAACAAATCCACAGACATGAAAACAAACGTGCCTCCCTCCTTTCCCTGAATGTTTTTTAATAATTCTTCTTTCTTTTTCCAGTGCTGTGCACAGTATCAAATAATACAAAATGCATATAATTCCTCAAAATATGTTGATATATGAATCTGATGCTTGTATTATAATAGCTCTTGGAGTAAGGTCACACTGGTCTTTGGATTCTGATAGAAATGAGAGGTGCAGTAAACTTGAAAAACATTCTGGTTTGTTTTCTTCTTCCAGTACTACTATCACCTTTGCAGGTAATCTTTAGCATTCACCCTGTAGCTATTGAATGGCGCTGTGTTACACAGCTTAGGAAAAAAATCCAGAGAGGTATATTAAGATGCTATTCAGCAGGAGGGACTAAGCATCTAATTTACTAACTTGTTTGCTTGGTTGATGCCAGCTGCCTTAGTGTGTACTGCTAGATAGTGTGAAATCAGTGCTGTGAGGTATTTTACTTAGCTGCAGGAATGAATGCCTTCTGAAATACTTCTGTTGGCTGTGTTTCCTAGTTTTACTCATTTCATCCTGGCTAGCGTAACTGCAAATATCGGTTTTAGTTATGACACTTCTTGTGGTATTTTTTTAAAATTACTTACTGAACTTTTAGGCTACAGAACTCATTAATTATGTCTTTGTGCAACCTATAATTGGTCATATTAACAGTGTTTCATTGTGCTTTCTGGAGGGCACTTCAGCTTTTGCATTATGAACAAACAGAAGAAAGAGATTCTGATTGTTCTGTGTGGGCATATTTCCCAGTGCAATTCTGTTCTTCCTAAGCATCCTATGTTCTCGGTTTGTTGCACGTTAGTCTGCTTCTGCAATTTTAGGCTAAAAATAAAGATTATTAGAAGGTACTTTTCTCTCACTGTGAGTGTGAATTCTTTTGTCCTATTTAGTGATTGCTGAATCCAGTCATCCAGTACCGTCAGACAGGGTTACCGTAGCTCCATGCGCCCATATTCAACCAGCAGCAAGGCTGAGCATGTATTCCCAGTGAAGTGTTCTTTGTGGCCAAACGTGTACGTGCATCTAAGATGAACAGAATCACTCAGGGTTCACACCAACAAAAACATCAGTGGCCTCTTCCTGTTTACCTCTCTAGCTGATCAAAATGAAAGCCAAGAAGCGAGAAATGAACTGTGACCCCTTCAGTAACAAATGCTTGGATCCCCTTGTCTCTAATTGTGTCATGCAGACAAGCACACAGGCAGACAAGTCTCTCAGTTGACCTCTGCAGCAGAATCTCTCCAGGCCTGGATGTCTTAGTCCCTCTTGTAGCCTACTCCTCCAGCTGTTTCATAGAGATGCACAGACATGTGGCCTAGGCTAATAACTGCTTCGATACCTGGCTCCCAAGCCACTTTACCTATTTGCAGGTAGCTTTGCTTGATATTCATTAGACTTTACATATTAACACATGAACCCTTGCTTTTCCTGTAGCTAGCATCATGGATGTGTGAGAGCATATGAACTGTCATCCCCACTGCAGTTGCTGAAAGATCTAACTTGCTCTGGTTGGTATCGCAAGCACGTGAGCTTGTGTCAGTTGTCTGACTTCCGTTGCTGGCATACAGAGCTGTAAACAGAGTAGTGTGCTCTTCACCCAGAATAACAGTTACAAAGGGAGTTTAATGAGAAGATGGGGGCAGTGTGTGGTTATTGGGCATAGGACATTATCTTTTTATTTTCCCATGCTAGTTCTTCAAATACAAATCAAGTACAAATTACCTTGATCTCTCCTTTTCCCTACCGTTGGTTCCTCCACTAAGCATATCGTACTAAGGTTTAGACAATCCCCAAATGCTGCATCTCATAATAAGTCTCACTATCCTCTGCAGTAGCCCCATCAGTCTGAAAGGTGCTCTGGGAGCCCTTCATTTGGCTCGACATTACTGGCGTCACCTCCGGAGCCTGAGCAAGTAGCTATCTTCTGATGGACTTGGGAATAATCCTGTAGGGGTTTTATTCAGGTTCTTCCAACTGTCATTGTTCCTCTGTGCTCCTTTGTCTTCAAAGGCAAGCGTTTTATCACATAACCTGATATAATGTTGCTTGTATTTTAGCAAATGCATTCTATATCTTTCCCTGAAGCTGGATTGGGTGCCTGAACTAAGGTAGCAAAATATATGGATTTATTCTATGAGAGTGAATTAATACTCCAGAATGACCACAGCAAATGGAAGAAAGACATTTGCATTTCTTCATTGCACTATTGTTCATGGGCTGTATTTCTTGTATTTGTTCTTTAATGCTGATAACTTCTGTCTTTTTTTTCCTGCCCTTTTGTTCCCTCTCCCTCTCCCTTTTTCCCTGCACACTTTCAGTCTGTGAGGTTTTTTTTACTTTTCTCTGTGATTCTGGGATTATTACTACAACAGGATTTGGTTTAAAATGCAATCTCCTGCCCTGGATTAATCTGCTTTGCAAGTACCTATTTACTAGTTTGTGTTCAGTCTTTCTTTACGGGCCTCAAAAGATGTTCATACAATATTAAACCATGCTTGGCCAGCTACAATCAGAACAATACAGAAAAACAGGATTTCTTGAAGTTTTTTTCCTTGATGTGCCATGTAGATATTGACCTCCTTTATGTGAGAGGTATTAGCAGACCCAGAACTATGCTGGAAGGTGGTGTTCTTCTGTTTTGAATGCCTTCTCTAAAGTCTAAGAATGCTATGGAGCAAGTACAAGATCTTGTTTTAGCATTTTCTATTCAACTAAATGTAATATCAACATAAAAAAAAATTTATTATCTGTGTTTCTTTGTGGGGTGGCCTCAGATCCCCATGAATCTCTAGAGAAGACTGGGGAATGCTTGTATCCTGCTGCAGCCTGCTTAAAACATTCTGGACCACCACAAAACCTTGACAGGAATTTATAATTATACTTCCCTCACCACACTCTTCTGACTACTCTAAGATGGCTTAGCCCTGTGTAGACGCATTTTAGTTTCAGACTCTCTCAGTTTTATACTTGGCTCCTTTCTGAGTCCTTTTTTTCTACCCAGCCTTATCCCTAGTGGAGGATCCATGACACATTCATCTCAACTGCTGCTAGTGAAAGCAGCACCTGATCATCAGACTTTGCTAGTAGGACTCTCACTTGAATCCAGGTGTGTCATTTGTTTCCCAACCTAATGCTAAAATTTCTCTGCTCTGGACTCCATTGGAGACCTGCCTAGCAGATGTATCTGCAGGCCCCCATCCATGCTACTTAAGCGAGGCATGGCTTCCTTTCTGACATTGATTGGATTTTTCACCCATGCTGTACAAGAGATGACTTCTTCCTCAACTTCAGGTGATGCAAATATCTGCTTAAAAACAGGACATGAAGAAGACTTATCCAAATACATCTTTCACATATGAATTTAAGATATCCCATCCAAACCAGGTGTAATTTGGTGGTGAGGTATTTGTCAAGTTTCTGTGCCAGCCTATAGACTGTGAACCACCATACAGAGCTTTGTACATTAGGAGCTCCTTGCTAGCCACTGGATGACTTCCAGGAGGACTCTGGTGCAAGGAAACTCTTGAATAAGCTCCCTTTCATTGTTTGGAAAGTTTTGCTCATTGTGTTTTGGATGATTAGTGCTTATTCCAAGAGTTCATCCTGTGAATTTCTCTGGGGGGGACATAGCTAAACCTTTGAATCCTCTGACTACTTGCAACTTGGATTTCCTTTTTTGAATGGCAGTGTTTTTATGAATCTGGCTGAGATCCTTCGGCAGACTCCTGCTTCCTGCCTCCCACAACTGGAAAACCTGATCGGATGCATCAATACTGGGATGAGCAGAGCTCTTAAATGCTTTCTCTTTGCCATCCTTCTGAGTTTTTGAGAAAACAAAACGTGCTACTACATTTAAAGATTTTAATAATATGTTTCCAACAGTTGTACAGGAGCCTGTTCTCCGGTGTCAGATAAATGGAATCAGGGTACTTATCAGACTTCTTCTGTCATTTTGAGTATAATACCCTGGGTGATTTTGCCTGTCTTGACAGAACCCAGACTCCAGGGTTCATTGAATGTATGATTGCAGCTGTGCATGCAGCATTAGGTTCTGTAACACTGTCATCATTATGGCCACAGAAGAATGGAGAGCTGTGTTGCCCGTAATCTGTTGTAATGATAGTCATTCAATACTATTTCTGTACCTTGGAAGTCTGTATGAGTTATGTTTCTATTAGTGCAGGTTTCTGTTGGCCACGTGAGAAGGAAAGGTATGAAAGCAGGCAGTTCTTATTCTCCTTCATGTCAAGGAGAAAGAATATGCTAGTGACCCTGAGATGTGGCACCTTTCAACATCTGCATCTGTGAAGGAGTAAATGGCCATGAGTTTGCCTGTAAGTGTGTTGCAGTCATCTGAATAAGAGACAAGTACGTTCTTGTGAAAAACCAAGATGATAACTGAAGACTCAAAGATTTGTTCAGGAAAGAAAAGCTTGGTATTAGAAGGTATGTTCAGTTTCTGTTCTTTGCCAGGGATTCCACTTAACTCCTGGCTACTTGTCCTAGCTCTGTTGCTTTTCTTCTGTTGGTGTGTTATGGTCATATGTGTTTATTGTTGTGTATTACCTCTCATACAATGTTCTACACCAGTCAGAAGCTGAAGATTGGACAGACTGCCTTTCTGTTATTTACAGTTTCCCTCCTTGTCCCTCTTTAGACACTCTCTTTGAACACACCTGCTTTATGAAAAATAGACACAACGTTGACAGACATCTACAGAACCTGTAGCTCAGGAAAAAAAAAGAAAAGAAAAAAGGTGCAATTTATAGCTCTCTTTCTATTCAACCAGAGTAGATAGCCTAATTGTAAGTTTCAATTTTGTAATGAAATGATCTAGCTCCTATTATCAGTGTGTTCAAGTTTGTAACCCTTGATTTACAAAATCTTATTCTTAGGTTAATAACCCTTAGTGTGTAAGATGTGTAACCTCATATGTTAGCACAGGAAGGACTTCTTGGTAAGTCTGAACTGTTTCCAGTAGAACACCCTCCCCTCACCTCATCTGGGCTCTTTCGGCTTTTTTTTGGACAGCTTTCCTCAAGGCATTGACTTCTTTGTGCAATCTGTTCTTAGCTGAAATGGGAGATTGCTCTCATACTTGAATGGTTGATTAATGTACTGTTCACTCAGGTGAGGGAACAGTCATTCTTTTCAGTCTGCTTTTCAGCTCTTCAAGTTATTAGCTGTTGAGCGTCCATCCAGTCCTCAGAGTGCACTGGCATGGTTGGATTCTGCTGGCAGCAAGAAACTGTTACTTTAAGTCAGATTCAGGGGCTGTGTTGACATGTTTCATTACTTAAATACTTTTATTGGTACTATGCAGAGACACTCTTTAACGGTTCTTAATCATGTGGCAGCATGAATTCTTTTTACTTCCATTTGAAGTCTGTAGGCTTGCTTCTGACTATGTGTATTCTAGGTAAATACGTCTGTACCTCATGAGTGTTGATTGTCTTTCAAAGAAGACTCTACCTCCTCTTTGAAACTTAAGCTACGCAGTAATGCATTTAAAATTTGTGTGTCAATCTTGGAAGGGAGAGCCAGAAAAAGCCTTGGTGAGGTGGTAGCAGACTGCATCAGCACCTTCTGCTGCGTTAATAAACACTGAAGTGGAAGACTGAGACTCTCTTGTAAGAAAGCTATAATCATAAAAGATTGACGCATCAACACATTAATCTGTCATTAAGCTGTATTGCTTTGTGCTCTAGACAGCAGCACATGAGATTAAGACTAACATTTGGTATCTGTTTTCAGGGACTGCACTCATTGAGATGGCCTTCTCTTCAATGCAGCTAGAAAGTATTAAGTCTTTTGCTTTTGAGCTGTTTGCTGTACAAGTTCCTTTTCAGGGGTGTTCCTTACACTTTGAGAGGGAAGTCTTGTTCCACGGTTTGTCTTGTTCATCTGATACTAACACTGCTGATAAACATTAAGCAGGAGCTTGTAGTGAGGAGAGGCGAGTTCAGGGTCATTTCCACCCTCACTGCTTAATCTGAAGGTCTTTGTGTTCTTTCTGGACCTGTTAGGACTCTGCAGGACTCTGATTCTGGCTTTGTTGTCAGCACCTTTTGCCTGGTGCCCTTTAAGTTTAGTAAGCCTTGGTGTTACTGTTAAGCTACGCCTCTTGGTTTGAAAATTGTTCTTTAGTAGCTGAAACAGAATTTATTTACGTGGCAGAGTAGTCCTTGCTTTCCACCTCAAAGGTATTCTGTCTGGTCTTACCTGTCTGGTTATCAGTACTGACTGTACTTGTCTGTCAGCACATAATGAGGGAGTCCTTTTTCCTTATCCAGCTGCTGGGTTTTCTATGTGTGTATTTGGCTCATTATTCTCCCGTGAATGGAGCCGTGGTATTCTCATACCTTGTTCTCCTGGAATCCTCGATCAAGCCAGTGCTCCTCTGGAGTGCAACCTTAATGTTTGAGTGTGTTACGTTTCCTTGTATGCAGGAACTTAGCAGAAGGAGATCTACTGAGTGGCTCAAACAGCTATTTCAGGAGTAAATGTTACCCTCGGGCGGGTCTTTGGGATTGGTTTGTTTATGTAGTACTAAAAATCTCTTGTCTTTTGCACTGATCTTTCATAAGAATGATAAGGGAGTAAAGCTGTAAATTTTGAGCATAGGATGGTAGCTCCTTCAAAAAGAGTAAACTGGCTGTAGCCTGTAAAATATCACTCATATCTCATCATTCCTGTCCCAGCCTCCAGCATCTATCAGGCTCAGCATTCAAGTTTAGCTCAATGCCTAAGGGGGCAGGCAGGTGGTGTTGAACTATGGCAGATGTTTCTGCCTTAAGTTTCATAATGCTTAGTGTTTCTTTGTTCTGTTAAGAAGTAGCAGTAAGCATCAGTTGGAAGCAATAATGATGTATCTGTTAGAGCTTGGTTGAGATACTTTTATGACTTTGGTGTGGCAGTCCTTCTGCTGGCCTCTGTCTTAAAAAAGAATGACGCTCAGAAGCTCATGTTTTGTCTCAACCAAATGAGGTCCTTTGCAAGCCTTGCTGTTAATTTATTAATCTGAGTATGGAAAACAGTTGGGGGGTGGAAAACCCTAAAACTGATGTAATGGAATGTAATTATGTATTTATGATGCGGTGATTATGGGGAAAAAAAAGAGCAAGAACAACTGAACAGTTATTTATTGAATATTGAGCAACTGTTGTGTGGGGAAAAAAGTGAGAAAGATCCTTTATTGAGATCCATAAAGCTAAAAGAAAAAATACAAATTTTTAGTTGTTGCCTTCACTCTGCTTTTCAGACACTAAGGTGATTTAAGTATATGTGTGCATATTGAAGAACAAACATACCTTTAGGTAAGGGCCAGGAGTTTTATTTTGATTACAGCTAAGTAATTTCCTTTCTACTACTTTCAGCTCTTAACAGGTATCTTATTTACAAGCTCAGGTGTAGACCAGCTCTTTATCATGGTTTAGAGAGATTAACACATACAACCTAATTAATATTCAGAATTTCTGAGTGCCTGTTTTGTCTGCAGCCCCCTGATTAACTACCCTCTAGATAGAGAAAATGGTCTCAAGGATGTTATACTTCACTAAACCAAACAGAAAAATAACTCTTAAGTCATAGAGTATTTGCTACATAAGAATGGTGGATAAATATGACCATAATAATAGAAATGTGTCATTCTGTGTCTTAAAAAGTCAGACTTTCAGACAGCTATGTCACTTAAAACATTAATGGAGTCAGATGCAGAACTGAGAGCAAAGAGAAGGACAGAATTATCACATTATTCTGCAGAAAAGTTTCTTTAGATTCATGTACTTTTATAGGAGGGTTTGTGGAACATTTTCAGAGTAAATCATTGTGACTAAATGAACATAATATCTTGACACATTAAGCTTCAGTTTCAGGAAAGATTTCAGCAGTATGCTTTGTTCTGTATTGTTGTTGCCTAGTTGGAAGAGTTATTAAAATAAATGCATTGAACTCATTTTAAATGCAGAGCGATTATAACGTTTTTTTCTGTCTAGGTACACAGAAAAAGGGAGTTTGGTGCTGATATTTGGGAAGGTGCTTCAGTGCTATCAATCAGTAGTGATCTGCCAGAATACATTAGTGCTTTGTTTCACGGTTGTTCTTTACATTTATTCTGTCACTCTAGTAAATTGAAAAACTAAGATGTAGGAGGAAAGTTCTGCAAGGCTTTGTAGGAGGAAAGCCTTGAAAATTTCAATAATTTCAGTGATGGGACTTGCTGCAGAAGTACAACTGTTATTCAGTGTGATGGAAAGATGCTATGCTTCTCTTTCTGACACTTGAGAGTTATTACTACTAAATGCCAATGGACATATTAATGTGTCTTATCAGCTACTGCTAGTTAGTTTTGTGGCTTTATATTCAAAAGGTATACTTCCAATAATAAGATTTATTTATGGCTGTGCGCTTCTTGAAAGAAGCAAAATACTGTTAAGCATTAAAAGTCAAATGTGAGTAAAATCTTCTAGGCGTGATTAGACAACCGATTCAGTGAATGATAATGCTGAAACTCTCTAAAATAACAAATCTGCAGTTCTGCCAATTTGGCTATAGGCGTTTTCTGGAACAGGACAAGGTGCATGGGAAAGGGCTGGCTGCTTTATTTTATTTTGGGATTTTTTTAGGGAGCAGGGATGAGCTTCTAACCTCATTGTGCTGCTCTTTCAACCTAATAATGTTCCAGCATTTGAGCCTTTCAAATTCAAGCTATGTTTGGATCTAGTTCAAAGAAAAACAGCTATGTTGTATTCATTTGTCTGGTCCATAGCCTGACATATGGGATGTGTTAAACTGAGGTCTAAGTGCAATGATATCACCAGCACAGCGCAATAATATCAATGTCAGAAGCGTGAACTAGCGAGCTGCTGCATTTTGGAACTGAACGCTGTCTTGTGTCCCTCTATTTTTTTTAACCCTTTTCAAAAAAAGAAGTATTATTTACCTAATGTAGAATTATATTGCCCTTGTCCTCACTAGTGCTTCTGCGCAGCTGCGGTGTTGTTGGCCATTGTAGAGGACTGACTTTTCTTTGTTGGTCATGCTTTATTCACAAGGTGATTTTCACTCACTTCTGTCAGCAAGCGTCTTGTTTTTTGCTCTTTGTTACCCCATGAAGGAGTCTCCCCATCATACCTCATTATTATTGACCTACACTTGAACTTTATTCCTTTACATTATTTGACTTTTCCACTGTGACAAGGAATACGAAAGGAAAAGAAGTATTGCAGACTCGGAAAGAATTATAGTCTTAACTTGTCTTAGCAGAAGTGTGTGTTTTGGCTCTTGAAAATGAGAACAGTTTCATACCAAAGGGAGGAAAAATATCAAATGTGTTTCTGCAAAATATATTATAGCTACATGCAAATTGAACTGGTTCTTCTAAGGCATTGAATCCTCCGTTGTGGCAGTGTCTCTAGTTGCTGCTTCTCCATTTGTCTTTCAAAGAACTGTCAAAGATTAGTAGTATTAACTCCAAGAGTCAAAGAGCCACTGCTCTGGCCTAAAAGTCATCATTTTTTTTGTTTGATTTTTGACATTGCATGCAAACTCACTGAATGCACATATCAAAAAGAGAATAATAGCAGGTTGAAAATGTAGCCTCAGAGAGGTAATTGGTGTTTTCAGAAGCTTGGAGACCCTGCTTTGTTCCATACATCCTCTCTGCTGCCAGAGCCCCTCCCAGTCCAACTCTGTGCTCCATTTACTTCATGGGATGTCTCAGGGGTCACATTTTGTAGGCTTCAGTAACTCTCCACTTTTTCAGAAGGATCTAGGTGGATAACTTCTCAGCATTGTCATCATTGGTTTCAGTGGAAGCCAAATTCTGACATGGGTCTTGGTAGTGCAATTAGAACTTAAACAGTGGAATTGCAGGCAAGTGAGTCATCTTTGATGTCTGGAGCCTTGAGGGATCAAAGGAAGGAAACTTCATTTGATAGATGCAAAATTCCTTCAAGGATGATTACTCTTTGAAAGATTTCCTTGAAACAAAGGCAGTGAAATTCACATTTTCTAATGATGATGACATGACTGTGGGCAATACTGAAGTAGATTTTGTGCGAATAACTTTCTGAATACACAAGCCTTGCAGTTCTGTGCTGGTGTCTTTAGAGGTGAAATGCTAAGCCTCTTAAAGTTCTTCTCTTCATTCATGAGGAAGTGAGCAGATTGAGCTCCTTCCTCCTTAGTGAACTGCTTGACAGAATGGCAAGTTCTTTTTGCCAAGTAACACCAGGAAGACTGTAAATTTGTTATAGAAGGATTGGGAATTTTTTACATTCTCCCCAAGAAACTCCCCCAGCCAATGCACTGGAGATGGTTGCTGTTGTAAAATAGAAAAGCTTGCCTTCTGACTTTTGGTTGTGTCACTTCTGTCATTTTCTCTAATCACAAAATCACAGGCTCTATTACTGTTTGTTGTGGATTGCCGTACTTGAACTAGAACTAGAATAATGCTATCTGTGTAAGATTAGGAGACATACAAAATCGGGCAACAGGTCACCTCCCTACTGTCCTGCTCTTGGAACTGATGTTCTACTAGTTTTCTTAATAACTGAGTGAAAGGGAAATGAATAGCACAACCTGATGACAATGATGAAGTTTGCAGTGTGCTGAATTGCTGAGTTTTGAAATCTTTTTTTTATGTGAAATTATATGCTGTCATCCTGGGGGATGGACTCGATGATCTCTAGAGGTCCCTTCCAACCCCTACAGTTCTGTGATTCTGTGATCCTCCTTCAAGAGATGTCTTTGAGGAAATTGGCTATTAAAATTATGTTCTGATATTGGAAGAGTTCGTAATTATCCTCAAGCACTCTAGGAATCCATGACTATGTATGGTTGTATGAAAAGATTACTGAAAAAGACTTCTGCTGGAACTGGTAATTTGAAAACTGACTGTTTTCAGTGGGGTGTGTAAATTAGTTGCTACACGCTGTGTCTTTTAGAATAACTTCATAGGCTAAGATGATATACGGTGTTTTTATTCCTATCAGGTTATGAAAATTTCTGTACAGGTTGTTATTCTATTTAATCTCTCACTGTTGTTTATTCCATTTTAGGGATCTTTCTACAGTTCTATTAAGTACAACAAGGAGAAAACATAAGCAAATAGTGGGTGTGCAGAAGTAACAAAACCTAAGTGTTTTATGCAGAAAAGATTCAGCAAGTATCTCCTATCTACGAAGAATGAATATTTTCACATTCTGTGGTGTTGCAGTACAATCTCGGATCAAACCACACATGCAAACAAAAAATAATTGAATGATGCTATTTACACTGATCTGATGATATGGAAATAAAATATTGAAAGGAATGCGGTTATTGTTTTCTTTATTCTTCGGTCTTTGCTGCACTGAATGGATTTACTAGAACCAATAAAGAGTTCTGTTCACAAAGCTGTAACTGCAGTATTAAACTCTGCACACAAAACTAGTTGATAGGAAAATAATACAGCCTAGGGTACTAACTGGGTTTCGCAGTTAGCATAAAGTCATGGAAGTTTTGAAGGGTTAAGCAGCCACACAAATCCTGCTATCCTCGTTGAGCTATACGATTCAACTGCTGGGATCATACTGAAAAGATACATCTGTGCTGCAGTGCAGCTGCTTGGATGTGTGTCAGGGGCTCATTCTTACTGGTGCTGAGTAGCATTTTGCTTTGCCAATAGTTATTTGAAGCTTTAGAAGCTAGTCACTGCCAGCGCAAGAATGGCATAGTTGAACTTTATGGTTAATGGAAGAGAAATACTTCAAGTAAGGCAGGCTCATTAAGAGGAAGTTTATTTGGCAAGGATATTTAAAACACAGATTTTGCCATGACCAGTAAGTTCCTATTAAATCACGAAAAGGCAGATCTCAGTCCCACTGAAATCAATGGGAGTTTTCCTGTTGACTTCAGTGATAGAAGTGATTTGGACCTCTTTTGGAGTTATTTTCCAATTTAAGATTTTTCTGATGCTTACTAAATCTCCCCCAGCGTTTACATTTTAAAATATGTTGCCAATTCAAATAGCGTTGTCTTGTACTGTAAAAACTAAAATAAAATATTTATTTTGGCATCTTTGTAAGTGGAATTTTTGTCATGTGTTTAGAACTTATTCTACACTGCTAACTGCACGTAGGAAATGTTCCTTTCTAGTTTAAAGGCGTTTTTAGTACATGTTTAAGACATTAACTGTAACTGTATGGGTTTTGTTTCCCGTTAAGTGGATTTACACTACAGAAAGTATCTAACTCTTAATAATTAACAATTTCTAAGTCCTTCTGCACATCAGATTATTTTTGCCTATGACATTATTGTTTTGCTTTTAATGATGAGATTGTCATTATTGATATGATACTGAAATGTTGAGTTGCTAACTGTGTGGTTTATTCTCTCTTTAACAGGAGAGCTCCTTGTGAGCTAATGCTATTCACCTTTTTGATAATTGCTCACTGAATTATTTGTGGAGCATCTGTGCTCAAGATCAGCTTATTTCTAACAATTCTGTACTCAATTGATCATTGCTGTCAGTACCACCTATATGTTAATATCCTTTGTCAACTAATTTATGTAATAGACCCTGATGGCAGAAGTTGAGATGCAGCTTACTTCACTAGTCAGTGTGTTTTCTTTTCTTTTTTTTTCTTTTTTCTTTTTGTGATTATCATGCATGATACCTTTCATACTAACTTTGTCATACTAGCTTTACTTTGACTTTTCTTCTTCCATCCTTATTCTGTAGTCAATCTTGTCGGTGGTTTGCTGTTTCTATATTTCAAACAGAAGCCCCGATGTGGTATACCTGTGTAACATCATTCATACATTTTTTGTTCTTCCACTACAACCTTACTTTCAGCAACCATGCATCCTCTCCTGTGGGTTTTGGCTGTTCTAACTGAGAATATGGAAATGTTTCCTCACAGACTTCTGTGGTATACATTCCAGTTCCTTGCTTTCCAGTCATTTTCCCTAACTGAATACAGTAACATTTTCTTAGGCTTCTCAATTTGTTAAAAATTTGTTTCCCTAAAAGCCTTCTTGTTAATCTTGCGGTTTGTGTCTAAACTCTGCTCCCATTTCCTCTGATTTCTCCATTGGTTAGCAAGCCTTAGAGACTATTAATACTTAGCATCTCCGCTGATTCTCATCAGGTCTTTTCTTTTGATTTTTTTTTTAATTGCTCTTTTTGTTTACGTTTTCATACATCCATAAGAGAGGCACTGAAACAAATCATTATGTGGTGCTAGATAGCATAGAGATTGTGAATTTGAATCTGAGATCTTTATATTTTACCTTTACTGTGTTAAATGCATCCTACTTTGGTTTAATACAGCTTATTCAATTGACCTTCAGTTTTACTCTAGGCTCTAAGCGTGAGTTTAGAAGTCTGTAATGGCAGCAAATTAGATTTTTCCGCAGAGTTGCTGAGATGAACTATGCAAATACCAGATTTTCTGTATTGACTATAAAGGGAGTCTAGATAACTCCTTGGAGCTCTCTGCATTGTCCAAACCTAAATAAGTGTCAGAAATTCTATACCACGTATGTATATTCATGTGAATGAAAAAGATCTACTGGTTTGGTTGCATTTTATGACAGCTAACTTATCTGAAGTACCGTATTTTTAGAAGCAGCATTTCTTTCTCATAGGTCTCCCAAGAGTAATTTTGAACAGCTGAATCAATAATGGCTGAACTATTCTATTACGGAATTTAGGACAAATATGTTTAGTGACTTTGCTTATTTTTCACTTTGCCCCTAGAAGACAAATTGGTAGTCTTACTGAGAAGAAGAATGTATAGAACTATGTAGTTACAGTTTTATCGTTGAATTAAAGATTTTGTTTTCATCTTAATGATTTACAGGAAACCTGTTTACCTGTAAAACTCCAGCTATTGCAGATATTGTGATTCTAGTTGATGGTTCCTGGAGTATTGGCCGATTCAATTTCAGACTTGTTCGACTATTCCTAGAAAATCTCGTTTCTGCTTTCAATGTGGGATCTGAGAAAACAAGAGTAGGTAAGGTATCATGTTTTTTTTTCATGATATTTGACTATCTTAACACTTGAAAGGAAGGTTTTGAAAGGGAAAGGAGCTGCCACTAAGAACAGCATTATACTACTGTTTTTTTTTTTAGCATCAAGCAAGACAATTTTCCTGTTACAGTTGCAAGCTGTCAGTAACCAAGTATGTATAGTACAGATACTTGAAAAAAATAGCTTTATTTTCTAATGCAGTACTTTAATTTTGACACATCAGGTCTTGCACAGTACAGTGGTGATCCCCGAATTGAATGGCATTTGAATGCCTATGGCACAAAAGACGCTGTATTGGATGCAGTCCGTAATCTACCATATAAAGGAGGGAATACACTAACAGGTACAGTATGTGTTTTGACTTTAGCACTTTATTTTATTTTAAAAGTCCAGCTGCACAAACCAAGAAGTTTTAGATCTTACTGTAAAATGGTTGTTTATTTTGCAGTGTGCTAATGGCTTTGTCCACTGTCTGTGAAGTCCTTCTGAAGTACTTGTCTTATTGGTTCCACTTCTTTCTGGTCAGGACAAGGTCTCATAAAACAAAGCATACATCAACTATTCGTGCATGAATTGAAATCTTTTATCTGCAAAGAAGAAAATGCAAAATCCATTCATAAAGTTCTTGCACAAAGTTTTATTCTGGGGGAGGAAAGAATGCTGCTTTAATATCTGGCAACTGGCAGTAGTAACTATTTGTATGATTACCTGGAGCTTTTAGATTTCCATTGACCTTATAATAGTTAGAGCACTAAAGCCCCAGAAAACACTCAGTGCTGGATAAATGGAGGCCTGTCTAACTAGGATAAATACAGTATCAGTACAACTCCAGTATCATCCAAGTAGCAGTTAATAATGGTAACTCTCTTACCAGGAGAATGCTTTATCCAAATATTCAGGCTTGCCTTTAAATAAATTGCTGCCTTTTTTTTTTTTTTTTTTCGTGGGAAGGGGAGAAAGAATCTGAATGATGCTACTTCTCTTCTTCAACAGCCTTTGTTTTTATGGAAGAGGTGATTGTAGTGGGTAAAAGAACAAAGTGATTCTGGGAATTAAACTAAAAATGACAAGTTTATAGGCTTCCATAAACTGTCTTCCATAGTTTAAAATACATGGATTGATCAAAAGATTACTAAAAATTAATGTAATCTCTGCAGTTTAGTTTCCTGTTGAAATGTATTCTTTCATGAAATAAGCTCTTCTTTCATACTCATTTTTCATTGAAAGGATTCTCAGGATTTATAAACTGAGTGGAGATATAAACATTGTGATCTGAGAAAAAAGATAACGGATATTTTTCCCTTCTAAAATGTTTCTTTTCTTCAGGTCTTGCGTTAACTTACATTTTGGAAAACAGCTTTAAGCCTGAAGCAGGTGCAAGGCCTGGAGTATCTAAAATCGGTATACTGATCACTGATGGGAAATCCCAAGATGATGTTATCCCTCCTGCTAAAAACCTACGAGATGCAGGCATTGAGCTGTTTGCAATTGGTATGTATTCTGCCATATCCATAACTGGTGTGCCATTAACCTTTGGTATATTTGTACCTATTATTCTGTATATTAAGTAAGTGCTCTTTTGTGTCTTTATCTGGTCAGTATAATCATTCATTTAAATCTTCTTTAGTGTGTTTTCCAGTACCTTACAACTATGACTGGAATTTAGTGGGATATATTCATGGTACATTATCAAGAGACAGTTGAAAAAATGCCAGATATGTTGGCGGAATTTAAGATTTTGAAGTACCATCTTAACAATGAAGCTTTCTATAGTTGATTGTTAAAACAAACAGGAAGAATTGGATTTTATTCATTTTTTATGAGTTCCTATTCAGGGAAGATGTTTTTTCTTTTATGTTGCAAATATTTTCTTTTTCTTTTCAATGAAAGGTGTGAAGAATGCAGATATAAATGAACTCAAAGAAATTGCCTCTGAACCTGACAGCACACACGTTTACAACGTTGCCGACTTCAACTTCATGAATACCATTGTTGAAGGTCTTACCAGAACAGTGTGTTCACGAGTAGAGGAACAGGAAAAGGAAATCAAAGGTGAATAAGAATTAATCTAACTTGGTATGAACTTACAGCTACCAATCCTATTCTGAATACCTGCAGTTCTAAGCTGGCTTCGGGCATTTGATTCAAGCTGTATATTCTTTTGCTGATAAGAAGGTAAACTGTCAGGGAAGTTATCTTCTGAGGTATGTTTTATTCTTGTTTTGACATCTTTCATCTTTGTCTCTTTTTCTTTGATAGTGCTAAATGTTGTAGTATTTTGTAGTAAATAATAATAATAATAATAAAAGAACAGCCAAAAAATGCATTCATCCTGCTATATTTATCTCCAAGTAGTGAGATAAAGGAAAAAAATAATAATACCCAGTTTGAAGGTGAATTGCTTTAACAGCTGTGCATGGAATTGTTGCATCTGTGCTGTGCTTTCCATCTGCTAACTTGCTATTTTTATTGTTGCCTAAGCTTTTGAAATTTGCAGGTTTTAAGACTGCTTTGTACCTTCCTGATGATAGTTGTTTTTCTTACTTAATGAGTACATTTCTCAAATATATTTTAGAATGTTAAGAAAAGGTGGTGGTGGACAACACTGTTCTTATGTAAAAAAAAAAAAAAAAAGCCTCTCCAACTACAATATTTTTTGCTTTTCTAAATGAAAGAAATGTCTATGGGAAAATGCTGCAATTTGTCAGAGAAGCAGTCCTATCTGAGAAAATTCATTGTTTATGGCTTCAGTAGAGTTTGCTCATATTGCTTGCTTTGCGATTCTGTAATATCACAGAAATGCTGAGTACTTTTTCAGTAAGCTTCTAATGTTTATCAGCAAGGAAAGCTGTCTTTCACACCTTTCTATCTAATTCAGCAAATAATATGTATTAGTGTGGTTTCACTCTGTTTTTCACTGTTTAATTTGGCTGGAGTCTGGAAGAAATACAAAATATTAGTGCTGTCTTGTGGAGGGAATGAGCAATAAATTGTGATATTGAGAGGGAAATGATGGAAAAAGCATGAATAGATGAGACATCTTTGTGGAAAGGAATGATTGCTGGAGAAGATGGCCATTCAGTACACCTCTTCAATGTGCTGACAGCCAGCATATCAGTTTCTGACCTGCAGAGGAACGCAGGAGATCACAGCTGTATGTGTACATGGATATTTCTCATAACTGGGAGGAAGGCAAAAAAAAGAAAGAAAAAAAAAAAAGACTTGAAAGTGTGATAGGAGGAAGAACAGGAAGGCTTCGTTTTTTTATTTTTTCCCCTTTCATATAAAGCTTTGTGCAATACCAGGGAGGCTTAGTTCTAGCAAGAGCTCCATGTGCAGTATTCATTATTATTAGCTGTTTGTTTCCATTGCAACTTACCTAATAAATGTGCAGTAGCCAATCATTAGATTTACTGATGAGGAGAGATCTTTGGAGCTTCAGTAAATACAGCAAACCAAATAATTATTTTGCAGAGGAGAATAAGAAATTTTTGATGTCTTTAACCTAGGAACAATTGCTGCTTCACTTGGGGCTCCCACAGATTTGGTCACATCTGATGTAACAGCTAGAGGATTCCGTGTTAGCTGGACCCATGCTCCAGGGAAAGTGGAGAAATACAGAGTTGTGTATTATCCCACTCGAGGAGGGCAACCTGAAGAGGTAAGAGGATAGAAGCTTCCCAGACGTTTTTAATAGGAAGAACTAAACAGATAGAAAATCCATGGCCTGATTCAAATCTTCTGCAGAATTCCCTATGTGGGATTTGAAGCGTACTATAAATCTGGTCATAAATGATGGGGCTGAAGGTTAGTGGCCAGGTTGCTTTTATGTCATGTAGTTTAAAGTAAATGTGTTATAAATGTGTGAGTACTTTTCAGGGGTGGGGTGAATTGTGCCTTCAGTAAGGTGCCTACATTTTTCCTTGCACATATGGTTACTTGAAACAAATCTTAGCAACTTCCGCTGTGCTATTCTGTTTGCAAAAACAGAAATATGAGGTGATGGTAAGCCAGATTTTGGGTTCTAAGAATAAACAATTCAGAAAAGGAAGAAAATATGGGTGTATATGTTAGAATGTCTACATCTAATCAATGAACATTTACAGAAATGCTTATTTACATAGGAATTAGAGGCATTCTGGAGGTGGGCAAAAAATGCAGTAGAACAAGCTTTTGGCTTCTGCTGACATCTCACAAAAGTAAAGAGAAATGCCAAAAAAGAAAAGGATTTTGCTAATGGTATATTTTATCCCTTTTTGCACTAGAAACATTGGATTTAGCATGGATATGCATTAATATCAACTGGTAGTACGGTAGTTACATATGTAGTACTAAAGGAATATTTCTGATAATGTAGTAATTTTATTAAAAAGTGACCAGTACACACATCTAAACTGCATTGCATACACTTCATCTAAACAGTTCCTTTATTCTGAAGGGCTACTTACATCAGCTAAACATTTGAATTATGCATGTACTTTTCTTTCAGATGCCTTACTCTACACAAAGGTAGCAAAAGCAAATTCAGTATGTTAATTGAACTCTAGTACACTGATCCTTAACTGCAAGTTTAAAAACCATGTGAAAGAGAGATTTATTGATTTGATAGCTATACAGTTAATTTACCATATGCATATTTAGTTGAACTTTCTTCTGAACAGGTTGTGGTAGATGGAAGTTTATCAACAGCGGTTCTGAAAAACCTGATGTCTTTAACTGAATACCAGATAGCTGTATTTGCAATATACTCAAACACTGCTAGTGAGGGCCTCCGTGGAACTGAAACTACACGTGAGTATCCTAATCGTGTTTGCTAGGGATTTGACTGTCTGCATTTAATCACACCATATAAACATTAGTATTTGTGAAGAAGTGCTAGAGAAGGGAGTCTTTCTAAATTTAGCTCCTTTTAATGCATTTGTTTTAAATTAATTTGTTTGAGTTAATTCTGGACTAAATTCCCGAGTCCAAATGCTCTTCAGATCTTTAAACACTGAGAACGGTTTTCTTTATCTCTGGGCTGAACTTTGAAGTCAGTTGTATTGAACGCTAAGTTAGAACACTCCTAAGTTTTGGCTGTGGGAACCAAGCTTTATAAATAAAATTTGTAGCTGAAAATTATCTAATGAGAGGAGTATCAGGTGGGACCAGAAATACCTGCATGTGATTCCCATCAGTACGAAATTTTTCAAGGTAGCATCTGTAAGCTACTTTCTCAGTGGTTCAGTTGATTTTCTATCAGCATAGATTTATGAAGGGAAAATCATGTTTGACCTCATGAAGTTCAAAAAAGGGAAGTGCAAAGTCCTGCTGTTGGGAAGGCATAAACCCGGGCACCAGTACATGCTGATGACCAACTGACTGGGAAACAGCTTGGTAGAGAAGGACCTGATTGTCTTCGTAAACAACAAGCTAAGCGTGAGCCAGCAGCATGCCCTTAGAGGAGCCCCTCCAGGCTGTGCTAGGCAGAGCTTTGCCAGCTAGCGATCCTTCCCCTCAGCTCAGCACTGGTGAGACCACAGATGGAATGCTATGTCCGGTGCCAGACTCTCCAGGAAATGAGAGACGTGGCGTTACTGGAGTAAGTCTAGTGAACGACCACAAAAGTGATTAAGTGATTGGAGCATCCTTCATAAGATGAGAGGCTGAGCCAGCCGTGGCTGTTCAGCCTGGAGAATAGAAGGCTCGGGACATTTTAGGAATGTGTAAAAAATCCTGGTGGGAAGGAATGAAGAAGAGGAAGCCAGACTTTTCTCAGTAGGGCCCACTGACAGGACAAGAGTCAATGGGCACAAATTTAAAAAACATTGAAAGAAACAAAAGAACAAAAGAAAGCACTGTTTTACTGTCACGTCAAACGCTGGATGAAGTTGTCTAGAGAGACTGTGGAGTCTACATCTGTGGAGATATTTAAAACCCAACTGGATACGGTCATCAGCAACGTGCTGTAGCTGAGCCTGACTGAACAGAGAAACTATACTAAATGGTCTCAAGAGATATCTTCCATCCTCAATAATTCTTTGATTCTCTGTAAAAGCTAATCTTCCCTATTTGAAAGTAACATAAAATTGGATGATATAAAATCATCAGAGACTTGTGTTTTTGTCTCAGTCTCTCAAACTGTCATCTCCAGCCGTATTTTACCCCCCTAATACAATGTTAGAAATTGTTTAAATTATTGAAACAGAGACTTTTACTGAGCTAATAGGATAATTTCCTATTGCACCTGGTATTTCTTTGAAGTCACCTAGACAAGTTCTGACTGAGCCTAGCCCTGCTGACTTTGAGATCTGATCAGATCACACCCCAAGGTCATGTAGCATCAAGAACCATTTTGGTAGTGTGTTAGAAGTAATCTGAAAGGTTTGGGAGTGAAGATAGGAAACCTGGAAGTGAAAACCTAAAGGAAGGCCTGAGCTGAACCTTTGTCCAGGTTTACAAACCAACAGACTGAGTGAATAGCCACAGTGCAGAAGAAAGGATGAGGCTGGTGTGTTTTGTGTGCAGGAAAATACAATCTCTGTTAGAGCTTGTTGAACATAATCTAATAGATTTACACCTCCTTGAAAGTGTAAAACAGGCTACAATTTTTGTTTACACAATGAGATTAGAAACATTCTTTGAACTATTAGAATTGTAATGAGAATCGGTTGCTGAATGTGTGTTTGCACATCAGATTTTTCAGAAAAATGCGAAGTAGAGCTTTGTGGAATCTTAACATGCAATCCTTTGTAGTCTCTTTGAGTTTCTAGTAGGAAAGGACTAATAGCAATTACCTAATGCCATCTTTACCTGTCAAAACCTTTAATTCATTTCAGGGACTATTTTCAGTATATGTGTTCCGAAGAAGCAGACAAAGTTCTCTTATATCTCTCCAATGATTGGACATTTTGATTGGATCAAAAGCACTGGGGAGACTGTGGGACATTGCTCTGTGAGGGGAAGAAAGGGAGGACAGTCAGAGAAAGGCTACCCTGAAGAGTTACAGAAATACAAAAAAAAAAAATCAGGAACGTGGTTTAGCACTGTGTTTCTTTACCAATGTCATAAATCCACAAATAAATCTCATAATAATGTTTGAATTTCACTCAGCCTGCTTAGTCATAGTCGCTAGATCAGCATTCACCAAGACTTGTGATGGATGATTTTGTTCGTCTTGCATAATCCCACTGACATAGGCCTGGGAGTCAGTTTGTACTCTCCAGGATTTAAGCACACAACAGCTTGTGGTCATCATATTTTGTTGCATGCAATTTACTCATACAGAGTTTCCTCCAGGGTGTCCTACATCAAGGCTGTTTCTCCCCCACCCTGGCTTGGGAACTAGTGCTGTAAAAAAAGCCACCTCTGGGGACTTGTTCGTTATAGCAACCTTGCCCATTCTTCCATAGCAAGTGGCTTTCTGCATGCAAATCAGGGAGGAGGGAGAGTAAGATCTGAACAGAATGATTTGGTGTTTAAGGAATAGAAGTCCTCCCACCTGAAGTGTTCAAAACTGTCTAAGACAAAGAGCTGCAGTAATTTGTAAGGACTAATTCTACCCTGGCGTTAGAATTGGTTAGATCATAATTTCCTTGTTTCTATAATTCTGCAGGCATTTATGTACTAATTAACTCTTCATAGTTGTGGGATGCAGACAGCACCTCTGTGCTTGGAGATAGCCAAATTCCCTTGCATTTCCTGTGATAAAATAAACTGAAAACTATCTGGTCATTCAAGTGAGATAACTGAAGCGTCTGTCTCTTTTTTTCTGTAGTTGCCTTGCCAATGGCATCAGATCTGAAACTGTATGATGTGTCACAAAGCAGCATGAGAGCTAAGTGGAATGGAGTAGCGGGTGCCACAGGTTACATGATCTTGTATGCTCCCCTGACAGAAGGATTGGCTGCAGATGAAAAGGAGGTAATGTGTGGAGCTTTCATATGAATAATAATTATTCAAGAAATAAGTATTTTGAAGAGTAAAGTAGTTACTTGGCCTTTAGCATTCAACTTTATGAGCAAATACTTTATTTTTCCATTGCTGCCTTAAGTACTTTGTGTTAGACTTTATGAAGAGAGGCCAAGTACCAGCTGATTATTTTTATATGTTATTGTCAAAAAATGCAACAGTTTCAGCTGAATTGAAATGACTCTTTTGAAATAATATATGATGTAATACTTTATCGTCTTATAAATCAAACACTTAAAGAAAGAAAGAAGACATTTCCTGTGTGCTATCAAAAGAATATGAAGTTTATCCTTTGTTCTCATGAAAGTAAAACAAATTAGCAAGTAACACATTTATTGCTTTTCTTTTATTTCTGTTCTGATTGGCTTTTTTTTTTTTTTTTTAATTTAAAAATAATGGCTTCCATCAGAAGTGATTTTTAGCAGGTATCCTTAGGAGGAAAATAAAGTGAGGCAAGGAAAAGTCCAGTCTTTTACTGTGAGTAAAATACTAAAAGCAGTAGACTAAAAATAGTTTCTAGCATAGTTCCAATGAAGCTTTTGGGGTAGGATTTAAAAGGTTTTTATGCTCAAGTTTCTGTATATATGATTATATATAGCAAGTCTGTTCAAGAAAGAACACTGCAAAGCATTCTAGGGCATGCAAACTTGTGGAAAGAGTGCAGCAAGCTACCAAAAACTTGCACAGACTTGTGCTCTCTGCTAAACAAGTCTCTCCTTGAAACCTAGTTGAATCGGGAGGCCTGAGACCTACCCGAAGAAAGACTTTTTTCCAATAGATAAATCAGCTATGTTTCTCCATCTGTCTGTAGATGGTGGACAGCTATACACAACCTAAATAGCAAACAGAAAATCTGAGCCTTGCTGCACATGGAAATAAATTTATTCTCCAAAACACTGAAATGCTTCGGCCTTTTAACAATTTTGTTCTTTTGATTATTGTGCAAAATCCCAAAATCTGGGCCAAATACTAAAGGCATAACATCAGAAAAAATGCTCAGTAAAGCATTTGATCACATGAAATCTAATGTGTGTAAATAGTATTCTTTGCCATAATTAGCCAATTCAGAAATATTTGTCTTTTTCTTTATTGTGTTTTTAGATAAAAATCGGGGAGGCCTCAACTGAACTTGAACTGGATGGACTATTGCCAAATACAGAATATACAGTCACAGTTTACGCCATGTTTGGGGAAGAAGCCAGTGATCCCCTTACTGGACAAGAAACTACATGTGGGTAGTACATACCTATATTCACTTCAGTGATAATAAAATTTTAGATTAATCTTGCTCATATTAGAAAAATCATCTGATTTTAAAATCTGATTTGAATAGTCCATAGGCCAAGGTCTTAGCTGTACTTTTGTTTCTCAGTGCAAATCCTGTGGATTTACAGAGGCTGAGGAAGTGAGTTTCTGAAAAAAAAAAAAAGTTTGAGACATAATTCTGAACTCTTTTTTTTTTTGTTGGTAGTGGTACTATACTATGGGTATCCCTGTTGATTCAGTGGAATGAATGACAGTTTCCTGAGCTTGCTGAAGGTGAATGAAGGTCACCTTGTAAAGCTAAACTGAGACCACTGTTTAGTCTCCTACAGCCACAGAACCAGGTGTGTCCAGGGGGGGAGTCTGCTCAGATGGAGAAATTCTTTCCTCTGGCTCAGCAGTAGACAGTACAGATGGAAAAGAAGCAAGAAGAGATTTTTGTGCAACCCCCACTGCCTAACATCTGGTAAATGAGGGATTGGAAAGTGCCTGTGCACTCATGATAGATGATGTGTTTTTAATAAGCAGTAAGATTTTTGCCAGCTAAATTCTGTCCTTTACTAACTGTACACAGCACTGTATGTCGGCTCTCTAAATAGCCTCAGCATTTGTAAGACAAAGGAATTTAAAATAAGCAATTGTGCTGCAGGGATATTACTGGGTCTGCCTTCAGTGATGTTTTTATTGTTCCCAACAGTGAAGTGATTGCTTCTCCTTGTTTTGTGTTCCTGGCTTGAGTACGCCAGTGTGAAAGTGACTTCTATTCAGTAGGTGAGAGAAGTTCAGGCATGTGAGTGCTGAGATAGAGAGGGGCTGGAGCAAAGGCCTGTAGGGTCAAGGAAGCTCTAGGAGTGCTGTGTGAACTGGATCATCTCTGAGAATGTCAGTGGTTTTGAGCCGATAACAAAAACCATAAACCCGTGACAAAGAGGACAGTCAAGGACAGACAAGCACAGAGAGAACTAATTCAACTTGGGTTTGTTTGTGGCCTTGAAAAGAGTGTGGAAGATTCTTAATGCTTAGAGAATCAAGTCTTTGACTTTTCTCTCTGTGTCCTTATTGTTTGTCTCCCATTCCTTCTCCCTTTTTAAAATTTATTTGTTCCAGCTTTTGATTAATATCTGCCTGATATCTGTTTTTCATTTATCCTAAACAGTAGTTTGTGTAGTTTGTGCCAGTCTGAATTCACTTCATGTCTCATGATCTTGGAGGCCGCAGAGCTCTAAACCTGGCTAACATATTGGAAGGATGATCACATACAAATTCCAGATACGTTGGCAAAAGCTGAGAATTCATGACCTCAATGTTTGATCACAGGAGCTAGTAAAATATGTTAGTCAGACCATCATCATTACTGTTACCAGACCAGAATAAAAAAATGGTACCCTGCAACCTTCATTTATTTTTAAGGTGACTCAGTGAAGCCAACTGGTCTTTAACACTGTAATAAGAAATAGGATTAATTCTAATCTTCTGTATGCATCTATTCAAATAAGCTTCTTCTAGCAGACTTTTATTGTTCAGGCATTTGGCAGTCTGTGAGAAAAGAAAGCTCTTTATGAGCTTACCTGTCATGAATGGTCAGTGTCCAGTGATAGTGTCTTCCCTATCCTGATTCAGATTTTAGCAATTTTTAAAAAAAATTTCTGGGATTATGTCTGTCTTCCAACTAAAGAACAGACCTCCTAGCATTTTCTTCCTGGACCATATATATCTGCCTATAGAATGATCTACCTAATTTGCAGTTGCATTACATGTAATATCGGATAGTCTGTATTTATTAAAAATATTATTCTAGTCACTGTGTCAGCTCAGTGACTGGAGTGAAACTTTTCTTTGTGCCAGACAGGTATGATCAGTATGCTTATTCTGGGGTGGAGTTTTATCCAGCTCTCACTGTAAATATCACATTATTCTGGTGGCAGGACTGCACGTCTGGTTGTGAGCAATGTTGTCAGGCAATTGTGTTCCAAAAAGAAGGAGCTGAAACTAAAGCATTTTGTGGTATGGCCAGGTTGGTGAAATGAAGTGGATTCCATGACTGACAGAAAGTAGGAAGGAAATCCAGGACATGATATTCCCTTCACTTGACACAGAGGAATATATTGAATGCCAGAAGATGTGGCAAATCCATCTAGTATAATTCCGGTCTATTCCCATCTTCTCCTTCCTCATAGCCAAGTTGACTTGACAGTTCATAAGGTGGTTAGGCATTTGCTTGCAAATTCCAAGTCAGTAAGTATCGAGCCCGTATAATATTTTCTTTCTCCCATGTGCTTTTGTGTGAGGGAAACAACTTCTGAAGTGATGATATTTATCTGCCTGTGTGGATTGGTGTGAAGTGTGTGTGTGAAGGCAGGATGGATAGAGACAGGTTTCACAACTCAGATAAAATTAACAGATGTTGGGGGTAATAAAGAGTAACAGAGGCAACCCAAATTACTTCCTTTTGTATGACAGGAAAATGAAAGCAATCTGAGACTGCTGCGTGACTTTGTTTTCCTCCAGCTTACGATAGTCAATGAATTGCGTAATTTCTAAATATGATTTTGACTGAGATTGCTGTTAGGAAACAGCTTCAACCAAATACAGCCTTCTCAGTATCACAGATTCTACAGAGGGAAGGTGTAGAAAGGGAGAAAGATTAAGCAGATATTTTTTTAAAAATTGCAACTTTAGAAATCTTCTAAATGAGATATACTTTTGTACAAACTTGTTTTTATGTCAGAGACTTTTATGTTCAGAAAATGTTATGTCAAAATGCTCCTGACAGGAAATCTTTTGTTGGAACACATATTTAAAACAACTGCATATGGAGTTACAGATCTAGTTGAGTTACACTGATGTACAAATATAAACATAATTTTGTTTATAAGTATTGTGTAGGTTATGTTCACTATGAGCAAGAGCATAATTTCTTTTTCAGTACTAGTTAAGACGCACCTATCAAGGCTAAAAGTTCCGCTTCAGCGAAGAGCTAAAATGTACTACCTGATTAAAGCACTCAGGTAGCTCCGTTGATGAAGAGACTGTATCTTTTAAAATATAAATATGGGTCATTTTAATTTTGAAATGGAAAACGTGTGGCTTAGCTTACAGGCACGAAAAGTTTCACAGCTAAAACCACAATCTTTTCTCTTTCCTTTTCAAGTACCTCTAAGTCCCCCATCAAACTTGAAGTTTTCAGATGTTGGACACAATAGTGCTAAGCTAACATGGGATCCTGCTTCCAAAAATGTGAAGGGCTATCGCATCATGTACGTTAAAACAGATGGAACAGAAACCAATGAGGTAAATTATTAGCACCTCTTTTTTCTTAGCCAATCTCAGTCCTCCCCAGACTTCTGTAATTATTAAGTGTAACCTTTGTAAACAAAAGCTTCTTCGTGAGCTGTAACAAATGCTTTGCTAAAGAATTCTGAAACTTAGTGCTATTAACAGTTTGCTTAGTATTGAATTCCTTTTGGAAGGAATCACAGGTGTGGGACACAATATTGTACACTTCTTACAAACAAGACTAGTAATTGCTCGTGTATTTAAATTGAAGGAAACTACCTATGTGAATAATGGTAGGATCAGGATCTTGACTATATATTTAGTATGGAAACATTTATTCTTGATTTGGTCCAGATTACAAGATTTTCAAGGTCATATGGCATGAGCGCAAGGTCGTTCAAGAAGTCTGAAGGCTTCCACACATTTTCTTAACATATATTGCAGTAATTATGTTTTAAAAACTTGATTCCTAGAAAAAGGATCTGACTTGAACAGAATGGTGATAACAATTTTTCTAACTTAAATGTATGCATTTAAAAAGTTATGCAATATTTAGTTGTCCCTAGTTACTAAAGGTGCTTCATAATATCTTTTAACATCAAGAATCATTCACATAATGAAAGATGGGATGGAATTATATTAATAGAGACATCCAAAAGAATGCAGAAAAAGTTTTTTAAAGATCACAGTAAATGGTTCTGATTATTAAGACAAGCCATCTCCACTACAAAATAAGTTGTAGTATATAACTTAAACCTCAAAAAAATTCTTGTGTGTCATGTGTAATCATGTTTTCTTCTGGGGCATATCTGGTCTTGTGATGCTTGTTGGTCCCTTTCAGCTCTGGAAATCCTGTGATCCTGTGGTTCTGTGGTAACTGTTTTGAATATCTTAGACTTGTGGTAATATAATTTATAATGTGAGAATGTTAAAGATTTTTACCTACCTTTCAACTATTCCTTTGTGTCTGTTTAAAGAGAAGGTGGCATTTCTTTTGTTTGCTCTGCATCAGTAGCATTTCTCCTGTGATGCTAAGCAAACATAACATTGAATATTTGGACAGATAACTGTCAGCTTATATAGCCTTTAGTTTTTAAATTCTGAGCAAAGTCATGTTCATTGCAGCCTGGACAGAAACCAGTTAAAACTGTTATCTTTTCTCTTGACAAAAGTTAAACATAATGATTTATGCAAAATTATCCATAATAGTAAGGGACTGAATTCAGTAGCCCCAGAAGTTCCTTCCACTTCCATGTTCCTGAACACACAGTGCTGATGTTAGTTAATGAAGACTTATTTCTCCTTTTCTCTAGTTTGTCACAAGCTAGAATACTTACTTTAATGGATTTTCCTAGCTTTTATGGCCTTGAATTTATCATTGTTCGTAGTTCCTCAGAATCTCTTCACTAATTACATGATGTTCTATTACTATATTATTATTACCCTGCAGAATTTCAGACATTGAAAATATATAGCAACCTTCCTTCCTTATTCCTAATGTGTGATCAACATCTTTTGCAAATTATGCTTCCTCTAGGTGGAAGTCGGTCCTGTTTCAACACATACTTTAAAAAGTCTGACAGCCCTTACAGAATATACTGTTGCTATTTTCTCCTTGTATGATGAAGGACAATCTGAACCACTTACTGGCAGCTTTACCACAAGTAAGTATGTCCAAACTTTTGAAGGCTTTCCAGGAACAATTTTGATGCTCTCATGCTTTGCTGGAAAACATGACCAGTAACAGCAAGTGTTTCTGACTGTGGATTCACATATATGGGAATGCTTTCCATTATTTTCACTGGAGTATTCAACTTCATTACTCCATTAGTATGGGACCAGTTGCATCCTTAGTCATGGGAGTGATGTGACTTCATGGAAGCATTTGTATTAATAAGGTTTCTTTTTCAGTCTTTTCACAATCAGCCATTTTAAAGTATATTTTATTGCAATTAGGTAGTAAGGCACTTAACTCCCCAGCTTTCTGAAACATCATTCAAAGTGATGAGATTTGGCTATCTGGCTGCAGTGTGATGAATTCTGAACCATATAGTTAGCCACTGAATTATTTCTGCAATTAAGAGTAGAAACTTTTATATGCAGAGAGATATGTAAGACGTGTAAAGCTCTTGTAGTCTTTTTAGTCCAGTAGTGGTTTCTGTAACAGTTTTCTGCAGATTGTGCATTAAACAAATGGCTGATGGCAGTTACTAATGCTTTCCAGCATAAGAACAGGAGAAGGTCTTTGAGGGAGGAGAGAGAAACATGAGGTGGAAGAGAAAGGGGGACATACATGTGCAGAACAAGAAGTTGGTACCCACATGCAAATTAGAAATGGAAATATAAACAAAGTGTGTGGAAAGGGCAGAGATTAGGAATTTAGTTTGAGCTGGAGGAAAAGAAAGGAGCGTGGCAAACAGAGGTCTGGGAAAAGGAAAATGAGTTAGGATTGCATGGAGCTCCTCCAGTGGAGAAAGGACTAGGAAGCTTGTACATTTGGAGCAGATAAAGAGCGTATATTATGTGTATTTCCCTCTCCAATTACAGAAACAGTTCCCCAAGTGTGTAAGTGTGTGAAGAATCTGTTGTGTATTTGTCATCTATCTTCCATGTTTTACTTTTTGTAACAAGCTACGGGTGAAATGGTGCATTCTTGATGTTGCCATGTAAGTTTCAGAGAATAATTTACTTTCACTTTTCTTTTGCATTATATTTTGCAGGAAAAGTTCCACCACCCCAGCATTTGGAAGTAGATGAAGCATCAACAGATAGTTTTAGGGTCAGCTGGAAACCCACCTCCTCAGATATTGCTTTTTACAGATTGGCATGGATTCCTTTGGATGGAGGGGAATCTGAAGAGGTGAGTTGCCTTGACTCTTTGATGGTATGAAACAGGACAAGAAATTCGATTCTTAGGTCCTTTGCATCACCTTTTGCTGATTAAGCCTGACCGATTGACTTGGAAAGAGATCTATCCTGCTGCAAAACTCTTGAAACCATAATCAAACAAATATTCAACTTTATTTTGGAAGAGGAAGTGAAAATACATCTTTTGTGAATAATAGCCTGTAATGTGCAACTTGCATAGAACTAGTTTTGATGTTTGATGCTATTTCAGTTTTCAGAGGTTCATATTCTTCATTTTACTAGAAGATGTTGGCAACTCAACCAGAGCTGTGAGGTGATCACATAAGGATCTGCATTTGTCTGATAAGCTGGTCATATTACAATTGACCATGAAGCCTAAGTTGTAAATGTTTGAAAGGTAAAACTTACCTTTCAAATTAACCGTAGTTAATTTATTAGATTAATTGGTAATTCTCTTTTTCCTTTCCATGCTGTGTTTTTTGCTATTGGCCCTTATGCATCTTCACTATAGTGCCATTTTCATTAGTCTAAATCATTAAATTATTTTTCCTCCTATTAGACTGTTTAAGTTTTGTTATCTTTTTCCCAGTATTTTGCACCAGGCACTTTCTCTCCCTTCCCAAATTCTCTGTTGTTTGTATTCTGTCCGATTTTGTCTCTTTTATTATCTGTTCCCTCATAGTATTTGCTTCTTTCGTGCTCTTCAGTCTTTTATAATGTCTGAAACATCTTGCTCAGTTGGCATAAGCACTCTGAAGAGAGATCATGTCTGAAAACTGTTGATTGAGGTAGAAAACATGGTGGGCAAAAGTGACCTGTGCCTAGATTTCATGCATAATTTTTTTCATCTGTTAGGACAGGAAGCAGTCTTTCAAAATTAAGTTAAGTGTCATTCTCTGTAGATTTAGCTGAGGCCAGTTCTTTGACCCAGCAAGAGGTAGTCCTGCAAACTGTTGAAAGAAATTACAGGAAGGAGCAGGGAAAAGAAGGAATTGGCAGGTGAGATAGCGGGCACAGGTCATTCCCTAGCATCCTCCTGCAGCACTGATTTATTTGCACGATGCTGAACTGATTTGTTTCTGTTAAGCTCCAAAGAGTAGTTGTCACTGAAACCCTTTAAGCCTTGTGATTGTTTTGGAGGGGTGAGATTTATGGTGTCTGTGGTGTCCTTTGAGTGTGAGAATTAGTGATCAGGAAATATTTGAACTTGTAGGGTTTCACTTGTTCATTGTGTTCATTAAGGCTGGAGGCCTCAGTATTTTTTCTATGTTAAAATATTAGAAATACTCAAGTTCTTTTCTTGTTCTCCTTGCATGACCTTTCTAATGGGGTCGTGCCTAGGATAGCACAATACCTCCGGGCTGTTGCCTGCCTCTTTAAGCTTCTTTCCCAGCTAAGTGATCAGTCATGCAGAGAAAAAACATGCACTCCCTCCCTTTCTCCCAAGACCCAACTTGCCAATTAGCTGAGTGGGGTCATGGAGTGGTGTTGAGAATTACACACACCTCAACTTACTTCACCCACACTGCTGATATGTGAGGAGAGTATAGTGAGTTGTTAGCACAAAAGAGCTGGCATACATTATTTTACAGTGACCTTTTATGTGTAGGTTAAAGTAGGAAATGCATGCTGCTCTACTTCTTTATTTGTTACTATTTTTGCTTCTGTTATTTGTCCTCTCCACTTGAAAGTTCAGCTCTTTGTGTTCTTTTTTTGTGTTCATCTCCGAACACTGCTATTTAGCAGGGAGTGGAGAGTGGTAGAAGCTATGCTGCAGAAAGTTTGCCAAAGATATGTGTAAGATAGTAGCTATGTATAGGAATTTTATGATGACACATGCGACTAGACAGTCTGGGGAACTGAAAAAGATATTACTTACACCTACTTTAATTCTGCTAGACTCACTGAAGCTGATTTCTGAATTTTTCCCAGGAAAATAGATGCTAGAGTGCACAATATGGGCTGCCTAATTCGTTTTCTGATAGTTGTAGAAGACATGGGCCCAACTAATTTATTTCTCCTTTTCTTTTCTGTATCAGAGTTCAGAAAGTCTATGATTGGTTAATGAGTCCCTCTTTCAAGGGTATATATTTTTTTCCTCGACAGTGCCTGTCTGCCAACTTAGGAAATCTGGGGTCATGGATAGAATATAGCGTGGTTTACTATTTCTGCTAGCTGCTGTGGTAGACTTTATGCAGCATTTATATATTGTTTGGTTATATAATGGCCATGTATAAAAACTTGCCCAAGAAAGATTGTTTTGTGATGGCATTTATCTGCATAAGCTAGTGATTATTCCCCAGACAAGTCAACCAGTTTCACTGGAATTACTGCACAGGCTCCTTCTGTTCTGCTTCACAGTTCCCTTAGCTCCAGTTCCTACCTATCTGTTCACCTCTTCCAATAAAAATCTATGAAACACAAAAATCCTAAGGAAAAACCTTCTCCTTAGCACATGTGAATCTTCTGTTGCTGTCATAGGTAGAAATAAGGAAATTTACTTTTTAAAATGCCATGACATATAGCCAGCTTCTCAACAGCACATCTCCCATGAATCCCCAAATCTGCTGCAAATGTTCTTTCTGTTACAGCATGCAATCTGCTTGATTTCTTTGGCGAGTGGTTACCCCAGGATGAGCTGATGTGCTGGTGGTCTGTGGCAGAGTGTAGTAATTTATGGCAAATAGGGCTTGGTAGAATTAGTAGTAACCTTTTACATTTAACGCAACTAGTTGCAGAGTGCATTTACCTGTATTCCTAAAGTAACATTCAAATGGATGGAGTCATAACTCAGATTATAAATCTAATAGAGAAACAGCATTTTGTAAAGCTACAGAGATACTAAATATGCTTGTCGTGACAGTGATTGAATGGTAAATATATGAATGAAAGCTAACTTGCACTGTTATATTGCTTTCATTGATGAATGTTTTGAATTTAAGAGGTTTTCAAATGAAATGCTTATGTTGAGCTCTAGCAATTCATTAATTGTAGATGAAAGAATAAGACTGCATGTTAAGATAATCAAGCCATCCACAAAATCATAAATACATTTAAAATTTTCTTAACATATTTTTTTTCCAATCTTACTTTGTGATACTTTTTATTTTAACATAGGTAATAAGTTATTTGGGCATATTTCAGTGTAGATTTACGTTATTTTAAAGAAGAATTTATTTTCCTTCCTTGACTTCAGACACTTTATGTAAATTAATCAAGTGCTTTAATCTTGCTTTGCTACTTAGGTTGTCTTAAATGGAGATGCAGACAGTTACGTTATTGAGGGTTTGTTGCCCAACACAGAATATGAAGTTTCTTTGCTGGCAGTTTTTGATGATGAAACTGAAAGTGAAGTTGTTGCTGTTCTTGGAGCTACATGTAAGACAAAATCTTGAATTTAATTTTTAGAGACGTTTAAGTGATTTAAATTTTATGTATAAACCTAACACTTAAAATATAGTCCATCTTTGGTTTGCTTTAATAATGAAAAATGTGTTGGTTTAGCGCCTGGACTTTACTGACAATATTTTTTTTACTTGCTTAGTATTATATGGTAGATGGCATTGAATCAAATTGATGGTTTGGCTCCCTCTCTGAACCCATAGCCATAGGATCTGGAAATATATTCTTCCATCTTACATGACAACTTTTAATCTTGAAACATGGCTTTTCATTAGAAGATATATTAAATTGAGGGGAGGCAATAAATATTTTAAAGTTAATACTTGAGAGGATTTTTGTTGAAAATGTTTGGCATTTATGGTATGCCCTTTTCTTTCTTATTTATGTAATTTATACTCACTAGAGAGAGGTGTTCACTCGTGGCTGAAATCAGTGTCCAGAAAAAACTGGATAAACCTGCTAGAATAATATGAGATAAAATCATTGCCCTGAAGATTTTCATCTCTTTTCTGTCCTCTGTCAAGGAACTGAAAGTGTATTTATATTTTAAGTCTATTTCTGGAGCAATGTACCATTTGTGGAAATTTGCGTTGCTCGATCACATGGATTAAAAAACAAACAAAAATGTGTCCTTTCTCTCTTTATCAAGAACTGCGAGACATGAAAAACACCTTGTCCTTAGCTGCTGGCATTGTTTTTCTCTAAGAAATGAGAATTTTGTGGGTTTGCTATAAGGAAATGGACTTTTTGTGTGAAAGGAGGCTCTTGAAAGGTTATGAAAGAAGCACCTATTCAGTAAATCATTTCTGGCTTGCAAAGGGAGCTTTTTGGGGGGAAGATGTTTGATTTTCTTATTTCTAAGGTATCAGTAAATTTCTGTTGAAGTGCAGCTTAGGATACTCTTTGGCATGATGTAAACTGATATGGATCATTTTTTTCTATTCAATGAGGAAAAAATATCTCTTAAATTCAAGTGCAGATACTCCTTTGATGGATACTGACTTGGTTAAGTAAACAACTATATTTTTCATGTGTAGATTCAAAAATATAATTGATTTTTATTAATTACAGGCTTGTTCTTGGGTCCTCTGTTAAGAAGTCACTGCCCGTCCAAATGATGCTGGCAGTGCCCATTGTTACTGAGCATACTTCCAGTTTTCACTTGGACAGTAGTGAACACCTTTACAAAGTCCTCAATTCAGTAAATGTGACAACTCCAACAACTCATCAAAGTGGAGATTGTTATTCATGGCTAAGCCAGAAATGTGGAAGACTATACATATTCTTATTTAATTGTACAATTTATGTCATATCTTTAGATGTAAGGACTTACTCCTGCACATCTATATGCCTAAAGTAAACGAAATAAATAGTTCCTTTGTAGTCTCTGAAATGCCTGAAGTGTGTGGGATATTTGTAGATGTGAACACACGTTTTTGTTGTCATAGTTAGAAATACAAGGTGAATTCTGTGGCTTATCTTGTTGAATTGCTTGTGAGCTGAGTATTGTTTTTCAGTTGCAGGAACTACTGCAATACCTACCACTGTGACTACTACTACTACTGCTACCACTACCACAACTCCTAAGCCCACCATAGCAGGTAAATGGAATAAATGTAAACAGTTTGAACACTGAAGGTAAAGAGACTTCCCACACCTAACACACCCAGATCTAGGGACAGAGAGCTGTGATGGTACTGAGGGGCTGGTAACACCAAATCCTCATGGTTTATGTGGTCAGCATGCTGTCATGGAAGATCTTTTTGAGGTGTAGACTCCAGGTGAGGACCATCACTGGTGAAAGGTGCGTGCTGTTGTGCTCCTCCACCACGCTTCTCTGTGTAGGCAGCTTCCTGCACATGCCACGTGTGGGATAGGAGCCAGCCTGTAATGCAGTGTAGGAAATTAGAATGGTTCCAGAGACACTGCATAGGAGTACAAAAACTGAGTCTAATTTGGAAAATCTGACTCTGTTGTCTCTTATAAACATGAACATAAATATGAGCTTGAATATTCTTCAGAAATTTGTTTATTTTTGAGGGTTCTTTGTCTACTTGAGAGTTAGAAAACTGAAGTTTCTGAATCAGCAGTTCTGCATTTTTTTTGTTTTGTAGTATTCTGTCTGCAGTTAGTTTTATATTATTATAATGCTCCATAAGTGAAGTAATATAAATAAAGCAAGTGGGATAATACATATTAATGGCAGTATAGTAGTTATCCTGTTGTAGTAACTATTATTTAATTACATTGTTAAAGTTTTTATGTGGTTAAGCTCAAGTATGACTGAACTGAATGGGTTTATCCTCGGATAGACTTGGTGATAATTAGCACAATTCTGAATCTAAAAAGTGAATTGATAAAATGCTAATTAAATTACTTTTGGCTTTAGTTTTTCGAACAGGAGTCAGAAATCTTCTTATAGATGATGAAACAACCTCAAGTCTGAGGGTGGTGTGGGACATTTCAGATTACAGTGTTCAGCAGTTCAGAGTGACCTATCTCACCGCCAAAGGTGACCGTGCTGAGGAAGCGGTAAGAACGGTCTGTATAGCTTTTTATGAATAGCTTCATAAACTTGAAAGGGTTGCTTAATAGTTGCTAAGGCATGATCTCTCCTTGCATAACTCTCCTGTTGCAGTCAGTAAATGATTCATGCTTGGTTTTACTGTGAGATAGAATTTAAAAATTTTAATTCTCATAGCTTCTGATTCATAACAGACAAACAGTCAAATGCAGGACCAAACCTAAGAAGGTTAAAAGACTGGCTGTCTGTCCTCTTCCTGTATTTTTTTTAAGTGTGTACAAGTTCGTTTTTTTAAAAATTATTTATTTATTTGCTTTTTGTTTGTATGTATGTTTGTTTTAAGTCTTAAGGAAATTATAGCTGTAAGAAATGATAGTCAAACTCTGCTATTGGAAGGAATTATGAGTTGACTCAAAACTTCTTCAAATTAGGTAGATGTCTTGGCTCTAATTCCACAAATTATTTAATTTTAAGTACACACTCAAGTTATATTATCTTTGGTCACAGTTTCAGTTTCATTTTTGAAATTAATCACATGCATAAATACTTTATAAAGAACTACTTAAAATCATCATTAAAACTAAGCACATTTTAAACTGAAGAAAAGTGTTTTATCATGTGGTTTCAAGCACCCCGGAGGTGCAGTATAAATGTGGGGAAAAAAAAATAGTGTTCATATGTTTAACTACATTTCTTAAACAGAACCCAAAAGTTTTGTGGAATTTGGGCTTAAATATACTATAGCGTGACAATTCTGTGGTGGATACTTAGGTTTTTTGGCTCTGATTTCTGTGTTTTAAATTCCAATTACTCCTCCCTCTCCATAAAAATAATAATAAGCTTTTTAATCTTTAATGCAATTGGCTGAAAATCAAGGGAAAAAAAAATGTAATAGGATACTTTTCATTACAGAAGAGTCAGTCCCTAAATTACATGTTCATTCTTGGGTGTGCTGGAAGGATCACATTTTTTTTCTTCCTTCAAGCCAAGAATTTTTTTCAAAAACCATGTTGTCCTGTGGAAGATATTGTTGTGAAATGTGAGAATTCTCAGTGCTTACATCCCCTCTTCTAAAAACCTAAAAAACTGGTGGGTCTTTTCAGAAGCTTGGTCTGTGTGTTTGGAGTATATGTACTGAGGGGATTAACACAGAAGGTTATGGGTATGTCTTTAGGTATTTCTTTGACAAGTCTCAGCACCTGGGTGTACTAGATTAATGTCCTTCTGTGTATCCCTTGCCAAAATTAGAAGTAGTTTAAGTGTGTCCTGGAGCATTAGATCTGATGAGAGCTTTCTTCTTTTCTGAGTATCAGCTTCAGAAAATTTAGCTGCAACATCCTCAGATAAATCATTTCTCTTTAAAATAGCAAAACACGTTGAGGCTCACTTTCTGCTTTTTCCTCTTGATTTGAACTGGCTTATTATAGGTCTGTCAGCTTCTTGCCAAATATGTGAGGTTGCTGGCTCAGGTGATAGATTCACACAATGGGCTTGAGATAGGGAGGATCCAAAATAAGAACTTGAACCTTGGGACTGTTGCTTCCAATAATATCACTTCAAAGAACAGGTTTGGTGCAGGAAATACAAGGTCTTATTCTCTTTTTCTTATTTTTATTTTTCACTGTGTCCTCTTCATGTGCCAGATAGCTCCCATTCAGACTTCTGAATCTCACTGAGATTAAAATTTTAGTGACAAGTACTAATGAAATCACAGTTCATCTATGATACTAAGATGATCAGAGGGCTGGAGCACCTCTCCTATGAAGAAAGGTTGAGGGAACTGGGCTTGTTTAGCTTAGAGAAGAGAAGGCTCTGGGGAGACCTCATTGTGCCTTTCCAGTATTTAAAGGGAGCATATAAACATGAGGGGGTACAACTGTTTACATGGGTGGATAGTGATAGGACAAGGGGGAATAGTTTTAAACTAAGACAGGGGAGATGTATGTTAGATATTAGGAGGAAGTTTTTCACACAGAGAATGGTGACGTACTGCAACAGGTTGCCCAGGGAGGTTGTGGATGCCCCGTCCCTGGAGGTGTTCAAGGCCAGGCTGGATGCGGCTCTGGGCAGCCTGGTGTAGTGGTTGGCGACCCTACATTCAGCAGGGAGGCTGAAACTAGATGACCTTTGAGGTCCTTTTCTACCCAGGCCATTCTATGCTTCTATGATACGAGAAGGTTTTGACCCTAATCGTTAACCTTGTTTCTGGTATTGTGACTGTGCAGATAATGGTGCCTGGGAGACAAAACACTCTTCTGCTTCAGCCTCTGCTGCCTGATACAGAATACAAAGTTACAATCACTCCAATCTATGCTGATGGGGAGGGAGTCAGTGTCTCAGCTCCTGGCAAAACTCGTAAGTGTGAACTTCTTGCTTTTCTTGAATCAGAATATGTATGAAGAAATGCTCTTCTGGTCTTTTATCCCTGACTGTACTGATATTGTTTAGTATAAACATGGCCTTACTTTGCTTGATGAATACAATTTAAGAGCTTTATATTATTCTCAATTTATTGGCTTATAAGCAGTCAGTTGCTTCCAATTGACAGATTGAATTATGAATTTAAATATAGTGAATCTGCGGAAAAATATATTGAGTAGTAAAACTGGTAAATCCTGGAGAGAGAGCTCACAAAGGACAACCCAGCATATGTGGAAAATAATGTAAATATTGCCTGCTGGGATAGTGTCAAGCAAGCTATTGTACTGTTAGTTTTTGGGAGTGTGTGTGTGTGTGTGAGATCATTATGTGTGAAAGGTCATTAGAAATTAGAAGCAAGAGCAGGATTGATTTGGAAAACTTCAGTGCAATTGTGTTGAAATAAACTATATAAATGAAAGAACATTATTTCTGAGTTGCCTTACATAAATAAAAAAACCTTGTCAACAAAGTTGGGAATTTATCTGGAAATTCATGGTTCATTGAAGAGAGATCCTAATTAGTTCTTAGTATAACTTGATATGACTTTCTGAGGTACGCTGACATTAATCCGTCAACATAATTCCAAGGAAGAATTTGATACAAAGCTTTCTTTCTGGCAGATTTGCCCATAAACTTGAGAAAACTGGATATTTAATGAATTTCATGTACATATCTGAGTTTTATGCATGTGCTTGTACAAGTTACATTTTTAAAGGCTCAGTTTCATTTCTTTTTAGTACCCTTATCTGCTCCTAGAAATTTACGTGTCTCAGATGAATGGTACAACAGATTACGTATTAGTTGGGATGCCCCACCATCACCGACTATGGGCTACAGAATTGTCTACAAGTCTATCAACAGTAAGTTTTTAAACAGTTGTGGTTTTTTGGTGATTTACTTTTGACAGTACAATGTTTTATACTTTAATGCAATATTTTGCTGAGTTTTGTACTAAATCTAATAGTTACAGTTACCTCTTTAAAAATGCTATTAACTTGATGTCTCAGTTTTTGAATGTGATAATTTTGCAGTTACAGAATGATACAGATTGGAAAGGATCTCTGGAGATCATCCTTTCCAGCTCCCTGATCAAAACAGACCCAACTTGGAAGAGGTGTCACTGGATCTTGTTCAATCAAGTTAATAGTATCTCTAAGAATGGAAATTTCAAAATGTCTCTAGGCATTTGCTTCAGTTTTTTGACTGCCTTCACTTTGAAATTGTTTTTCCTAATATATAATCAAAAGTTCCCACATTTCAAATTTTGTCTACTTCCTCTTGTCATCTTCCTGTTTGCCTCTGAAGAGAGTGACTCCATCTTGTCTTCCCCCTTCCGTAATCTAGTAGTAGGCAGCAGTAAGATTCCCATAAGATTTCCTTCATAATGTTGATCAAACGTAACTCTATCATTTTATCTTTTTATGTCATTTTATCCTGACTCTATTTACTTCAGAAGCTACATTTCTTCTTTTCCTATACCTCTCTTCTGTAGTTCCCCTGTCCTCGACTTCCATCCCCTTACAACACAAACAAAGCTTTAGTTTCTTTGACTTACTTCGGCTGCCCTACTTGTCCCACATAATTGCCTTTTTATTCATGGATCATTTTGTCTGTACTGCATCTGACCACCTGCACATTGCAGCTAGACAAGGCACCTATTTTCATTCACAGTTCTATAGAAAAATGTCCTCTATTGACAGCAAACAAAACTGTGACCATTAAGGGACTAAAACAATATCTAAAGACAGTACTTCAGTCTGGCTTCTGAAGTCTATCCAGAACATCTAGGAGAGGTGTGAAAGGAGCTGTTTGCACTTCTTATTTGGTATAGTTTTATTCTTTTCTATTTCCATTATCATTTTTGCACAGTGCTAAATGATGCTGTTGTGTTAAGAATCCCTTAGGGACTGTTCTGGCTGGTGTCTGCTGTCCCCCGTTGCTCCTGGCACACCATCAAACTGAGGAGATCTTTGGCACTCTATTTAGGGCAGTAGTAAGTCACTGAAGCAGAACAAAAGAGTTTTTACAGATGCCAGTGTCTAGCCCTGCCATAATGAATCCCACTGCTGAATTTCCCAAGTGTGTTGTCCATACAAGAACTGTACACTGTTCTGAGCAGTGTCTTTGTCCTTGTGCATGGTAAAAACAAAACAAAATAGTAACTTTAGGGCTGCATGTAATTTTGGATAGGTTTTAAGTTTTGTTTTTACTACCTGTTAATTGAGTGGATGAACAAGTGATTTTCTAATTTTTTCTTTTTTTTTTTTTTGCAGTCCCTGGTCCTGCATTGGAGACCTTTGTAGGAGATGATATTAATACCATTCTCATTCTAAATCTCTTCAGTGGAACAGAGTACAGTGTGAAAGTATTTGCTTCATACTCAACAGGCTTCAGTGATGCCCTAACAGGCGTAGCCAAAACCTGTAAGAATGATTTCATGCTGTTCAGATCTCTGCAGACTGTTTTTCACTATAAATATAGCTTTCTGCAGCTCCTTGAGTAAATTTTCACGTGCAAGTCTTTTTCAGTTGTGTGAAAATTGTTTCCCTGAAATTGAAGTCTCTTTTCTTATCAAAACATGTCATGCTTTATAATCTACTGGACATTAGCAAAACTGGAGTCATAAACCAGATGCTATTATTTATCAGCCAAATATTTTCCTAGTAATATACACAAATCGCTTTAATAGAAGAATGGTTACTCTTTTTTTTTTCCTGTAACTCCCTATATGTAGTCTGAATTAGTCCTTATATATCTAAACCTCAATTTAAAATGAGATTTTTGATGGAAGTACTGCTTTTATAATGACATTTTATACTAATTTGTAATGACTGATTTTTTTAGCAATGTTCATTATTTAGTCTTAACTACGTTGACTGACATTCCAAGCCTCTGATCTAAAAATTCACTTTTTTCCCCTTCCATTATTGAGATTTATTGACATCATTTTTGTAAGAAGCTCTTGAAATTAAAAAAAAATTAAAAAAATTGAAAAAAGTGTTATTGGATCTCTTTAGTACAATGCTTTCATCATTGTTAAATCAAATTAATGTATTCTAAGGGCTATAAAAGCCCATTATTGTCATTATAAAATACAACAGCTAATCCCCATACATAGTGGCTTACAATTTGGGAACGTGAGCCCTCTGCAGCTGTGTTACAGCTCTCTGAAAACAGAGGTCTGCTGGGGTTGTTGCAAAGGGTGCTGCCACAAGAGCCAAGATGTTTAAAAAGATGCCAGGAATATCTGGAGATTCTGGCAAGAAGCCATCACATCTGGGAGCTGTCTGTGGGTTGCTGTTCTCCGTGCAGCTCCTTCCAGCACAGTGAGCAGTGGGGCATCATCACCTGGTGAGATGCAGTGGGTTCCAGGAGCCACATGGGAAAAGGAGCAGACAAAGAGTAAGAGAGGCAGCACATTGATCTCCTCTGCACAGGGTTAACAGCAAGGGCTGCTGATATTCCTTGCAGATTGAATATTAGGAAAAAGTTATTCTCTGAAAGAGTGGTAAAGCCTTGGAATAGGCTGCCAAGGAAGGTGGTGAAGTCTGTATCACTGGAGGTGTTCAAAAGTCGTGGAGATGTGGCACTGAGGGAAATGGTTAGTGGGCATGGTAGGGATGGGTTGGTGGTTGGACTGAATGATCTTAGAGATCTTTTCCAACCTTATTGATTCTGTGAATCTCTTTCGCTGTAATTCTTTTGTTGCTTTTTCTTGTATGTCATGTTGGAGGAGTAAATCTCTTTTCTTTTTTGTATTTAATTTTCAGTGTACCTGGGTGTGACAAATTTGGATACATATCAAGTCCGCATGACTAGTCTCTGTACTCAGTGGCAACTTCACAGACATGCTACTGCATACAGAGTAGTTATAGAATCACTTGTGGGTAAGTTACTAAATCATTAGATATGCATTTACAGCCTAACCTAGAGAGCTGAATTGCATGAGTTAAGAAGTTGTATGTCGTCAGACTTGTAGACTGGCTCCTGAAAGACTGGAAATGATGGGCAGAAGAAAGAGTTATCTACACGTTAAAAGTTTCAGGAGTGGGAGTAGCATTTCCATCCTTTTATATCAAATAGATGTTAACTTGTCCTTTTTTTGGTTGGAATTTTTTTTACCTATCAGTAGAAGATGGATGATTACATGAGATCTTCATGTTTGTGGGGGAAAAAAGATGGGTAGAAGATGAGCAGAATACATTTAAGTAAATAAACCCGTCAGTGATGGCAGTAATTAGGGGAGGACAGAAGGGTAGGGGAGAGCCCTGAGTAAACCCTTAAAACCAAAGAATATTCTGAGTTGGAAGGGACCCAGAAGGATCATCGAGTCCAGCCTCCACACAGGAACACCCAAAATTCAAACCTGATGTCTGAGAGTGTTGTTCAAACGCATCTTGGATTCCAGCAGGCTTGCTGCCATGATTGCTGGACTTGAGGAGCCTGTTCCAGTGCCCAGCCGGTGAAGAACGTGCTCACAGTTAGGACAGGGTCCAGTTTTGTCTGTTCTCATTGAGCTGATTGTTAATTATACCTCATAGTAACGTTACTAACCTAACATGAGTTAGATAAGCAGAAGATATTTTTATGTGGCAACATGTGGTTGGTGCTTTTAGCACAGATTATATATGCAGCGATGTCTCTTCTGTTTCACTGTGATTCTCGGGTGTAGCCAGAAGAGATTTTGGGAAGTCACATTTTGTGCAGTTATTCTCTTATCCCCAGTGTATATCTTTTGAGTGGTGACAAATTAGAAGCTTGGATAATTTAGGAGATGTGTAGTTAATAACATTTAATGGCATTTATCAAAGGTATCATGAAAAGTAATACTAATTTGATTATAGAAGATTAATGACCTTTCTGTGTTATGGCAAGTGAAATGGTCTATCTTAAGGCCTGAAATACAGACAAGCTGTTCAGAAAGCAGAGATCTTTACTAGCAAAAGGCAGCACAGATTTCCTAGCTAGCTAGTATTCTGCATTCTTGGTACCTTGTTCCCCATCTTATAGAACTGCCAGAATTGCTTTAACTGAGCCAACAGAGCTTAAATATGAGCAGAATAAGCTTGAAGGTGAACAACTGCTTCATATTGACATCTATCCTGAAGAGTTCTGATTGTCATACAGGGTATGTGACTTATTCAGGCAGTGATCATTTATTTTTATACTAATCTAACAGCCCCTGGCAAGCATCAGATGTTTTTTCCTTGGCAGCGAATGATTGGCATTTTGTGTTTATACTCTGTAGAATGTGAGATCAGTTACTTATATTTTGCTGTAATTCTTTATAGTATAAATTATAAATTGTGCTGACAACTTTCTTGTTATTATTAAAATACGCCATGTGCTATTTGCAGTATCCAGGCTTTTTTCCATTGTGAACTTGCTGTCCAGTTCAGAATTTAACAGACTTTATCTGAAAATCCTGTAAACCCTTATTCCTTAACCAACATTTTAAGTGGTTACTGATGGAAGCTGGAGTACAATGTGTACTTTAGTCTCTCTTGCAATTACTAAGCACATTATAGACTCTGAGAACCAGAGCCATAGACAAAGGATGCCATGGAATTGCATAATGCAACAATTCCTCATTAGACTCTGATAATTTAGGACCAGATCCAAAGCCCATTGATGACAGTGTTAGTGTTTTTATTAACTTCAGTGAAAGGGGCAAAATTCATCTCTTTTTGTGCAGACATCTGACACATCCTTCAGCTGCTACTTTATACAAGGGATGTATCATGAGATGTCCCCCACAGATCACTGCAGAGAGGTGAATTTCAAGAAATAAGGCAGCATGTGGTTTATAAGTTTCTGTCAACCACTTGCCTTTCACTGGCTGTCAAGTTCCATCCTAATTTCAGACTTATATTAAGTTATTCAGTAAAACTGCAATGGAAACTATGTTTTAATGGTTTTTTTTTTTAATTCCAGATGGGAAAAAACAAGAGGTAAATCTTGGTGGAGGGACGCCTAGACATTGCTTCTTTGAGCTAATGCCTGGAACTGAATATAAAATCAGCGTCCATGCACAGCTTCAGGAGATTGAGGGCCCTGCTGTAAGCATCATGGAGACCACATGTGAGTGCAGCAGAGAAGAGTTCAGCCAGCAGCAATATTGCTTGTTTGCTTCTACTTTTTTGTTTGATTTTCTACAAATGTGCTATTCCTATTTAGCTTCCTTTAGCAGTTTTTATTCTTTCCACTACATTGTGACTCCTCCACAGAAGTGCACAAAAGGCTGCTTTCTCCAGAGGATTCTTACTCCACTGCTTTGTATAATTTATGAAGTCACATTCCCCAGTGCTACTGGACATTTTAATGAGAGTGAAACCAGGAAAGTGGGTTAGATTTCTTCATGAAAAATCTCACTAGAGGATACTCTGAAATTCTGTGACTCTGTAAAAATACAAAGGAAAAAAAAAAAACAACAGAAATACGAAGCAAACTGTGAAAGTTTTATACGCTCCAGTTCTTGTCATTTAGTAAAATTTTCACCAGAGTCTGGGTAAGGCAAAGTTAAATGAGACTTTGGTACCCAGTCTGCTTATATACCTGAAAAGAAGAAAAAGCAAACTATTCTAGTATTATTCTCAGTAACATGAGACAAAACTCCCTTTGCAACCGTTTCTGAAGGCAAGACCCTATTATCATGCATTCAGAATACCATAAAACAAAATAAGAGGTTAACAGAATGAAATAAACGTATTTTAATATTTTCTTTCTTTCTTCAAGCTTAGTTTCAGTCTAGATGGTACACTTCTCATACTATATTGCTACATACCACAGCACTGTTACCCTTCTCTCAGAGTTGGTAGCATTTATTGTTGTCCTCTACTAGTTTACCTGCCCATACTTTGGGTCTACATACAGGAGATACTTTCACTGGTGCATGAGAAATGCATTTTGTATGCTCTGCAGTTTGGGGAGCTAGGAGGATAAGCAGGGCAGAGGATACTTGGGCCTGTATGTCCATTTCTCATGCAAAGAAACTTTTGTATCATATCAGAAAAAGACACTGTTTCAAGATGGCACCTGCCTTCCTTGTGCTCTGAGTACTGCAGTGCAACTTGTGACTCTTTATAAGTGGAAGCTCCTGGCCTGTCTGAGTCCATGGAGGTCCTGGACATTAGTTTCTTTGTACATGTTTCAGAGTCTTGGTCCTTTTTTCTGTTGAAGCCAATGGAAAAACATCAATTTCAGTGGGAGTAAACGTGGGTGTGAACATGGGGCTTGTAATGAGTCCTATTTGCACTAAGCATTTCCAAGGATAGATGTCTTTCCTGAAGTTGTTGTATTTATCTCTATTTGCTGCCTATTAAACATCACATATATTGTAGCAAATAGTAAGTAGTCTTACTTGAAGGCATGATGTTTTTATGTCACCTGTTGCTTCTTATGATCATTGTACTGACAAAAATTGAAAAAAAATGCTATTGAACCAAGGTTAAAACTTTTCCTCATCTACAGACATCAAAATGCATGGTTGTTATCTCTGAGAATTCAGCCAAAACTATCTCAAAGTGAACTAAATGGAGCTCTTGCACACAGCAAGGCTTTCAGCCAGTGATCTTATATTTAGGTAGGTTTCCGAGAGTCTGTCAATCCAAACCTTATTTTTAGGAGCAGGTGAAGACAGAGTAACCAGTTTTCTGTACGGCAGCCTTAGTAAACTTTGCTGCAAACACTGAAGCTGCAGTCCTGCAGCTAGGAACTGCATTTCTAGCTGGAAACATAACAGGGTCTTTCAGAGAATTCAGAAAAATATGGCTGTGATTTGCTCTGGATGCAGATACTGGCTTGCTCTCAGCGTTTTGGGTGGCAGGACTAATCTCTTCTTCCTTGCAGTGTGGGTGGAGATACACTTTCTGTGATTAAGGACTAGATATGATCAGAAAGGAAAAGAACACTGATGTTTTATGAAATGAATTAAGGATAATATGTCAAGAATGGGGCTACCACATGGTCTACTACACTGTTGAACACAGAAATGGACAGTTCCTGTAGTATTTCACCAACCTGTTGTCATTCACACTGAAGTACACCCACTAATTGCTGTCTAATAGTAGATTTTTCAGGTGATCAGTAGAGGAAGACACACTCACCTATCTTTCTGTCCAGTTGCATTACTAGTTGGTTAAAGATAATGAATTTGGAATGTGGAGATGAGTGGAAAATGCTGTGTTTATTATAGGTAAAATAAGTTGGGCTTCTCTTGGAAGCATTTTTACATTCCTTGCTTTTATTCTTCAGTACCATTTCCAACTCAGCCACCGACTTCTCCTTCAACAACATCACCCCCACCTACAATCCCTCCTGCAAAAGAGGGTAAGTGCTCCATGTGTGGATTTGTAATCGTTTTAAGATGTTGATGCAATGATTTTCTGCTTCTGACACTATTTTAGACCTGTGGAGATCAGATGTCAAAATGCATTTGCTACGACTACGCTGTTAAGGCAGCTGGCTTAAATTTAATGAGCCAAAAATCTGACGTCATGATTGTATTGTTGAAAGTTGCAGAAAGGAGGGTTAACATCTGTGAAATTTTCTTTTTCCAGAACTCTTAAACCATGCATATTTTGCAACTGAAGCAGATATCCTAGGGATAGTTGAACTTCTAAAACAGCACGATTTTTAAAAATATGTCTACTTCAGTTAATGTCAAAATTGTTGGCCATGTTCAGGTTCTTTAAATGCAGGCTTCCATTTGTTTATCAATTGAACATGCAGTGTTTTGTACAGTCACATAAATACTTCTGTGAGGGGATCATTATTGCTGGAAACTGAGGACCAAATCCATCAGCTTGAAGTGGTTTACAGCAATTGAGAATTTAATCCCTAAGTTCAGGAAAAAGAGCTTTTTTTTTTTTTTTTATCCAAGGTGTAATCAGCAGAAAACTAAACACAGATATGTATCTTTCTATGCCATTCTGTGGATTTAGGAGAGCAACTTTTTTCAAGATGAAATATGTTTAAAAACTAACCTTGCTATATTCTGACCCCCAATAGAATTGGATTCTGTTGTGCACTGAAGTTTCCCAGTTCCTGTGAAAGAGTGCATGACTCGAGGGCATGTGTAGAGCTCTGCATGCTATTTTGCATAAGAACATGCTAAAATAAGATGATACGGGGGATACCTGCTCTGCTCCTAAATACTGCAGTTAAGGGGGGGAGCTAAGGCGTGGACTAGATTCCACAGAGAACCTCTACAGTGGAATACTGATTCTTGTGATGTCATTCAAATTGCATGTGTGACTTTATTTAACAACCTAAATAAATATTAAGATGGCTATCCCAATTTAAATAACTGTTATGGCCTTGAAGTGTTTTCTGTCAGTACAGATCATTCACCCCTTGCAGAGCTCAGCTGGTTCTGCACCTACACTAAAATCAATACCAGCAGGTCAGTTTGCTAAAGCATTATTAACATTTAAAAAGGGCTTTTCGTGACAGTTGTATTTTCTAAAGTGATTTATTATTTCCAGAGGAGTTGAGGTGTTGCTTTAATTCCAGAATACTTGTTGTTGTTTTTTTTCCCAGTGTGCAAAGCAGCTAAAGCTGACCTGGTGTTCCTGGTGGATGGATCATGGAGTATTGGAGATGACAATTTCAATAAAATAATTAGCTTTCTGTATAGCACTGTTGGAGCTTTGGATAAGATTGGCCCTGATGGAACACAGGTAATCAACATCTAGAGACAGAGGGGGCACCAGAAGTGAAATGAATCAAAATGTTATTGACATAATTGCACATTTACTTAGATAATATAAACTGCTTTATGGCAGCTGTTATTTTAATATCTTATTTTACGCACATCATGTGGTAAAATTCATGGCATGAATTTTGCAAGCTTGAAGTATCACATCAGTCACCTCTGAATCAATCTAATGAGATTTGTTTTGTTAATGTTATTGTATAAGTACTCACTGTGGTGTTTATATCTTAGTAAGCTAGAAGTGGTGTTGATAAGAAAAATGAAAAGTTCATTTAGTTCATTTATTGCTCGTGGTGCTTCAGAATCTGTCATGCATGCTTAGTTTAAGGATGAGAGTAGCTCCTTTCACCTCAGGAGCACCATTTAGAGACTGTAAAGCTTAATGTGTTTTGTGCATTGTAGAGATTTAATATATAGTATTGAAACAAGGTCTTGACTCAGATAACAGCATATATCAGAGCATGTTCTTGCACGCTTCTATTACTTGCTTCAGTGTTGCTGCCCAGCTGTACCTTGCTTTTGTGCAGCTATTCATTCATGGAAACTGAATAAAGTCCTTGCAGTTCTGTGTGCAAGTAACTGTACACGTGTAAGTAACTACATATGTGAGCATCTGTAAGTAGGATTTTGCTTTTGGGCTAGATTGAGAGTACTTTTGCCAAAGTGAGTATTACTTTTCTCATTCTGTTTGCTGCAAAATGGAACCAGAAAGTTTTAGGTGGTTGCCAAAGCTTTGGAGAGTAAAATTAAACTTTATTTTTTGAAAGCTTTTTGAAAGAAGAAAGTTCTGGCTTCAATTTAAGGATAAAGCAAAATTACAAGATAAATCCTTGTTTTAAATGCTCTAATTCTCTTACTTTGTGCTTGTAAACGCTGAGTGGTGCTCTAATAATAAACACATCTTCTGTATGCACAGGTGGCAATAATTCAATTCAGTGATGATCCCAGGACAGAATTTAAATTAAATGCATACAAAACAAAAGAGACTCTTCTTGAGGCTATTCAGAAAATAGCCTACAAAGGAGGAAATACAAAAACAGGTGAGAAAGGTCATGATTATGATACAGATTTTGTCCCTGCTTTTCTCTGTACAGCATTTAGCCTCAGTAAGAGTTGTGAGGCACTAGAACAGGCTGCCCAGAGAGGCAGTGGATGGCCTGTCCCTGGAAGACATTCAAGGTCAGGCTGGACAGCGCTCTGAGCAACATGATCTAGCTGTAGATGTCCCTGTTCATTGCAGGGGAGTTGAACTAGATGACCTTCAAGGGCCCCTTTCAACTTGAACGATTCTAGGATTCTGTTTTATTTTCCTTTGCTAAATGGTTTAAGACATCACTGTACAAGCAATGAGAATGTGGTAGCTACACACCGGAGATGAGAAGTTGGACTTTGAAGGCTTCCGCAGTTTGCACCCTTCACCCTCTACTGCTGAGCATTCAGCCCTCTGCCCAACAGTGAGATAAACGGTCAGGGAGGGAGGGAGGAGGGGAGAAGAGAGTTGAGCTTTTGAGTTTATGGAAGAGGAAATCAACTTAGCAGGTTGAAAATTGTGAGGAGGGAGAATGTGGGAAGGAGCCTGCAGAGAATATTGAGAAAAAGTGGGCAAAGTGGATGGTCTGCTTGGTTATAAGCCAGGACAGTTAAGCCTCAGTGTTATAGTTAAGACTGAGCTGGGAGAACAGATCTATTAAGCGAATGCAGTTACATTTTAATTAATCCTTAAGGATATCTCTCTGATGGGAAGAAATTGAAGATGAGTACTGAAAGGGTTAAGGTTTAAGTTGGAAACCATATGTTTTATTATTCTCAGACTGCGCAGAAATTTCTTGCAGCTGTTGCACTGCATTGAGTTTCAGTAGTATCAAAATGACACGTTTTCAATTTACTCAAGAAAATGCTACTATGGCACTTTCAATTGTTACCTGGATGTGCCCCTACAGACAAAAAAGGGAATATATTGTTACTTCTAGCCTGCACCAAATACCCTTTCCCAACAATGTAATGTTCTTCAACTTTGCCTTCTGGACTGAAGAAACTGATGACTGAAGCTGTCAAATTTTCAAAACTTGTGGTCAAAACTAAAATTCTAAATCTCTATTTTAATATCAACAGAATACACTATTTTACAGACTGCCAAGGATCCAACAGCTCCTACTGAAATCTGTTTACAGCTAAGTCCTCAGCTTTCTTCGGTCTCATGATAATTATTCAGGTCTTAAATCATACATCTGGGCAGGCATTTTTGAGACAGAGCATGTGGAGATTTCTCCTTTCATCAATATCTAACATTTTATATGAAAAGCCAATAGAAATTGGTTTTATGTCACAGAGACAGTATGTTGACAATTTTTTCTGTTTCAGGCAAAGCCATTAAACACGCGAGAGAAGTCTTGTTTACTGGAGAGGCAGGCATGAGAAGGGGCATTCCAAAGGTTTTGGTTGTCATTACTGATGGGCGATCACAGGATGATGTGAACAAAGTCTCCAGAGAAATGCAACTAGATGGTAAAATGTGTAGTTTTAAGAACTTTTCGTATTTTCCTTTTTTTTTTCCATTAGTAATAACTACTTAAGTTTAGAGAAAAAATAGGGTAAATTTTGTTCCAGAATGTTTTCCAAGTTTAAATAAAACAGCAAATGTAGCAGTTCATGGAATTGTTCCCATGGCGAAGAATTTAGGGGACATGGTCATATGAATCTGTGCTATTGTCTATGGAATGTAGTCTTACGGTTACCAGCAAAGTGAACTGTTTTGTTTTGAATACAAGAGGTCCTTTGAAGTTCTCCCATATGTTCTTTTGCTGGTTCTGATCTGCTCTCATCTTGCAATCATTGCTTTTTTGTTTTTTAACACTGATTTTAAATAAAGAGGCACACTGTTATGTGCTTAAAGGTAAGAATAGGGTTGGTTATATAGAAATGACTGAGGTTTGTATCAAAATCCTAAGGACACCAGTTGTCACATAGAATGAAGCTAAAGGGCAGAAGATAAAGGATATAATCATTTTGATGTGAGGAGGTCTAAGAAGAAATTAAATATGTGCTTTGTAATTAGTCTTTAGACTTTGGCATCTATGAAGATAACAGTGGATATTACTGATTCCTGAAATCCAGTGTAGTCATTGAGTTTAGTTGCCTGCTTGCATCATTCTTAGATGCTGAATTCACTGCCTTTTTAAATAAGATGTTACAAAATAGTAGGGCATGGATACGTTGTTTTAAACTGCAATCAAGAAAACGAAAGTGATATTTGACATTAAATTGGACATTAAATGTATTAAATCAAAGTTTTGTTACGCTAAAAGCTCTGCAGAAGGTAATAAATGTCCCTGGGCCTCATTCAAACATAAAGAAAATTTTGTTTGACTGGAGTAAATTTGAGCTTGAGCTGTACATGAATGGTATGTCCATCAACAATATTCAGCCTGATGTTGACAGGGTCTTTATCTTTTGTGGAAAGGAAAACGGAGAAAAACTTTTGCTTAATTTACTGTTCCTTGAAGATATAGGATATGATTCTCATTTCATTTAAATCTTTGAAGCCCAGCTCAAAGTTCAGAATATATTCATGCAGATTGCATACAACAGATTTGATCAGTGCAGTTAAATTGCTGATAAAACAAGAATGCGTTTCAGTGTTCACTCATGAGGTAGCAGTAGCTCAAACATTCTGATTAATATACGGCACAGAACAAAATCTGTAGAATACCTATAGGAAATTGATTTTTGTGATTTATACTTATGATATGCTTAATATGTTCTTCCAACATTTTGCCTAAAATGATTAGTAATGTTTATGGATGATACAGTACAACATTAAATTAAAAAAGAATTTAAACATATGATAAAACTTTAAACAATTATCTAGTCTTTATGTTTTCAAGAGAACACTTGAGCATTAAGTTTTAATTAACAGATGAAGCATAAATGGCCCAAAGAAATATTTCACTGAGGATGTATCACCTTTCTTTTTGATTACATGTGTGAATTGTCCTGTGTGACAGAACAATAATAAAATTTCCACTACTGTTTTTAATCAGGAAAGGAGCCAAAATCAAGCTGTGTTCGTATTTCATTTCCATTCTTTAAATGAATAACTCACAAAGGTGTTCCTTTTTGTTTTACAGGTTTCAGCTTTTTTGCTATTGGAGTTGCTGATGCTGATTATTCGGAGTTAGTTAATATTGGCAGCAAGCCCAGTGAAAGACATGTCTTCTTTGTGGATGACTTTGATGCCTTTACAAAGATTGAAGATGAGCTGATCACTTTTGTTTGTGAAACTGCATCAGCAAGTTAGCCATTTGACTTATTTCTAAAATAAGTGCTAAATACTACAGGCTTTTTGGTAACAATTTAGTGTTAAGACATATTTATGAAAATTGTTCTTCTAAACATAATTTGATGCTGATATTATAGCTGTAATGTTACTTCCATAAAAAATAAGGAGATGGAGGTGTTACAATTTCAGTAAAATTAATGGTTGTTTGGTAAAAATCTAGAACAGAACAGGGGAAAAAAGTAAGTTGTTTGAGTTTTGAAACAAGCCCAAATTCTTTGAAATCTCTCAGAATGCCACACTTCGGGCCCTTTATGAAAAACAAGTGGAAGACATTCTGGAAAAACACCTGATGGTTAGAGGTCAATAATTCACATGGTTTTAGGTGTATGCCCCAATGTGTTTTCTGATACATAAATCAGGAAGTAGGCAGTGTATAGCTGATATGAATCACTGGTGACTATAAGGAGTACTGGAAGCATGCATTGAGCTGGTGAATGCAAGAATGTTGTGTGTGTCCCCTCAATTCTTCGTTTTTGACCAGTACCTACTTTCAGTGTTAGAGAGAACTTCGAATGTTGAGAATGTTCAACGGTAGTATTTATTTGTCACTTGTGCTTGTATTCCAAAAGTGATCTCCAAAAGTAAGTGCTGTGGGGTGTCATATTTGACACCTTCCACGTACACTTATTGATTTCCTAGGGCACCTTTCCTGGAGGAGATTAGTGTGCTTTCTTCCCTGCAAGGAGTGAGATAAAAGAAACAGATTCACAGATAGTTAATATGTGTGCACATATCTTAAGGACTGTATGCATTAACAGTCTCTCCCATGAAGGCTATGTGTGGAGTTTGAAAAGGTACAGAGAATGCCTGCTGAAGTATTAATTAAAATTAATTAAACTGGAGGTAGACTTAGGTTGGAGGGCACAGATTGAGAACTGGGGGCATCTGGTTAAAGCGTAATATAAGACATACTTTTTTACACAGCGGGCAGTGAATTTTTGCCACAGGAGGCTTTGAAGTCAGGTTCCTAGAAGGAGTAAACAAATTCATGGACAGCAGTTGTATAAAGCGCTATTATGTGGAACGTGCAGGGGTGCACCCTCTGACATCTTTGCTGCAGCCATTGTGGATTCTGAGGAGCAAAACTGAATGAGTGGAAAGTGGCCAGACTTGCATGCCTTTCCTAGGCAGCATCTCCTTTTGCTACTTTTCAGGATAGAGTACTGAGCAGAGTAGACCATTGTTCTGACCTGATGGGACCACACTTGTATCCTTAAATGTATCCTTCTTTTTTTTTTTTTTTTTTTTTTTTCAGCTTGTCCACTGATATTTAAAGATGGTGACAACTTTGCAGGTAAGCTATTTTTGTGTTTGGCTTTTGTTCCGGATTTATGGAATTTTTTTTCATTACCTGCTCTTCACAATATTAGCAATAAAGTAACCTTTACGTTAACAGCTGTTATACAGATGGTGACAGGAAACTCTTTGATGCAATTGGCTTTGTCATTTTTTTCTTTCCTGTAACGTGGTGTTAATTTAATTTAAATTAATAAAATACATATTTTGGTGTCTTCCAGGATTTAAAATGATGGAAATGTTTGGCTTGGTTGAAAAGGAGTTTTCAGCCATTGACGGGGTTTCAATGGAACCTGGTACATTTAATGTTTACCCATGTTACAGACTGCACAAGGATGCCCTGGTGTCCCAGCCTACAAAGTATGTATTAATATATAAATATTTGTAAAACACATGAAGTTAACTGTCCAGTGCAGACAATTATTCATTTCAAGGGTTGCTATTTTTACGTCAGACGAGCAGAGAGACTAGTTCATATCTACATTATGGTAATTTTTGAAGGAAACCGGTTGAGGACTTTGGACACCAAACGCATTTGGACACCAAACCAGCCGGTTTCCTTCAAAAATAACAGCTGTAGGAAAAAGTAGATGCTAGTTTGGCATCTATCAATTTCATGCAGGCATACATCAGTAGTCCTTTGTGAAAGGCTGAGGTCTCACAGAGTGCAGAATGGCTTCTTTTCAGGAAAGGCTTTTGAAATTATTGTTAATCTAGTAAGGTTTATCTGTTTATCTTCCTAGACTTTGCCTAAAGTGAGTGGAAAGTCAGAGAGCTTCTTTCAAGTGTGAGAGTGGGAAGCTGCTTTAGGTCAAGAATAGCACTGTGAAATGATTTATACATTTATTAGAAGTTTTCTTATTCTTTTTATGTGATTATCCTGTTGTTTCCCAGTTGGAGCCATCCTTCTTGGATCTGTGTTACATTCTACTTGTTCAGTTTCCTTCTGGGTCTATATTGAGTGGAATTTCCAGAGATTAGCATTGCTCACTTCTTTTTCTTTTTCTGCTTCTTTCTGATTGGATCTGCTGCATTTATATGCCCTTCTCTGGCTGCCACCCAGCCCAATCCAGCCCAATCTTACTTCTTCTTTAGGCTTTCAGTCTCTTTTGTGGTTCAGAGAATGCCTTTTTCTTGATGATGTGCAGGTATGTCTGAATAATACTGCTTGTATTTTCTCATCTCATATGTGCACTGAGTATCGTTAATGCTATTCTCCGTTTTAATTTCTGTATCTCCAGACCTAGTGTTTTCCCCATCTGTTTATTGAATTTTCTTTTGTTGGTTCGTTTATAATGGACATACTTTAAGGCTTTGTTCTTACACCTGTTAAATTCTCTCTCTTTTTTCTCTCTGGAGAAGGTACAGTGTAATATCAACTCTAGTCATCTACAGACCACTGTGGGAATATATACATTATCTATCATATTTAACTCTTTTTCCAGCGTGATTCATATCTATACATATTAAAAGTGTCAGAAACCTTAAGATGGAAAGGATCATATATTGGGAAAATAAATTGGTTAAATGAATGTACCAGGTTTCTTTCAGATCCCTTTAGCGTGATTTGAGGAATTAAGCTAATTGACATTTTCAAAATACAGGCAGTCATTTCTGGTATTTCTTTGTCCTGTTTTGGAATTTGACAATGAAAGGTTAAGTTAAATTGCAAGCACTAACTTACAAGCTTCAGGAAATGAAATAAAATAATGGCATCTTTGTAAATTTCAAAGGAAAAGATAAATTCTCCGTTTTACATGAGCATTCTTTTGATAGTTATCTAGTTGAACAGATTTTGGAAATGCTTACTCGTATTGTTACTCACTCTTGATTTCCAAAGACAAATATAGATTTGTAGAAAATGTGTTAAGTGAACACTTGATATGTAAATCGCAAGATTTAACATTTGTTTCAGTTTAAAAGATTTCATTTATTTTACAGGTATTTGCACCCTGAAGGTCTCCCTTCAGATTACACCATTACATTTCTCTTTCGTATACTTCCCGATACACCTCAAGAACCATTTGCTCTTTGGGAGATTTTAAATGAACAATATGAACCACTGGTTGGAGTTATTTTAGATAGTATGTATTTTGTATCCTATCTGTGATTTAGTCCTTAACTTTATGAATGGTTCGTTCTTTGTCTAGATTGATTATTGCCAGTGTTTTAATCTTCTGCTAAAATAACTGCCTGAATCTCTGAAGGTCGTGGTTTCTGGTGGATGTTTTCTAGATTGAATGTAACTGAGCCTAATTTGGAGTTGGAGTAAAATTTTGAGTACACTGCTGTAAACTGGGAATAATGATACTGAAAGTGTTATTAACACTGTCATTTTTCCACATAAAGTTTTGACCTTTGCACTAGTTCATGACTTCTTCGCCTCAGTCTTTAATAGTAAGACTTGTTGTGCCCTGAGCACACAGCCCCTTGAGCTGGCAGATGGGGATGGGGAGCAGAATAGGCCATGCACAATCCACGATGAGATGGTTTTGGACCTGCTCTGCAAGCTAGACACTCAAGAGTCCGTGGGGCCAGAAGGGTTGCACCCTAGAGTGCTGAGGGAGTTGGTGGATGTGGTTGCCAGGCCTCCCTCCATCATCTTTCGACAGTCCTGGCTAACAGGGAATGTCCCAGTTGACCGGAGACTAGCAAATATGACTCCCATCTTCAAGAAGGGCCAGAAGGATGATCTTGGTAGCTACAGACCTATCAGTCTCACCTCGGTGCCAGGGAAGGTTATGGAATGGATAATCTCAGGATACACTGTGGATCAGTTAAAGGTCAACCACGGAATCAGGCCCAGTCGGCATGGGTTTATGAATGGTAGATCCTGTTTGACAAACCTGATTTCATTCTATGACAAGGTGACTCGCTTAGTGGATGAAGGCAAGGCTGTTGATGTGGTCTACCTGGACTTCAGTAAGGCCTTTAACACTGTCCCCCACAGCATCCTCGTGGAGAAGCTGGCTGCCCATGGTTTGGATGGGCATACACTCTGCTGGGTGAAACACTCTCTGGATGACCGGGCCCAGAGAGTTGTGGTCAATGGAGTTAAATCCAGTAGTGGCCAGTCACGAGCAGTGTCCCCCAGGGCTCGGTGGTGGGGCCTCTTCTATTCAACATCTTTATTAATGATCTTGTTGGGGGGATTGAGTGCACCCTCAGTAAGTTTGCAGACGACACCAAGTTGGGAGGGAGTGTTGATCTGCCAGAGGGTAGAAAGGCAGTAGAGGGACCTGGATAGACTGCATCGATGGGCCAAGGTAAACCATATGAGTTTCACCAGGACCAAGTGTCGGGCCCTGCACTTTGGTCACAACAACCCCAGGCAACCTTACAGGCTTGGGGAGGAGTGTCTGGAAAGCTGCCTGACAGAAAGGGACCTTGGTGTGCTGATGGACAATCGGCTGAATATGAGCCAGCAGTGTGCCCAGGTGGCCAAGAAGGCCAATGGCATCCTGGCTTGTATCAGGAATGGTGTGGTGAGCAGGACTAGGGAAGTAATTCTGCCCCTGTACTCAGCATTGGTGAGGCCTCACCTCGAGTACTGCGTACAGTTTTGGGCGCCCCAGAACAGAAAGTATATTGAGGTGCTGGAGAAGGTCCAAAGAAGGGCAGCAAGGCTTGTGAAGGGCTTGGAGAATATGCCCTATGAGGAGAGACTACAGGAACTGGGGCTGTTCAGTCTGAGGAAGAGGAGGCTAAGGGGAGACCTTATTGCTCTCTTCAAATACCTGCAAGGTGCTTGCAGCGAGAGCGGGGCTGGTCTCTTCTCACTGGTGACAGGACAAGGGGAAATGGCCTCAAGTTGCGCCAGGGGAGGTTTAGGTTGGATATCAGGAAAAACTTCTTTACAGAGAGGGCTGTTTAGCACTGGAACAGGCTCCCCAGGGAGGTGGTTGAGTCACCTTCCCTGAATGTTTTTAAAAACCATCTGGATGTGGTGCTTGGGGACATGATTTAGCAGTGGGTTGTTAGAGCAGTATGGTTAGGTTGTGGTTGGACTAGATGATCTTGAAGGTCCTTTCCAACCTAAGCAATCCTGTGATTCTATGATTCTATGCAAATTTCAAAATGTTGAACGAAATGGAATTTAATTTTTTAAACAGTTCTACAAATGGCTGTTTACTTGTGTGGTTTTTTTGTTTGTGTGTGTTTTGGTTTTTAATATCTTCTCTTAGAATAGACAACAGACATCTTTAACTTTTTTATTTAATAAAAAATCAACATTTTCAAATAGTGTATTGGGCCTTTTCTTTCTTTAACTACGAATTCCTATTTTTACTCTCACACAGATGGTGGTAAAACTCTGACTTTCTTTAACTACGACTACAAAGGAGATTTTCAAACTGTGACTTTTGAAGGTCCTGAAATAAGAAAGATATTTTATGGGAGTTTTCATAAGGTTAGTAATGGTAATAGTAAAAAAAAAAAAAAAAAAATCCTGTTCACTCTGAATGGGAAATTTTCATGTTTTGAAATCTTCCTTCATGTGATCATCCACTGCAAAAAGAAATGTATTTTGCATGTTCAGAGCCATTTACTAAACTTAAGTGTCTTTGCTATATTGAATTAACATTAAACAAATCACTGTTTTTATGACAAAGTTGATCTAATCAATTTTAATCTCATGCTTTATGCCTGTATTTTACAGTTGATTAAAAATACTTGACTTGCGTTGTAGAATTTAGAAATTAATTGGCTTTTGCTTTTAAAGTTTAGGTTGGAAATGTCAACCAAAATGTAAAGAACAAGTTGTGCAAAAAAAGCTATCCTTCTTTTGACCGGAGTTGTTATTTTAAAATGTATTTTAAGGGGGTATGACCTGTTGAACTTGTCTTGGCTGTAAGAGATTTTGTAACATTATTTCCAAAAGTGGATGAGGGATTGTAGCGTGTTTGTTGTGGAAGGTATTTTTGTGGTTCAATTTTATTCCTGATTTCTATATCTTTCTCTAAAAAAAAAAACAAAACAAAACAAAATGGAGTCAATGGATTGTGGGATAGTATTCTCAAAACTCAATTTCTCTTTAACTACTCTAGTCTTCCATTTTAGCTGTGAAAGAGATGGTAGGTCAGAGAAGCCTAACACTGACTTTTTAAAGTCATGCTTTGGAAGAATGTGTAAGACCCTAGCAAATTTTCCTCTTAAATATTTTTCTGCATTTTGAATTATGATCCTTGTTATATATGAATTTGAAAGACACGAGACCAAATGCAATGCTCCTGCTGAGCCCAGAGCAAAGCAGTTACAGAGGTCCTTCATGGATCTCACCTGCACCTTGGGTTCTGATCATCATGTAGTGTACTGATACAGAGAATATACTGCATATCTGCCAGCTCTTCATCTGGACTCTCCCCTGCCAAAAAGTTGCTGTTTCTTTTGCCTGAGTTTTGCTAGTGGCAGGACAATTGTGACAAGGATTGTTCTCTCTGTTGGGGATGTTTTTGCTGCATCAGTGATGGAAAGCAGAGTGCAAGTCAAGGCAGAAGAAACTTACTTGCTATGCTCTGCTTTTCTGAGCTGCATTTGATGTGATTTGATATTCCTTCAGTGTAAAAACTTCACTGGTTTTCCTGTGTGGTGATGTATAATTTACAGAGTAACTTTTATGGCTTAGCTTTGGCTTTGCAAGCAGCTATGAAGGTGAAATCTAATGCTGTGTAGCAGGATCACACAGGGCCCAGGAAATATTATTGATTACATAAATCAAAGGTTCTGAGAGATCTAAGTGATGTATGAACTTTATACAGACCTTTTGTCAGTACTAAATTATTTTTTCCTGAGTAAATAAGGGAATTTGCCAGGATCTATGCAGGTGTTCCTTAAGCAGAGAAATATGCTAAATTCATTAAGCAGATTAGAATTGTGGAGTAATTCAGGTTGGAAGGGACCTCTAGAGGCCATCTGCTCTAGTTGCTATGGTTTAGTCTCAGTTTGGTTAGCAAACATGAAATTAAGAACTTATTTCAAAATATGCGCAGTGCATTAATATATGTGCTCCTTTGTATGTTAAAGCATATTTTTTTTTCTTTAGTTGCATGTTGTTATCAGCAAGACTACAGCCAAAATAATTATTGACTGCAAAGAAGCAGGTGAGAAGACCATTAATGCGGCAGGGAACATTAGTTCTGATGGCATAGAAGTGCTGGGAAGAATGGTCAGATCCAGAGGACCAAGAGACAACTCTGCACCAGTGAGTAGAATAAGAACAATTCTTTAAACCATCTGAAAATCCTAAAAACAAGCATTTGGGATCTTTGCATTTTAAGTTGAAGCAGAATTAACTTGTAGTTGAAACAGAAAAGCTCCATAATTTCAGAAATTCTGCAAAAGCTTGTGACAGTTCTCAGCTTGAGTAAAACCTATTTTTGATATTTTACATCTGATCAGACATTATTCTCAAACACGTACACAAACGCAGTCAAATGCACTCGGTTATGGCTTGTGTTCTAAATTGCATTACACAGAGTAATATAACTCACTTAACTGGAGTCTTTGAACTTTATTTTTAGTGATAATTGTGCCCTGTGTCTCTTATTCCTTCTTATTTTTTGCCCCCATGCACACTTTCTGTTCATTAAATAGTTGAACTGGTTTGACACAGGTTGCCCCCCAAAACCTCTGTCTTAGTATATCTATTTCTTAATGACTTCAATATCTAAATATTAAGATATTTAAAAATGAGAAAGATTCTCCCCAAATTATGTATTCAATTCCTCTGAAATTGTTATCCTAGAAACAATAATTGGTCATTCTGTTTGCATGGCAGCTTACGGGATTCTTTCCATTTTGCCTTAGATAACTTTAAGTTTTGTTTGTTTTTCTAGGTAGATTTAGTTGTTGAGGGAGAACTGCCAGGCTGGTGAGGATCTTGGGAAGGCTTCTTTGCTGAGCAGCGTTGTTTGATGATTTTCTTTGAACTTTGTTGATTCTAGAGCATAGAATGTGAACCTTGAACTCAAGGCTTGATTTGAATAGGAATGAAGTTTCAAAAACGTATTTACTTGTTATTATATGCAAGTACTCTTTTAGTCAAAAATGAGCCTCAGAATACATCTCTGTGTACAAAAAAAGAGCCCTTAGTGCTCAAACTTACAGATAATAATTATATCAAGCCTGTAAAGACAATTATACAGAGAAACTTTTGTAGTCACTTTCCAATAGAAACAGAAAAAAAGGCAAACTTAGAAAAACTTGGAATTAAAGAAGGCTTTGTAAAGAGAAGTGGAAAGAAATTGTGTCTTTTGTTAGAACCCAGGAATCTATAAAAGATAAGTTGGATTACCCACTCGCTGAAAAATTTGGTTTTGTTCAAATGAACAGTAAAGCTTACGTAAGACTACAAATGTGTAGCTGAAGATGTAATTTTTTTACTCCATGCAACTGTAGATGCCTTGAAATTTTACCAAGTTACAGGCAGGTCAAGACAGCATACAAATAACATTCTTTAACATCTCAGTTCTGCACGTTGCATAGAGTAGAACTTGTGTGGATGGTCATATTTAAGACAAGAATTAGATGGTTTGTTCTTCAAAAATTAGAGCACATCAAAGGAAACTAGTAGGACGCAGGACAGTGACTCTTCACACAACAGGTACTAATTGGTGCTGCTTCTTTATGTAGAATTTCATGTATGACATATATTTATTATTCCAGGGATGTCTTGACAAATGAATGGAAGGGAAATAATGGGCGTTACTAATTGTGAAAAAAACAAATCTGGGTCAGGGAATCCCTGATCTGAATGTTGTGGGAAGATAGTAGACTGCATGAGAGACTTAGATGTTTGTGCTTCACACAATGATTGTGAATGTGATTTCACGTGTTCCACTGTTGAAAATGGGGTACAGAGATGTAGTCCATCCCAGTAGCTTCATACTTTTAAGGGGCTTATAAAGCTATGTATACAACAAAAGTAAAAATGTTGAAAATTGTTTTAATTTGATATGAAAATTGGAATTTTTTGATAGTTCAGTGCCTGCTTGTGACCATGTCTGCATAGAAAAGTTTAACATTTTTAGAATGGTTATAGTGTGTTTTTTTTTTTTTTTAATCAATAAAAGCCAATATAACTGAAGCCAACAAAATAACATGAATTTGGAAGTTTTGAATACTGTTTCTCACAGTATCCTCTGGACAAAATGTCCAGCAGGACACTGATAATGTGATGGGTATAATAAATAAATAAAATAATTGACTGGTCAGACTCAAAGGTGTTATAAGAAATAGAGTTTCATCTGGCTGGAGTCTAGTCAATACTGGGATTGTGCATAGTTCCGTTTTAGGGACAGTTCTCTTTAAAGTACTCTTCAATGTTTTCATAAATGACATGAACACAGGACTCGAATGTATGCAGAGTAAGGTTGCAGATGACACTAAACTGGGAGGAACTGTTGACTCTCACAAATGTAGAGAGGCCTTGCAGAGAGATCTTAACAAATTGGAGGGGCGGGCAATCATCAATCACATGATGTTTAATAAAGAGCAAGCTCCATATTCTGCACCTGGGATGGGGCAGCCCTGGATGCATGTAGAGACTGTGGGAAAAGAGACTGGAGAGCAGCCCTCTGGGAAGGAATCTGGGAGTTCTGGTTGACAGCAAGTGGAATATGAGTCAGCAGTGTGCCCTGGCAGCCAGAAGGGCCAACTGTGTCATGGGGTGCATGAGGGCAGCTGGGAAAGAATTGTCCTGCTCTGCTCTGCACTGGTGCGGCCTCACCTTGAGCACTGTGTGCTGTTTTGGGTGCCACAATATATAAAGGACACAAAACTAATAGAGAGAGTCCAAAGGCTATGAAGATGGTGAAGGATCTAGAGGGGAAGATGTATGAGAGGAGCATCTGAAGGCCCTTCATTTGTTCAGCTCAGAGCAGAGGAGGCTGTGGGGAGGCCTCATGGCGGCCTACAGCTCCTTACAAGGCGAGCAGAGGGCATGACGCTGGTGTCTGCTATCTGGTGACAGTGGTAAGACCCGAGGGAATGGCATAGGGCTGCATCAGGGGAGGGTCAGGTTGTGTATTAGGAAAAGGTTCTTAACCAGAGGGTTGTCAGACACTGGGACAGACTCCCCGGGACAGATGTCATGGTACTAAGCCTCCTGGAGTTCAGGAAGCATTTGGACATGGCTCTCATAAATATGGTTTGGATTTTCGTGTGGTCCTATGTGGATCCAGAAGTTGGACTTGGTGATCCTTTTGGATCCCTTCCAAGTCGAGATATTGTGTGATTTGTCAAACAATTTTGAGGGAGTATATCCCAAATAAGAGTTTTTTGTCTCATTGATGAGTGTGGTATACTACACTTCAATGAACAGACAAAGATTTATCTGAGATAGTTGGAACAAAAAGTGAATTGGGCTGAACATGCCTAGCTAGCCCTTTCAACAACCCTTAACAGTGGGGCATCTCTGGATCAGAAGTTCCAGGCAGCTAGAGCAGAGAAACCTAACCTTGACAAGAAGCAAATACTCTTTATTCCTTTAGTGGGACTGAATAAAAAGTCTAGCTTTAAAACATAGTTTACTTACAAATCACAACTTTATTCATGCTTCCTTTTCATCAAAATTTATCTTGTTTTACCTGTGTGTGTGTAATGTTAAAAGAATTAAGATTTGATGTGTTCTGCTGTTGGGAATGCTTTGCAGAACTGTAGCCTGATCAGATAAGGATGAGTAGACTTTTCTGTATTACTGACTTTGCTTGCAGTATTGGAGATCTAGAAAGCAGAACTTATATGAATACTCAGAATTATGAATAAAAGGCTAACGGTAGCAAAGAAAGCTTTGTTTAGTTATTCAGCTTGAGTCAGAGCAACCCACATAGTATTTAAAAAGAAGAATACTGAGTCATTCAACATTTGGATGGTCAATTCGGCAATTCAGAGAATGTCTGTTTGCTCTTTATTTTACACCAACGTGTTTTATCACTGTGGATCTCTGGATTGTTTAATCCAGTATATGAATGCATATACACTCCGGTGTAGGACTGCATCAATTTAAGCAATAACGTCAGACTTCCATTGTTCAGGATAACAGAATAGCTTGGGACAAACTGATTTATGGAAAAATTGGAAATACTGCTTACGTCTGACCCTGAAATGATTTCTGCACAACTGGCTGAGGTGTTTCTGCAGTCCGTTTCAGAGATGTCTTATTTGCTTAAGTGTAGTACCATGTAAATGCCCAGGATCGTTCTGAGTTAAGCAAATTAATTAGTCTTCCTGAAATTAATAGCCCTGAGATGTGTAATGAAGAGGTCTCTAAGTAGCTCCACGTGGAGTCAGAATGGATTTGAAATAGCCAGGGCCACAGACCTGTTTGGCTCAGGCTAGACCTTTGTGAAGCCAACACAAATGTCCAGAACATCCCTTCATGCTGCACTTCAACAGCTAATCTGCTGGCAGATAAGGATAAATTCTATGTATATGAAAGTATTCCATTGTTTAAAATATAATAGTTGACTTATGTAAGAAAAAAAAAGTGAAAACAAAGGTACCCGTTTCTGTTTTATTTTAACACCTTTAGAAGCAATGAAGTTTTAAAACTTTTAAAGTTTTAAAATCCTTACCTTCATTCTTCTGTTCTAGTTTAAAAATAATGCCTCTGAAAATAATGATTTACAGTTGCTTAAATGAAAATAATAGCAAAACTGAAGATTATTCTTCTGTCTCTAGCCATTCCTCGATATTTTTAACATGTGGGGCTAATTTAATGGGGTGTTCTGTTCTGTTCCCTTCTTTATTCAGTATGCAAGTAAATGAGGCATGGAGAAAGAATGGAAGTAGAAACTGAGTAAAGCTTCATCTCTCTAGACCCATTTTTTATTCAGATCAAGGCTGTAATGGAGACGCTTGGTTTTACCATTGAGTCCTACTTAGTATATTGTTTCTGACTACCTAGAAGCTGTAATTTTTACCAAATGTTTGTGTTCCTGTAGATTAAATTCTTGTCCAAAGCATGTTCCCAGACGTGAGGTGGGAATTTTTCTTTCTGACCAAAGCCGTCATGCAGCAAGCTTTTCACCATTCGTAACTTTTCATTGCCTGAGAATAATATGAATAAAAGGGGTACATTCTGAAATAAAATAGAATTGGAGAAGATGATAAATATTATCTGTGGCTCAGTTCCATTGTAAGTAATGTGCTACAGAAGATCTTGTTCCAGATAAAATCTGAGCACCGGACAAGTGGAATAATATAAGTAACTCCATTTTGAGAAGTTCAACTCTCTTACACCTGTCTCTTCATGCCTTCTCTGCTGGAACAAAGTGTTGGGAAGCACCACTGGACAAAACTAGGAACTGGGTCAAGGAGGTGAAGACAATCATATGCCTACAGCATTTCACATTGAACAGCTTGCTCAATCAATATCATATCTGATAGTTGGACAGGTTGGTTAGAACATAAGCCTTTTTACAGGTTAAGTTAGCATATTTGTGACTAGTGGCTCTAAGTCGATAGCCATTCCTCTGTCTAGCCTGAGTACAGGAATGAAGGTAGCTTTTCTTGCTGATGACTGTTTTACACTGATCTTACAACTAACAATCATCTTGTGTATCATCCTTATTTTGAAACAGTTGCAGTTGCAGATGTTTGACATTGTTTGTGCTACCTCATGGGCCAATCGAGACAAATGCTGTGAGCTTCCTGGCTTGGTGAGAAGCATTTAATTAACAGTACAATTTGCTTCTTTTTTTCCTTTTATTGAGACAAACGTTTCAAAGGAAATGTTGGTTAAGTGTTTTCAAAAAAGTCCAAGTGTACTTGGATTACTTGTCCTACTGAGAGTCAATATGATGTATATTTCTAAATCAGCTATGCTGTTTTAAGGCACTCATGAGTACTATTTTTCAATTCATAAAATTCTTACTTCTGAATCAAAGTTTTGTACAAAAGTCTCATCCAATCTTGATCTTTCCTTAGAGAGATGAGGAAAATTGCCCTGCCCTTCCTCATGCTTGTTCCTGTTCAGAAGCTAATAAGGGTCCTTTGGGGCCTCCAGGACCACCGGTAAGACTTTATTCAGGTTTTTAGCCAACTGTACCAAGTTGTCCATGTGCCACCTTTATTCCAAGACATGTAAACATACTGAAATTGTGTAACTAATAAGATTAAATTAGAGTTTCAAGCATCGCTAAAGTGATACATTGACACTCAATTTAGAGTAAAGATGCTAAGAAAAAAAAACTTGTCACTCCGTCAAATTTCTGGTGGTTAAAAAGAAGGTCTGAAGCATTTAGGGAATTTGAAGTTTTTCTAGCTTGCCAATGAATGATGAAATATACAATCTCAAAACTTCCCTGTACTCTGTGGTGTTACTTTGCTAGTGCTCCTCTAAGTGTTTACTGTATAAATGTTCAGCAAGTGTCTTATGTTTCTTATGTAACAAGTGGGACTAGATAGTCTCATCTAGAAGACAGATATTTTACTTCCCTTGAACGAGGAAAAAATTACTATGTTCTCCTATTCGAGTATAGGTTATGAGTGAAGTATGGATTAAGGTTTTAATTCCTTTAGATAGGTTTCCAGTGTGTTTCTTTACAGTGAGATAGTTCACATGAGTCCTTTCACCACATTTTTCAGAAAAATAAAAAAAGGTTAAAAATTATTTGAATGGAAGGATGTGTGTTGCTACAGTTCAAAATACATGTAGATCAAGAAATGTCAAAGCTTAATTCAGCAGTTAATTATCTATTTTTATTTATTATATCTAAGATTAACAATAATTTGAGTGAGTTAGTTCCCTACAAGAAGAAGTTTAAAATCAAGCAGAAAAGTCATAGAATCCTAGAATCATTTACATTGGAAGGGACCCTTAGAGGTCATCTAGTCCAACCCCTCTGCAATGAAGAGAGACATCTACAGCTAGATCAAGTTGCTCAGAGCTTGTTCCAGCCTGACCTTGAATGCCTCCAGGGAAGGAGCATCCACCACCTCCCTAGACAGTCTGTTCCAGTGCTTCACTACCCTTACTGTAAAAAAAATCTTTTACCTTATATCCAATCTAAATTTCCCTTCTTTTAGTTTGAAACCATCTCACCTTTTCCAGTCACAGCAGGCCTTGCTGAAGAGCCTGTCCCCTTCTTTCTTATCATTGTCTGGTCAGGGGAGAATGTAATTCTAGAATTCAGCCTCTTATGAGTGATTTTTTTTTTTTTTTTTTCCCAGACAGTTACATGGCATATGGCTCAGGAAATATGTATGAGGTCTGGGAAAAAGCAGAGCAAAAAAAAAAAAACCTCACTGTTCTTTCCTGAGCCAACCAAGAGTCAGTCACATTGCTGTGTCTGGTCAGTACTGCTCTGAGCCATTAAAATATCATGTGACTTCTCTCAAAGCCAAGGATTTTTCTGTTTTAGGGATCAGAAATCTTCCATGCAGCCAGTTTTAAATATTATACCAAAAAGACTCACAATAAAAGGCTTCCATTTGTTCGGGACTGTATCTCTGGAAATATTATCTAAGATTTTGTAGACAGTGTATCATTTTGGTAAGACAAAGTATTGTTTGGAGTTAGGAATATCTGGAAGTTTTCATTATGGGTTACAATTTTTATGCTTAATCTGCCAGAATTTGATCACGCCATTTAAAGTTCTGCATGTAAAACTAAGATAGCACACAAACCTGATGCTGCATTGTGAAAAGAGAGCTGCAGAACTCGAGAAAGTGAGGAAGGAGATACAAAACATGATTGGATGACTTGGAGAAGTTTAATTGCAGTGAAAAGCTTTCGGTGCTTCATTGGTTTTAACTAACCAAAAAAGCTAAGGAGGTGAATTCGTAACAGCCGATTAAGAATTGTTCCTGGGGAAAGTACTGGCTGTAAAGAAGTTTTTTAAAATAACAGAAAAGACGCAACAGGACATCTTGGCTAGAACTAGAAGACAAAGAAACGACAAATTTGATATTATTATACAATCTTGTTAATGCTGGCATTTTAACTGCTAAAACTAGTTTATGGGAAAAATAAGGGAGGCTCTTGTGATGTTTTCAACTTAAATCAGTGCTTTTCTGGAATTTGTGCTTTTGCCATGCTAGGATTACTGGATTCAAAACCAGACTCATTGTGAATCTTAAAGCATATGATTCAGTTATGATGCCTAGCTGTACACAGTTTTTGACTACAAAGAAGGGCAGAATCTCTGTAATGCTTATATCCCAAGAGATAAAGGAATACACTCAAGTGAAGGAAGGGGGAAATTGACCTGAAAAATGCGAAGAACAATCTTTATGCCGTCCTGGAGGATAAAGCACATCCAATATGTATATGCAAAACACATTCATGGCAGCCATCCATAGGTATATGCAACTCCAGTGTCTCAGATGATACTAATAAGAAAGGCAACATTTGGTTAATAAATGATTAACAGATGTAGGCACCACTGAATAAAGACAAAAATAGGCCAAAGATTATCTGCCTAAGTGTAGCACTAAATTTGACCATAGTAAATTTAGTGATACTGGAGTTGTCCTTGGTGAAAAATATTCCTTGGTAGTTGAAAACTCAGCCTTTAACAATGTGGTGATACTGAGGAGAACAGACAGGTGTGCAGGAGGTTTCAGCAGCTGAAGGGGAACCCATGACTGCTTGTATGCACTTCTATCCCTATTGTAGCTTTAGTGTTATTTTGATGCTAACTGTGTGTGCATTCTTGGCTCTGGAAATTAGTTACATCTGCATTTAAATCTGCTCCTATGTATGACCACACTTAAGTATGTTCTCAGTTTAATTACTCCAGTGGAAGGATCTGGACAGAATATTCAGTATGATTCAAAAACAAGAAAGAAACATTTGGGCTTCTCTGGATTTCATTTCTATTTATTTGAGAGTTTAGGTTTTCAGAAAGTACTGTGCTTGTACTTCACAGGGTGGTCCAGGTATCAGAGGTGCCAAAGGTCATCGTGGAGATCCAGGTCCAAAGGTACTTTGTACAGCACTTTACAGTTGTCAGATGCACACGCTCTTGGTTTATTTCTGCTGCATGTAAACTGTGAAATGAATCCCAGATTCTTTGCTGTTGCTGGAGAAAATGCATAGTGAAATGCCATTGGTGTTTCATGTGTCTCTTTTCATAAGAATCGTTTGTCATGTGTGTTTCTTGATAAAAGAAATAAGATTCAGAATGCTGCTATCACAGCATAAATCTTTTTTTTTTTTGTATTTGTAAAGGAGCCATGCCTTTTTAAAATGGAACACTAACTGTTCACTCAAATGTTAACTCATATTTCAGATGTTTTTGAATCTATCGGTACTTAATTCTTCAAACAGAAGCTGCTTTTGTCCATATGATAGGAGTTTAACTTATGTCCTGTGCTACTTTAGGGACCAGATGGACCTCGAGGTGAAATTGGTGTTCCTGGACCTCAAGGACCTCCAGGACCACAAGGACCCAGTGGACTTTCTATTCAAGGCCTTCCAGTGAGACTTAAAAAAGCAATAGGGTTTTCTTCTCTGTTTTGGACAGCATATATCTTCGATTAGACCAAAATATGTTTTGGTGTCCTGACCAGAATCTGCATTTCAGTATTTGAGGGGAAGTTGCATATTTGGGTTTAACCTATAGTGGAAGTGGGTTCACTGCCAACATTCCAGTTTGCACTTGGATGTGAACTTCCAGTTAGCTGGAGGAATTTAATCAGTTTGGTGTGACTCAGGTATGAGCATCCAAGCCTTGAGACTAGTGAAAAAAGAATCATGATAGGGGAGTAACATGGCCCGAAACCAAAATGTTAATATTTAATCTTTCTCCTAGTTGTGGTATTGCTCACTGCAGATCAGTTCTGACTTGAAAGGTACACCTAAGCAAGAACACCACATTCACTGCCAAAACTGAGCAGTAGTATACGCTGCAATTAGAGAGAGTCTGTCATCACAGGAGATGATTAGGCCTGGAATTTGCAAAGCTGTTGTGAAATAAGTATCAGGATTTCATCAAAAAGACACATTGATAGAACAATGAACCAGGGGGACTAATTTGTTTTATATCCATCTCCAGTAGATGGGTACGCACAAGTCCTGAAAGGTGTCAGATACATGTCTTTTTTTCTGCTAGACTTGTTCCATAATTTTACTGTTATAATACCCTTTCTTTTTTCTACTGTATTACTGTAAAAATATAACAAAGTCATTTCTTAAAACTACATATTATTGATGCTGTCATCAGGGAGTAATACAGAATACATTAATTATAAAATCAGCTCTTTCATAGAGGAAATGTGTTACGACAGAATTTAATTAAAATTAGCTTATTATCTGAAAAGGTGTATCTTTATTGTACATGTATTCTGTAGAGATCCAGTGGTTTCATCATTAAAGGAAGTATTCTTGAGTGCAGAAATGAAATAGATTCCGATGAGGAGAGAAGAAACAAGTACATTTTTTGTGACATAATGGCTGTACTTCTGTCAGGTTAATTTAGTCTTTTAAAATGAGTTTCATATTCTTTATTTTCTAGATTTGTAAATTCTTCATTTACATTTTTTCAAATCGAGTCTAAAAGGTTTTCTTTCAGCAGGAAAAGTAGCCTTGTTTTCTTACTGTTTGAATGCTTGTTGGTTGGTTGTTGTTTGATTTTTTTTCTCCTAATGTCGCTGATAAGAACTATTATAAATAGGAAAGTAGCCATGTATTTGGTTTACTATAAGTGCTTCTTAATCTGCAGGGGCCACCAGGCGAAAAGGGAGAGAAAGGAGATCTTGGTTTTCCTGGCCTGCAGGTATTCCCTATGTTATTGTTTGACCTGTCACTTACTAAGTTTGTGTTGAGTTGACAACACTGTGAGTTTAAGGCACATATCCAAAACTGCTGAGAAGTGTGTTGTCATGGTAAATTCGAATGGATATTTAGAAGCAGGAATCTAGGGTATGCTGGTATGCAGTGACCAAATCGTTCAGGGTCTGAAGAACTGGTTATTTTCTCAACCTTGTTAAACACTGAAATTGGGTCTTTAACAACTCAGAAACTATTGACTTCTAAATTTCTGCTTATGTAGTGAATTATTGGTAACATCTCCTTATTTTCACTTTAAACATAGTAAATTCCTCCTGGAATTATATAGGAGAACATATGAGGCAGTTAATTGGTTTTTTTTTTTTTTTTTAGGATATCATTCACAAGATCAGCATTTTAAAAAGCTGTAATTTTCAGTGAATCTTAACTTAGTTCATGTCTGGTATTTAGAAAGGAGTTTTCTTTCCAACTGATTTATGCTTCCCAGGATCATTTGCTCTTCCTTTTTCAAACAATTTTCTTCTGATTATATCCTTCCAGTATTTGTTGGTTGTTACCAGGTTCCTCCCTCTTGTTCATATATGTTAGGGATAGTAAACTCGTGCAATCTTTCCTCATAAATCAGTTTATTCAGCCTTCTGGACCACTGCAGTAATGGCTGCTCTGCTGCTTTCATGAGCCAGAGAATGAGATTTCATTTGAACAGTGTGGAGCTGTGCTGGACATAATTTGTTATCATACTTAGGCCATTTCATATTGCTGCACTGACTTCAAACAGTATAGTACTAGAATCTGTTTTAGAAAAGAGGAAAAAAAATAGCATTTATACTTTCAGGTTAAGATACTGATTCATGCAGTAGAGTCATATTGACACAACACTGGAATGATGCAGATTCCTTTACAGCTTAGCAGCACAAGAAGGCTGATGTGACTCAGTTGTCAGTGTCATTAACAGAGGATTGTAGTGAGGGAGTGTGAATGAATATGCATTTTAATGAAGTTTATTTAACCATCTCTCATTTCACAGAAATAACTTAATTACTAACTCTTCTATGGCCTCACCCATTATCAAATTCCCTAGTTCCTCTCATTTGTGCAAAAGCATGCATAAGGTTTAACTGGAAAGTGATTTTGTTGCATTCTGTTGAGTTCATCTCATCATTGGTTCTCCCTTTATAATGCTTAGGGTGTCCCAGGAGCATCAGGTTCACCCGGAAGAGATGGAGCTCAAGGTCAAAGGGTAAGGTAAAATGAACTTGTCTTGTGTTTGTTTTAAAAGATTCCATTCCATAATGGATATGTTTCCTAGCATGGCCGATTTATTGTAGCTTATGTCACTTAAGCTCTGTTGTTTCTGGAGACCTGTATCTCTGTGCCAGTCAGAAGAGAAGGCAGAAATAGGGTTGGAGTATCTTTCCATCTGCTAAATCAAGGTTGAGTAATCGTAGGTGAGCAACAGGGGAACCATGCACTGTGTTTGCACTTAATGCCTTTCATAGGAATAGATGTCGCCTGTGTCCAGCACTGCCGATTAGACCATTTGCTGTATGTTTAAAATTAGATGGTGGGTAAATGTTACGTAATAGTCATGCAATCAAGTGATCTAGCTAATTAGTGAATAATGAGGGCAATTACAAGGGCATTTTATATTGAATGTGAACACCTGTCGAAACTACTGATGTGAGGAAAATTTGAATAAGAATATGAAAATTTGGTCAACTTTATTCTGCTTCTGATAGAACAAATGAAAATACAGTCTGTCTAGGAATCAGTAAAAAACAAATCTCCATATTCATGTGTGTAGTTAAAACTATAAATGAAACCTTTCTGATTGGGAAGACTTTCATTAGTAGTTAGGTGCTAGAAGGCAATTGTTAGCATAGAACAGTGTTACTGTATACAGCAGAAGTTCACCATTATACTTTTCAATTGCCCTTGAACAAGATTTATGTATTTATGGTCCTTTTTTTGGGTATTGTAGTGTAAGTTATTTCTAGTAAATCTGAACCTTTTTGGATTTCTGGCATTTACCTGTGAACATGTTATAAAAATATATATGTATCTCTATAATGATATGTGTACTTGAGCTCGTTACTGTAAATTTAAACATGTGCTTAAATACTTTCACTATTGTGAGTTTAAGCAAGTAATTTAAGTATGTAAATTATTCTGCTAAAATTACTGTAGAATTTAGGCAATGCATGGATATTTTCCCTCTGAAATAAAGAAAGGAAGAAATTTTAGTAAGATAAAGATTTGCACAGCATTATCCTCAGATGAATAACTTTCTAATCAGATGAATAGGCTTATAATTTATATTAACTTGTAATGAAATATGAAGGTAAATGTATTCCTTTTCCTACTTTATCCTACTGTAATGCCTGCTTCTATATAGAAGTTCATTTTTTACATGTTCTTAATCTCTTCTCTTTGACTGTGTTGTATCTTTTCCCCCCTACGTGCCCTGAGCTTGGTGTCACCTATTCATCTCCATGTTTATAAGGACTTGGAGCCTGATGGACATTTGGATTTTTGCCACAATGCTTCTCTAATCTTGGTCATAGCTAAGTTGAAGTGATTGTGTTCTAGAAATTGTTTATGTGAGTGGCATGTACCCCCTCTTTTTGCATTCCTGATCACTAGTTAAAGTGAGCATTTTGCAATTCACGGTGAAAAGTACCCAGAGTTTTTACTTTATGCTATAGCTAACGTCTTTTGCAGTAGAGTCACTCAGCCCTATCTATGTTAGCCAGCAGTTCAGAACTGATCTAGTTTTCCTACGTGTGGAATTCAGCAGATCGATACAGAGAGATTATATTTCTGAGAAAAGCACGTGGTAAGACTAGTGCAGCAAAGGTTTTTGATACAATCTGGAAGGGGCATGCTTATTCTGTAGAAGACTGCAGCATTGTCTATAATAAGGAAGGGCAAGTAAGTAAATCACCAGTTTTTATAGATGAAGTAATCATGCTTGGCTTATGTGTTCGCTTTCTTTTGATGTTAATCAAAGTAGCTGGATAAGTAGCTTAGATCTCACAGAAATAGGTCTGTTAGTCTCTTATTGTCTCTGTGTGACCTTATGCAATATTGTGCAGCAGTAGTTATTTCTACAGCAACAAACAATGATGTTATATTAATTTTATGGTGTTGTAACTTATTTGATTACTGTGAAGTTATGACAACATAAAATTGCTTTTAATGAATGAAGATTCAAGCCAGTGATATTACCAAAGTCTCTTTGAAGACCAACCACTGGAGAAAGGCATAATTCTGAAAGGCATAACTGCAGCAACAGCAAAAGGGAACTGGAAAATTCCTAAGAAGTAAATTGCCTTTTAGTATAATGTTCCCTTTGTTGGGTTTCCTCCTGCTAGCCAAGATGCAAAACTATTCTGCAGCTATTATACTACTAGAACTGAGATTTTATACATTATTCTTAGCTTAGCCATCATTTCCTCATTAGTATTTGTTGTTCATTGAAATATTTTAATTATAGCACGGAACCAGTGCCATAAAGCACTTAAGCAGATGGCTAAATCCCATCAGTTTTAATGGGAGGTAAGCATGGGACTGATATTTATTGGGAGATCTCTGAGAGCTTTATTGAACTGGGGATAATGTGATGTGAGACTCAAGAACTCCTGCAGTCAAGGATTTTCAAGGTTTTTTTTCTTCCAGTTACTGATACTTGGAATCACCTCACTTCTAAGGTTCTTCCTTTTTTTTTCTTTTGAATTCTAACATTCATCATTTCTGTTCTTAATGTTGAAATCATTTCAGAAAAGGTCTTTATTTTTTTACTCTTCATATTTTAATGTAGCAGTTAATGTAGATAACTACTTTTGTGTTTCTGAACTGCTTTTTAATTCCTGTTATATTTATGCTTTTCATGGATTTTAGTAACTAGTTAAAAAACTACAGCATCTCCCCTGTCTGTTGTGTGAATTCATACAAAGATCATTTTTATAATGAAACACTCTCTACAAAAAAAAAGTGTGATGTTATAAAAGTACTATGTGAAATTTGAATCAGAAGAATAAATGTGTTTTCTGATAATAAAGCAAACTTTCTGAATATCCTTGATAATATTTTTAAACCTGTCTGGTGACTGGTTTAAATCTACATTTCAGACTCTATACTATGAGCATTCTCCTGTCCTCTCATCATCTTCAAGTTATAAAAGAGTGACATTTAAAGATTTTATGAAATACAAAGTTTTCTTTTTGTTTTTATTTTATGGCTAGGTTTGTGGTTATTTAGTGTCCTCTCTTACTGTCCCATATTTGTAGCTGGCAATATAGAGAGGTTTTTACTAAAGGGAACAGATTGTGTTTCTCCCAAGCATATCTTATTGAAAGATACAGCTTGAATAGCACACTAGAGAATCCAAACTGATGTCATGCATCCTGGTGAATATGTAGGCTGTAATTAGACTCTCTTGTGCTTTTTGTTCGTCTTTTTCAGCCAAGAGTGGAAAGTTTGGAAACAGACTGAGACTGACCCTTGTTTAGATGTGTAGGTAGAGAGGGGAAAAGTCTTCTCTTTCCCATATCTGCATGGCTACTGTCCAAGGTGAAGTCACGATTGCAATCCTTGTTATTTCTTGCAAAGTTCAAGCCACTCAAGAGGACAGATCTACACAGCTGCAACAGGAGAAGTCTAATCACACAATCACAGAACGACTGAAGTGGGAAGGGATATCTGGAGGCCATCTGGTCCAAACCCTCACCCCAAGCAGGGACAGCCAGTGCAGATTGCCCAAGATCGTGTCCTGGTAGCCTTTGAAAATCTCCAAGGAGGGAGACAAGGAGACTCCACAACTTCTCTGGGCAACCTGTGCCAGTTTTCCATCAGCTGCACAGTAAAGGAATTTTTCCTGATGTTCAGACAGAACCTCTTGTGTGCCATTTTGTGCCCATTGCTTCTTACCCTGTGACTGGGCACCACTGAAAAGAGCCTGTCTTCATCTTCTTTGCACTCTCCCTTCATGTAGTTTTACATGTTGATAACATTCCCCTCTTCCTCAAACAGAACAGCATTTCTTCATAGGAGAAATGTTCCAGTTCTTTAATCATCTTCATAACCCTCTGTTGGACTCTTTCCAATATGTCCATGTCTCCAGAATTGGACATAGTCCTCCAGATGTGGCCTCACCAGTGCTGAGTGGAGGGGAAGGATCACCTCTCATGACCTGCTGGTGATACTTTACCTGATACAGCCAAGAATACCATGAGCCTTCTTAGCAGCAAGAGCACACTGCTGTTTCGTGGTCAACCTTGTGTTTATGAGGGCCCTCCAGAGCCTTTTCTTTCAAGCTGCTTTCCAGCTGAGTCCCCCAGCATTTTCTGGTGCCTCAGGTTGTTCCTTCCCAGGGGCAGGACTCTGCATTTCTCCGTGTTGGGAAACAGCATGAAAGACTTTGCTCAAGTCCGCAAAGACAATATTCACTGCTCTTCCCTCCATCAGGTTGGTGATTTCATTAACAGAAGCTGAGGATGGTCAGGCATGACTTGCCATTGGTAACTCTGTGCTGACTACTCCTGATGATTTTCTTCTCCTTCATGTGCCTGGAAGTGGTTGCCAGGATTAATATATCATCCTGAGTGGCTGTCATGTTCCTCTTGATGACACATGTTCTGAATGTCAAGTTTGCATCTCCTGTGCTTGTAACATTGTCACTACTCATAGCTGCCTCATAGTTGTCCTCTGCTGGCCATCTCCTTGGTTAAGAGATATGTTTCTTCCTTATCAGGTTAATATGTCCTGGGGGAAGCTCTGTTGCATGTCTGCTGAAGGTGGGACCAGAGAGTTGAACTGTGAAGTTATTGATAAGTAGCTGCTGCAGCTACTTTGGATTCCAAAAACATTGGCCAGTGCTACTTTATCTTGCCTGCAGATATTTGCCTGCAGTGAGATACATCTAACAGATAGGGAAAATGATTCAGCATCTTAAACAATTCTTCAGCTCCTAATGGTTCCTATTCTGTGTTCTCTGAGAGCTAGAGGGTGAAGAAACCTGCTGTAAGATACAAAGCCTGTGTCTGAACTAGTAAATTAGATATTGCTAGAACATAGTTTTGAGCATGTTCGAAATGTGTGTATGTGGTCTAATATTTGACTTTCCTCTTGGCTGAGGCCAATTACAACTCTTCTAGCACATAGTTCAGGGGATAGCATAGATCATAAACCATTTCCAGTCTACAGTTTGTGTAAACACTGATTGAGTGAGATTTAGAGAATCATCAAATTAAGGTTGGAAGGGACCTTTCATAATTCATTTGTTCAACACTGTGCTCAGCTCAGGTCCGTGTTAAGTTTAATCTTGAATACCTCCAAGAATGAAGACTCCACAACCTCTCTGTGCAACCTGTGTCAGTATATGACCACCTTCATCATAACATTTTTTTTCTAACACCTAATTATAACTTCCCTCTTTCAACTTGTATCTGCTGCCTTTTTTCCTGTCACTGTGCACCTATGAGACTATTCTGGTCACATCTCTTTTTCTTCTGATCAGGTAATTTAAACAGTAATAAGGTTGCCCCTTAGTGTTTTCTGCTCCAGGCTGAGCAAACCAATTTCTTTCAGCCTGTCTTCATATGCCCTGTGCTCCAGGCCCTGACCATTTGATGACCCTGAATTGGACTTGCTCCAGTATGTTAATTGTAGGAAGACCAAAACCATACACACGTGCTGCTGAACCTACTGGCTGTGCTCCTGTAGTCTGAATGTGGTTAGTCTTTGTTGCAGGGTCATACTGATGACTCATATTTAATCTGTTGTACGCTAGGGACCGCAGTTTATTTTCCACGAAGGTGCAGAAATGCATCCATGCATGTCAGTATGAGCTGTGCCACATCTTTTGCTGTATAGATCACTTTCATTTAGAAGTGAAGGTATAGTCAGAGGGAAGCATATACGTAAGGATTTTTCTCTTTGAAAGTTAACTGGAGTTAAAACCTGAATAATTAATAAAAGATATGCAATAAATATGTTTTAAACTATGCAGAATTAATGCTGAATTAATTTCAGATTATCAGTTCATAGATGGCACTGATAGTTTCTCAAAGAGGAAAGGAATTTCTAAGACAACATTATTATTGTGTGTTGAGACAGAACAAGTCAATTGTATTTAAAGAAAAGTTGTGTGTTCTGACCAAAGCTTCCATAAAGCTACATTTCTGCTCTTTTTCTGGCTTAGAGTTAATAAAAAACAGCTGATGTTGGTGCAAGGTTTTTTGGGAGGTACGCCTCAGATTAATAGGCTGGCAGTATTTACTAATATTACTGTGGCCTCTGGTATAGGAAGGATGTGGAGCTGTTAGACTGGGTCCAGAGAAGGGCCATGAAGATGATCAAAGGCCTGGAGCACCTCTCCTATGAAGAAAGGTTGAAGGAGTTGGACTTATTAGCTTGGAGAAGAGAAGGTGCTGAGGAGACCTCATTGTGGCCTTCCAGTACTCAAAGGCAGCTTATAAGTGAGAGGGGACCGACTTTTTACATGGTCTGATAATGATAGGACAAGGAGGAATGGCTTTAAACTAAGAGAATAGGTTTAGATTAGATGTCAGGAAGAAATTTTTTACTCGGAGGATGGTGAGGCACTTGAAAAGGTTGCCCAGAAAGGTTGTGGATGCCCCGTTCCTGGAGGCATTCAAGGCCAGTTGGGATGGGATCCTGGGCAGCCCAATGTAGTGGATGATAACTCTGCTCATGGCAGCAGGGTTGGAACTAGATGATCTTTAATGTCCCCTCCAACCTAAGCCATTCTATCATTCTATGATATTTCTCTCATGGTCACAGCAGTGTTTTTTTTTTTTTTTAATAAGAGGAATTCTTTTTTTTTTTTAATTTTTCATCAGAAAAAGAAAAAAATAAAGGTAAGGTAGCCATAGGTTCCAGTTTGCATTTGGTTTTTAGACATATTCAAAAGCAGTATATGGAAGTCCTTCAAGCCTCAGTAGCTTCAGTTGAGGTTTTGCCAGTGTTTATCCTACTTGAAAAACCTCTTCTCCACAAATGCCCCAAACAAAACTTGAGCTGCCAAAAGCTGAAGTGTTTCTATTAGCAGTTAGAAGTTAGCAGCAGTCTCCACTGTCTTCAGCAGGGTTGAGATTTCACAGAGATTTAGGTGGTGCCTACATTCTGTGATGCCATGTGTATTCTGGCAAATTATATTTCTAATAAAAAAAGCAATTGTAGCTACAGTTTTTCCATTGCTCTTTATCATACCATCACCATAATATATGCTCCAATTTAAGTTGACTTTGCAAAACAACATTCTTCTTGATTCTGAACTGCCCTGCATTTGAGGTCATACATCAAAATGCTCTTGATCATGCACTAAGGAGATTCAGTTGGTGGCTCTGTACACAGTCGTTCCTATTGTGGCTTTGGCTGCGTAAGAGATGAAGTGCTGTTGTGCTGTGTAATTCTTTCAGGCATTCTGGAGATAGTTAAGAAAAGAAGAAATTTCAGTAAGTAGCAGAGTGAATAACATCATTAAGGCTTCAGTGCTCTGAATATAGCTTGTGAATTCTCACTGTACTCTATATTTTTTATACGTTACGTAGACCAAAAATAATGGGAAACAAGAGCCAGAAGAAATACATTCCCAGTCTTTCTGCCAGTTTCCTGTTACCTTACTAATCTTCTCTGCTCCCAAGTTCAGAATGAGTATCAGATCTATTCTGGCTATCAGATGATCTGAGTAATGTCATTGCAGCGTAAACAAATATCATTGGTGTTTAACCTTCTTGAGAGAATAGGTATGACCATACTTGCCTTTGAATCAAACCTCTCTTTGACTTAATTTATAAATAGAAAATTTAACATTAACATTTTAACATTAACATGATTTTATATGGCCAAGAGATACATGCACAGCGCCAAGAGAACTGAATCCTCGGAACAGATAAGAGACTGGAGCAGCCAAACGTAAGAAAACTGCTCATAAGAAAGAAATTGTGAATTATATTCAAAGAAAATGTGATAGTTCTGATCATTCTGTTAGTCCTACACTTGGACTTGGATGGGAGAAGGGACGGACATCATACAGTGTTATTTTTATGGTAGATTCTAGAATTCAGTGGAAGGCTTTCTACTTCCTTCCCCACTAGATAAATTAAGCCTTTATGGGTGTCCAGGCAGTTTTCATCCTGCATTAGTACTAATCAAAAATAAGTGGAGATTTAAAATCTTTGCTTTAAAATGAAATATACTTGTAAATGTGAAGGTATTAATTTTCCAGGGGGTCATACTGTTGAAAAAATAGGAAGTTACATTATAGAATCTTCCATGCTATTATAAAACTGATTGACAACTGTCACTGAATTTTTAAAAAAGCTTAGTCACAACTGTTTCTTTCTGAGTGTCATAAAACCTATTTCATCATTTGTAATGCAGCTCAGAGTTCCTTATGCCATCCTGTTTCCTTTATAAATAACAATTTTGAAAACTGAATTCACTTCCCTTACTTTGCAAATGTATTTGAATTGAGCGGGACTTGCAGCCTTTTCTCTTTGTGTGTCTTAAAACGACTGCGATGTAGTAACTTTATTTCAGTGCCACTTTGATATTACATTTGCTTTTGTTCTCATTGTGATGGGGGACCTGCTTTGTACTTCGAAGCTTCAGAAATCATCTGACTACATTATGAAATAGGAAAGTATTTCCTTATCAAGCTGAAAGATGTATAGATGACATGATATGAATTGATTATAATGGCTTGTTTTACCATCAAAACACTCTTCTGGTGTTTTGAAAACAATCCTTTCCAGGAATATGACAGATAATATTCTCACATTAGCTTTTTTATACCATATGAAAGCAGTTTTTCATCAGTTTCCAAATTATGCTAAGCATAAAATTACTTGTTCATGCTATATAAGTTACTGAAACCATGACAGAAATAAAGTTTCAGAAAACGAGAAACAAATTTTTCTGTAGCTTTACAGCATAGCTGTAGAGAACGAGAATGTTCTTTACACTGTGCGTGAGCATAAACACTTAAAAACCTCACTTTCCTTCTACTCTTACCTCCATATTCTGGTCTTGAGCCAGTAATAAGATCATATTTCTCCTTTTTAGTTTGTTTAGTTATTAAATAATTGACATATTACTAGGCTATTCAGAAATCTGTTTTATAGTATGTGGACACAAAGTGTGCATTTTGGTTAATTTGCAAGAATACTTCACTGATAGTGTATTTTCTTCTACATCTGGTCAGCCTTTCTTCTCTGATTTGCTTGCTTTCCAGTCTCCAAGTTATCTTTAGTTTCTGGCTCTAATTTCTGGAAGTTCTGAAGCACGTTCATAATGTAAACCACATGAGAATCCCTATCGAACTCTCATTATGCTGCTTCCTGAGTCAGGGACCTCTGTGATAGCCGGTACATATGTACAGTGTTGCTGGACAGAGAGAGATACGTGCAGTTATAATCTTTCAGCACTTAATCCATGGGACTATGAACAGTTGCAACCAGTGAGAACAGACTGAGAAGTGTGACCCATCTTGTGGGAGACAAGTTGGACAGCAAACTCTCATTATAGCAGCATTATAAATGAAATTCACTCAGAGGAGAAAAGTGCCAGTACAAAGATTTTTGCATTACTTTCTTTCAAAATAAGTACAGTGAGACCATAGTTGGAATTTTTAAAGTATTGGCTACTCTATAGCTGCTTTTCAGAAATAAACTCTCCCCAGAGCAAAAAAAAAAAAAAAAAAAAAGCCTTCTAGAAGAAATGGAACAGATTAATAACTTATGTATAAAGAGCTGATAAAATTAGATACATTTTTCTTTTCTAGGGCCTTCCTGGCAAAGATGGACCCACAGGCCCACAAGGACCTCCCGGCCCAGTTGTGAGTATTGCCCATTGACTTTGTTACTGTAAAGGTCAACAGAACTTTGGGGGATTGTAGGTCATTCTGTTATCTAGGCAAGGCCAAAGGTTCTCCCTGGAAGCTAAAATTCTCATGACTCACAAGATTGGCAGAGAGCTTCTTATCCAGTGTCATTTCTTTCCATTCTCACTTAGCTCAAGAAAAAATGTCTCCCCTGGAGAGAAGAGAGTTGTTCCATCAATAGGTTGATAGTTTGCTCTGAGCTGAATAATGGCACTGTATAAGAGAAATTAATGCAGTTACCATTTGGGATAAGACTTCCTTTCTGTAAGAAATTCCACTTGGGATTTTTAGTTGAAGTGAGTTGCTCAGTTTGCTATGACTGGAGATGGAAGGTGTGTGCACGTATTCAGATGCTCTCATTGAATAATCAAAAAAATAGCAGGGACCTCATTCAGCCTTCAGTGCAAAAAGTATGTTTGCATCCAGAGTCAGTTTCATACTTCTCAGCTGGCATGGTTAGGCAAAGTTAATGTCTTTTTGACAGATTTACATTAGGTAAAACTGCTGATGGTGTTGAGTGTTCTCCATACAGAGAATCATAGAATTATAGATACCTCGAGTTGGAATGTACCCATGAGGATCATTGAGTCCAACTCCTGGATCCACACAGGACCTCCCAAAATTCAAACCATATTTCTAAGACCGTTGTCCAAACTCTCCTTGAACTCCAGGAGGCTTAGTGCCATGACCACTGTCCTGGGGAGCCTGTGCCAGTGCCTGACCATGCTCTGGTGAAGAACCTTTTCTTAATACATAGCTTGACCCTCCCCTGACACAGCTCCATGCCATTCCCTCAGGTCTTACTGCTGTCATCAGAGAGCAGAGCTCAGCGCTGCCCTTCCACTCCCCTGTGAGGAGCTGTAGGCCGCCATGAGGGCCCCCCTCACCTCCTGTGCTCTGAGCTGAACAAATGAAGGGCCTTCAGATGCTCCTCTCTTACATCTTCCCCTCTAGATCCTTCATCATCTTTATAGCCCTCCTTTGGATGCTCTCTAATAATTTTGTGTCCTTTATATGTTGTGACACCCAAAACAGCAGATAGTACTCGAGGTGATGTTGCATGACAGTGACTTCTCTCGGCCAGCTAGATATGCGTCCCCCAGAGCACAGTAGTAATATCACAGTATTAGCCTTAGGATTCAGCGATCCATGCCTTTTTCAGAGAGCATGCCACAAAAGTCAGTTTTTCTCAGGTACTTCTCCCAGGGCTGTGCTTCCAATGCTCTTCCTACTGCAAAATGCATGTTTTAATCCTTTCTCCCACCATCTTTGGTCCTTGACTGACAGAAATGTCTGTGGTTAGAAGATGTAGCTAGCTAGCAGGTTGGCTTGCTGCAATGACGTTTCTCACTATGTCCTCATGCCCTTTACTTAGCTCATATTCAATCCAATCCTCGTAAAAAAACATTACTTATTATTCTCATATAATCTGAACAAAAATTTTCTGTCAGCCCAACAATTCATTTGTATTTCTGGGATTTCCCAGTCCATGGTAACCTGTTGAACAATGAAATATAGCAGGAAGATTTGTAGCAGAGTTATATTGAGGCATGAGCTCTTTTGTTTGTGACATGGAATATTTAAAATCAACACCCAAATTTCTCCTGACTCCGAGTATAGCACCTTTCTTTGTAAGTAGTTCAAATGAAGTCCAAGATTATCTGGAAATAAAGGTGTCAAAATCCATACCTAAAATTGCAGTTTTTTTGTTAATGTAGAAGAATCATCTATGTTTGTGTTTACTATTTGATTACAGCATACAAACAAAATACATTTTAAATTCAAGTATTTAATTATTTTGTTATAGTTGACTAGATCAGGAAGCAAGACAGTTTGTACTGATTGAAGTAAATCAATATTATAACGTAAAATCCAATGTACATCATCCTGATTTTTACTTTTCTTCTTCTGAAAACTAAACTAATGCATTTAACTAGTAGTAGCTGTCAAGTAAAAAAAAAAAAAAAAAAAAAAAAAAAAACCAGAAAATGGTTCAGTAACTGTAAAAGACTGACTTATTTTTTGAGTTCTGAATGGAAACCAGAATTATAGAATTATAGAATGATTTGGTTTGGAAGAGACCTTTAAGATCTAGTTCCAACCTACCTGCTATAAGCCCACTAGGCCAGGTTGCTCAACAGTTAACCCTTGTTATGTTGTAATTCATCGTACCTCATGGAATTTGTTGAAATGTTTTGATTTCATAAATATTAAGAAGTATCAGAAATTAAAAAAATCTAGTGCATAGGATATCTCCGTGTTGATCTACAACAGATGATAAAGTGACCACAGGTTACACGGTGTTGATCAACTTGACAGTCTGGTGAAATTTCTGTGGCACATACATAATTAAAAAAAGAACCCCATCAATTCAGAACTCATGTTTGATTCCATGACCACAGAAATAACATTTGTAGCATTTCTTCTTTTGTGCAGAGAACATAATAAGATAACCTGTTTGGGATCAAAGTCATACTGCTTGTGTTCCTTGATTTAGCTTTTGTTCACTTCCACACTAGACTTATTTCTGAACAACAGGCAGGAGAAGAACAATACTTGTTCTGCTCAGCAACTACCTTGATTGCTATCAGAACAGAACCAAAACATTCTCCATGTCCGTATTTTTAGTAAGAAAGTAGAGGATGAGATTTTTTTCTGCTGCAGTTAAATTACACTCATTTCTAGCATTACATAAATGTAATTAATTCTTAGTGCCTTATTTTTTAAGTTATACAGCTTTGAAACACTTCCCCGTTCTTTTTCTGCATCATTCCATGCATCACTATTTGATAGAATAAATAGAATGGAATGCCTTACATTTGGTTAGTGGTATCTGGCTCCTTTTAGAGTAGTAGGCAGAGGAAGTCAGCTAGAAGCTTTATATATTTTTTTTTTCAAATTCAGAAATCGAACTTTTAATCTGGTTTTTAATTTTTGTTGGGTTGTTGTTTGTTTGTTTTGTTGACGATATTTTTATTCAATTTCAGTAATACTTAAAAACAGAAAAACAATTTGTGTCTGTGTTCTACTGTTTGAGTCATTGGCCATTAGAACTTTGTAAAGGACCACACTTTGCTACAGAATATATGCAACCTTCTTCCTTCAGAATGTGCCTGTGCTTAATAATGCAACTCTAAATGCCTTCTGAATTCCAAGTGAGAGAATATTGCTTTATGGACTTCCCCTGTATCATAGTTACTTCTCTCAGCAGGCCTTGTGGATGTTGATTGTCATCACTAATATCTTCTTTCTCTTTCCCATGTAGGGCATACCTGGTGCTCCAGGTGTTCCAGGTATTACAGGAAGCCAGGGGCCACAAGGTGATGTTGGAGCTCCTGTGAGTACCGTAAATTAATATTGATATATTTGTTCTTGTGCATTCATTAATTTCTGATCCTGGATTCACTGTTTTCAGAACTCCTCAGTATTTGTAGCTCATGATCTGTTTGCAGTTGGTGGTCAAGCAAAATGTCTGTCTTTGTTTGTTTTTCATATTTAAATGTATTTGTTGATCTTACATACAATGTCTGGAATATAGGAATGAGACAGTAAAAATAAAAGGTTAAAGTGAAAGTAAAAACATAATGGTATATGATGTTGTAGTCTGTGTACAATTACTTTTTTCTTTTTTCCTTTGCTCTTTAAGTTAAAAATATAAGAGTTATATAAGTTAAGTCTATAAGTTAAAATATATAGAGTTAGAAGAAATACAGTGGACCTCTTCTCTATAATAGTTCAAATACTATTTTACATTAATATTTTAGCATTTCATTACTTGGTTAATTATAAAATGTGCTAATTTTTTTGCACATATAAAGTGAATGTTCTCTTTAATTTTTGAAGACACCTGAATGTGATAATGTGTACTTCTGACTTGATTTGTAGAATAGATTCTTTTTTTCAAAATCTAGTTTGCTTTGGAGATTAGTCTAATGCAAGCATTTTATTTGGTTAAGTGGGAATTCAGTAACTGATAATATATCAGCAAAGGTAACAACCTAATGCACAATTCTGCATGGTTTCTATCTGTAATCCTGAAATCTACTAAGGCGATTTGATGAGCTATGGAAATTATTACTGTCAGTGTGTAAGATATTGCCCATTCAGATCATATCCAAACACATGTTCCAGATATTGAACTAAATCTCCTAGAGTGCAGATATTCCTGTGAGTCATGTAAGACTTTTACCACAAATGTTTAAATTCTAATAGTTCTGAAAAAAATAGCTAGATGTGTGAAAACGAATTGAATTTCAATCACTGTCTTTCCCCACGGTAGAGTAATATACAATAGACCTAAAAATAATCTTTCCGTTTTTGTTGGAGTTTCATTTTTCCTAGGCTAGGAGGATGAACTAAGCTTTAACTAGGAATTAGTCAATGGGTTAACTCTTCACATAGACCTTACTTGGTTTCAGGAGTTCCTGAACAGGAGTTCCTGTTTGGCCTACCCTAAAAGCCTCTGCTGGCAATGTTGTAACTGCCCAGACAACTTGTTCCAATGCTTAATGATCCTTACCATTATTACAGTATTACCTTATCTTAACTGTCATACTTAATTTTCCAAGCAGTTTAATTCCTTTGCTGACTGTTCATAGTTGATGCCAAAGCCTTCGTGGAGCAAAGCTGAATTCCTTTTTCTCCCATCAGCCTTCTTCATACTCAGTGTTAATGTTAGACCCATTTCAGCCATCAAAAATCACCTGGTGGCCTGCCCTTGCTGCTACTTTAAACAAGATTATTCAATGTGTGACAACTCCCAGAGAAGATTGTATTCTCCATGTAATTGACATTGTTCATTTTATTGTGATGTTGCAAGGGAGACAATATTTAGAAGATAAAGTTTTAAGCTAGAACAAAACAAGAATTAATTTTATATTGAATCTTTCTGTAGGGTGCTCCTGGACCTAAAGGTGAAAGGGGTGAACGGGTAAGTCTATGTTCACATGTTTGTTGTCTTTATTCTGATCTGGCTGTGTATCTCGTAAAAAGCTTTCTCCAACAATTTATTGTTCTCTGTGTTTATAAGAATACAGGAATAATACTTCTCTCTGTGCATTTAGGGAAACTTACTTTTTTTCCAGACATTGCCTTATATGTAGCTACACAAATGTTTGAAGATGAGAAAAATTAAGCATGTCCCCAAATCTTGCATGAAGTTTATATTCTCATTTCTCTATTTGCTGTCTAAAAACAGCAGTGGGGACCAATGAAATCCCCAAACTTCTTTGGCCTTGTTCTCATCTGTAAGATGGAATCTCTCAGTTATAATAAATGTATTTCATTGTACTGAGCACTTTCAAGACAGAAATGAGTAAAACAATATGACACTGCTTGCTTTTATTATCCAGGGTGATCTCCAGTCCCAGGCAATGGTGCGTGCTGTTGCTCGCCAAGTGTGTGAACAACTCATCCAAGGTAAATACACTGATAGTTCATAAGCTTCTATCTCTAGAATAGATCTTTTCTTGCCACAATTGCTCGTAAATATGATGCTTTTCAGGCAGTCCAGGTGGATCTGTTCATTTTAGGCTGGGCTGTGTCAGTATTTATGGTCCAACTGGATTTATGTTTAACTAAAGCTCATTAGCATCAGGCAGCTAAAAAGCAGCTTGAATTTTTCCAGTTTATTAGAGTGTACAGAAGCTTATGCTATAACAATTTTAGAGTTGTGCAGATATCAAATACAAAAAAAAACAAAAAACAACAACAACAAAAACCAAAATAACACCAAAGCAAGGAAATGAAATTCTACACAATAGTTGTCCTTCCTTTCTGTACACTTCCTAAACCAGTGTTTCTTCACCAACTTAATGTCGTTGAAGTTCCCTAGCGTGACAGATCACAGCATTGGGGACCTGCTAGTGCCCTGTTCAAACATAGCTAAACTAGATTCTCCACTGCATATTAAAAATGTTGACATTTTTTCTTGACAGGTCATATGGCTAGATATAACTCCATTCTGAACCAGATTCCAAGTCAGTCTGTCTCAACACGAACCATTGCAGGACCACCTGGGGAACCAGGTCGGCCAGGGGCTCCAGGGCCACAGGGTGAGCAAGGATCACCAGGCATGCAAGGGTTTCCAGGAAATCCTGGTCAACCAGGAAGACCAGGAGAAAGAGGTAGGCTTCGTAATTCACATTTAAAAAATAGACCTCGATTTCCTGATACACTGTGGTGGATTTTGTCTTCTGTGTAAACATTTTGTGATGACGATGTTTTCTCTCTACTTGACTGCTGAGCTCATGACAGACCATAATGAAAGCTCTGGAAACTCTCAAGTCATAAAAGCAATGTACACACGTAGTTTGACAAGATCATAGAATATCGAAATTTGGAAGTTACCCATAAGAATCATCATGTCCAACTCATGGAACAATTAAAAAATAATTAAAAAATAAATAAAAGTGAAATTAAACAAAAAATAAACATAATAAAATGATTATTTTATTAAGTTCTACTTTTAAAGTCAGGTTAATCTCTGACCTATCCATCACACACCTCATTTCTTTATTAGGGGTATGCGGACCAGGCCATAGCCAGCAGGATGTTTTGGCTCAGCCTGGCCAAGCATACTTGGATAGGTGCCTTCCTGCCCACACTTTGAGGTGTGTCAGTCTGAAGACTTCTAAGTTATGATAGTCTGAATGGAGAAAGGTTGATCAGAGAGAGGAGAAAAAAAGTCAGAGTTTATGAGGGGTTAAAGGTATCGAGGACAGGAAATAGCGACATCAGAAGGAAGTAATGCAGTTAACTGTTCAGGAATTCTCTATATTCTTATTTGTGGTCTATATCCCTTTCTTCTTTCTTCCTCCAGCATTGTATAATGAAGAAACAAGTTCCATGTGTTGATTTCTTTCTCTGTGTAACCTTGACAATCTTTGTTACTAACCTCAGCACTGAGTAGATCTGTATTTGTGAAAGTGCATTGAAAGCCATCACGTGAGGAGATGACCAAAAACCCAAGAGACAAATGTGGTATTGAAGAGCAATGAATTGTTACTGCGGTTACAAAATCTACCAGCTGGGTTTTTAAAAACAAATTGTCATGAAGGTTGTTTAAGTCAGGAATTTAGTAGTTCCAGTTTGCAGTAGACATGATGACCAGAGTTAAAGAATTGTTTTGAAGAAGTCTTTTGTATAAGACTTTTGATCCTCAAGACTATAATGACTATAATTCTAACTACCTTCTTGAAAAAAGAGGCAAGATTTAGGGTACTGGCCTTTCAGTCATGGTGCTGCCTGCTCCAGCTGACAAAAGACAAGACACAATCCAGAAAGAATGAGGATGGAGAGGACAGGGAAAAGGATGAAAGAAAATTGGAAGAAGCAGTAAGTTAAGAACTGTCTTTAAAAATGGTGACCCAAAGAACAAATGGAGATTTCAGGGAGTTTACTTCCGCAGTACATTTTAAATACCTTCTCAGGCAGGAACTATTGAAACACACAGAATATACTGGGGTTTCAGTCTATGAAAGTGGAAACTTGTGCAGCATTTATCATGTATTCTCCATTATAACCTCTGCTGGTAACATTAATCTTTAGGAAAAAACACTGGAAATAGAATGAGTACAGAAAAGATAAAATGTACATTAAAAAAGGTGATTATAACAAAACAATGCACCACAATGTGGTCTTTGTGTTCCCTTTTTCTGTCTCTGTAGATAACTGATGTTAGAAGGGACTGATTTTGACAGATTGTTCTTTTGGGGAGTTTCATACTTGGTAAGAGCAAGCACTTATCAAGCTTACTTTGAGAAGTATAATTGGTCAACCAGAACTCTGCAGATTGTCCTGAAATGTGATGCCAAAAGTTGAGAGTGCTTTACTGTATTTACAGCTCAAAACACGATTGTTTTAAGAATCAAGAAATTATATATGAACTTAAAGACAAAATAATTAGCAATTTTACTTGAAATGAAGATGATTTTTATTATTCATATAACAACAGCCATGAATAGAACCTGGACAGAAGAGAAAGGAGCTCATTCAGAACCCAGAAAAAAATACAGATTAATTTATTAGTCCTTAATGATTTCATTTCTTCAGAAGGAATGGAAATTTTAGATTGATGGATAATGGATGTAGTAGCAGTTTATTTAACTGAAAGATACATTTTAGTTTGTACAGATCCTGGGATATTTCATAATCCTTTTCAGAGAATCCTAGAATCACAGAATCATTTGAATTGGAAGGGACCTTTAAAGGTCACCTAGTTCAAATCCCCTGAAATGAATAGGGACACCTACAGCTAGATCAGGTTGCTTAGAGCCCCATCCAGCCAGACTTTGAATGTCTCCAGGGATGGGGCTTCCACCACCTCTCTGGGCAACATGTTCCAGATCCTCACCACCCTTACTGTAAAAAATTTCTTTCTTATATTCAGTCTCACAGCTCAAGCCTACCTAGGTCTCTCTGGATGGCATCCCAACCCTCAGGCATGTCAACTGCATGATGCAGCTTCATGTCTTCTGCAAACTTACTGAGGGTGCACTCGATTCCACTGTCAATGTTACTGATGAAGATATTAAAGAACCCTCGTCCCAGTACTGACCCCTGAGGGACACCGCTTGTAACTGAATTCCATCCAGACATCGAGACATTAACTATGACTCTCTGGGTATATTCATGCAACCAGTTCCTTGTCTACTGAACAGTCCCCCATCAAATCTATATCTTCCACTTTGGAGAGAAGGATGTTGTGGGAGACCATGTCAAAGGTCTTACTGAAGTCAGATAGCTGACATGAGTGGCTCTTTCCTTGTCCATTGATATCGTAGAAGACCAATAAGATGGTCAGGCAGGACCTGCCCTTGCCTTGCCATTTTCCAATGGATTACTCTAAGCTAACCCAAAACACAGCAGTAAAATGTAAAACTTATTTTCTTACCACGTTTGTGGAGATTGATTGGAAGTTTCTTGTACACTCTCAATTCTCACTTCATTTTAATTACATATCATACTGTGAATTAGTAGATAAAAATGGCTCTGCTTCTGGATGGAAATTTTTTTGTTTCTATTGACAGCAGAGAGGAAGGTAAATGGACTCAAAACCTATCCCTTGCTGTGTTCTGAAGCATTGCTCGTGTTTAACATGCTCAGCAAGTCACAATTTATAGTCCTGTCATGAAAATCTCCAGCCAACCACTTGGAAGTCTTTGTGAGCAATGTGTTTATTTTCACTGATGTCACCAGCATTTTGGATGTATATGAAGTTAATTTTACATTCAAAAACAGTGTTAGCCTCCATCCTTAAGTACAGTTAATATACTGGAATAGTGACAGTAGTGTCAGTAGTGCATACTATAATGACATTAGGAGGAAGAAAAGACCCACTTGTTTTCCTGGTAAGGTGTTGCTTTTATTTTCTCTAAGTTCAAACTATTGGAATTGCTGCAAGAACCTGGTACTGCTCTGAACTGAATGGAAGGGTGTTACAGCAGGAAGAGAAAAAATCAGGAGTAGCTAGACATTTCTTCTTACCTCCCCTGCCCACCAACCATTCAGTCCAAGTCTGTGAGAAGTGGGAACTTCTGAAAGCAACATGTGGAATGGGTTCAAATTTATGCTGTGAAGAGAGCTTTACTGGAAAATGTCAGCAGTCAAAGGTTTTCAAATCAGTGTACTTCCCTGCTAACTCGCCTGGCCAATAGCTTCTTTTCCTTGTTTACCTTGTCACTCTGCCAAGTCTTAATCCGATGTTTTTGGAGGGAGATGGATTGAGAGAGTGTCTTTGAGTTCTGTTAGAAACCTCCACTTGAACTTCTAGGTCCAGGGTGTCCCATTCCTGAATGTATTATCTCACATGGAATACACTGAGCTAGTCATTCCAAGAAAGACCACCTCGATGAGAAAGGATAAGTCATTCTCTTGACAGATTCTGTTTGCAGTGTCTTTTGCCTGCTGAGATTTTTTTTTCCAATGCAGACATTGGTGAATGGACTGGGATCACAGTAACATGTTTATTATGTAGTTTTCTAATACTGTGAAAAGGAACATCTCTAGCAGTCCCTATATATTAACATTTTAGTGGTGGCTCAACAGACCACTGAACCAGTGGTTAAGGAGGCCACACTGTCTGATATGTTATAATTCATAACCCCAGATAAATTACTAGAATTTTTTTGTCCTACTTATTTGCACAAACCTAGGAGTACAGAAAAAACATAACCAAAGTGATTATTCACAGCACTGATCTCTGTTATTTTAACTAGTTCACACACCATTTTCCATTTTTTATTTTAACTAATTCCAACAGCTTTTGTTTTGATTTTGTGTTTATAAACTGGAACTTAAATAACTAGTGTCTGGCTTCTGAGTGCCAATTCACTTCTAGCTTTCAAATGCTGTGAAAATGTAGTTCTACCACTGCTTGGACTTCTGCTATTTTTCTGTGTGCTGAAGTGATGCACAAAACTTAATGGCTACTCATTCCATCTCATTGTTATTAAAATACAATAATGCATACACTGTCACTTGGAAAGCCACAATGCTCAAGTACAACTTCATCTCTATTTGCATTCTGGCTTTATATGAAAGAGTTACTTAAACATGTGTTATCAAAAGGCCCATGTCTATGACTCTGATGGCAGCTTTCCAGTGGAATTAAATGAAACTTTTGCCAGCTGAGTCAAATATTTTTATTTCCAATTTCAGCTTCCCCTAGACAAGAAAAATAAAAATAAAAATAAAAAATAAAAATAAAAAAAAATCTCTTATTATACATTATGATTACAATTATACATCTTTAAAAGAGGATAACTTTAGGTAGCAGTTTAATCTTTCTTAATTGCAGTATGCAGTTCTCCTCAAAGGACAATTTTCTCATAAAGAGCGATACTTCAGATTTTCCTTCGAGGAGAAACCATGAACATTTACTTTTCTTTTCTAGAGAATGTGCTCATGATCTTGGTTTTGATTTTAATAACTAATGCTATCAGAGAGATCTTTAGAAGAGAGTTGGAAATAACTGATTTCAGTTGCTTGCGATCTCCATGGGGCTAAGCCCAAGCCATTGCTTATTTTGGATGAGGACAAGACTTAAAAAAACAGTTAACTTGGAGAAGGAAAGACAGAGAGTATTGTTGAAGTATGTCCAGAGCACAATATGAAAATAATTACTAGGATTTGAAGAACTCTAACTCAAATGACAATTTTTGATATGCACTTTTAACCCTAACAGTAATTAACCATTGCAATAACATATATGGAGAATGATGTCTTTTCTGGTTGATTTTCTAAGATTCAAAGAAGACTGTAATACAAAGAGAAATAGGTGAATTTTGAATGTTCAGTCATTGATAAGAGGGAGCCATTAACGGTGACCAAGAGGTCTGTGAGTGCTAACTTATTAAAGACTTGTGGTGGAAAGTCTGTTAGTGGAGCTCATAGAGTGCTTGATTTTAACTCACGTGAGTTTCACCTTAGGAACTGGTTCTTCTTGTTTTGGTGTTTATGTTCTCTTTCACTTGGATAAACTTTTCTGGAAAACAATCTGAAAGAAACCTGATGCAAACTTGTATCCCGGCTTTCAGTATGTTTGCTTTAGGAACTGAATATCCATGTGGTTTTAAAGGAAGTTTGACCCCATGCAAGAGCTTCATAACTTGTTCCAGAATGAATATTTTACTATTAGCCTGAGTAGGTTTGTTCTGTTTTTACCATTTCTTACTTGAATTTCTCCTGGGAACATGGTGCATGGATGTGTCTGCTGGTGTGTATAAAGAATAATATCTGTGTGCTTGGAAGGCTCTGATTTGAAAATATTGTGGCAATTGCCTTTGAAGTCATTATTTAATGTTAACACAGAGTCAGATAAACAATGGTCCTCTTGCTGAGTATCTTTGTAGACTCCAGATGGTTATCATGGGTCAGTCTTTTTACATTTGAAGCAGTCCACACAAACACACTTGCCTTTTGTAAATGCCAAACATTTTGCACAGGGCTCATATGAAAAGACAAAATTTAGATGAATTTACATTGCTGAAAAGCCTGCAACAAAAGTCGGGAATTGCAGTTGAGGAGACTCTCTGTATGTTTAAATCAAACCAGGGCTAAGCAAATTTTAGATATCTGGAAACTGCATTTACAATGCAGGACAAGAAGTTTGTATGAGAACATCATATTCAAAATGGGTAGAATTCAATTGCTGGTAACAGAAGATGTGGCTTTGACAGGTTCCCCCGGGGTTCTAAATGTGGATTTGAGCATATCTCTGGCACCTAGACCCACTTCCTACATAAATGGTGCATCGTGCAATGCAATCATTCATCAAAAGTTCTGAATAGCATTTCAGATTGAGCCTCCAATCTGTGTATTAACTAAATGCTGCGTTTCAAATAGGAGGCTCGTACTGGACTGGGAGAATGCTCTGAGAGCAGGAATCTCATGTATTACATTGCTAAGAATCCCAGAAGAAAAGATGCTGGCAAATTTGAAGATCCCTGAGTACTTAAAACACTTAAGACCCAATCACCTTCAATGAGGTTTTAGTAATCTTGCAGCTTGGCCAGAGGTTGCTTATTGTCTACCTGCATAATGGCAGGAGGGAACTATTAAAGTTGTTAGAGAAAGCAGTGGTGTACAAACAAGATCAGATGTGAGGGATGTTTGATAGAAGTGATGTGCTCAAAGTATCTGAAATGAAGCTCTAACTAGCTAGTTACTGGAGCACAGCTGGAGAGGACATTTGAAACTGAATTCTTTTTTCAGTTTCTGCTACCACTGGGACAAGGTGTTGAGGCTCTATTTAATAGTTCACTTTGCTCAGATCTTGAAATAAGGTCTGAAACAAGGTCTCCAACTCCCTAGTAAATTTTTCCTCATCTTTCTGGCCTAACGCATCCTTAATTAGCATAGTCAGAACCATTGAGGAGAGGAGAACATTCAGTTGTACATCCAAGCCACAGCATCAGGATTGTCTACACTTGGACAGCCAGAATTTCTGGAAATGCAGTAGCTGGATTTCAGATATATGCCACCATGCATCTGAAAAGCTACAAAGCCTGCCCAGGGGATGGGTCTCAGCATGGCAAAGCTGCCTGGTGCTATTGTCTGGACCTGGAATGAGTTCCTCGCTTCTCAGGTGGCCTCATAGAAGCTGGAGAGTGGAAGGGCTGATGAAAGGGAGAGGAGCCCCATGAAGCCCTACAGATCTCATACCTGGACTGATGTTCATACAAACTGGTGGGACCATAACACTGATATCATTTAGATCTTTCAGTGTACAGATGTTTATCTAGATCTCTAGATAGGTAGACAGGTACATAGATAAAATGTGCATGTGAATCCTTTCCCTAGTGTGAACTAAGCTTGTCTGGTCCCTGAAGATGCTGTGTGGGAGGACTAGATGCTCCTGAAGTCTTCCACCAGAGAAGAGATTGCAGGAAATACAGATTTCACTGCCCCCCCCCCCCCCCATTCTGTTTCAATTCCTTATATCATCTCCACAAAGAATGAAGAGAATTCATTTTTCTGGGGCCACATGGGACCTGCATATTGCTTGCTTTAGGGAGGGGGCACCAGACTAAACCACACAGGGAGAGGGAAGGTGGAGTGAAAGCTGCCTATAGTGCAGGCTCTGCTCTCAGTGGAGTCAGTGCTTTCAGTGGGCTGACTTCCAGTGGGCAGCTCTCTGCAGCGTAAGGACATTGCCAGCAGGTTAAAGGGCTCTGAAGTGGCTCTCCATTTTCACACTTAGGCTTTCCACTCCCCCTTTGCTTATACCTTTGTCAAAAGCCCAGCAACCAACTTGACAGACAGATGTGCACCACCAGATTGCTGTTCAGTAAATCCTTATTTTGGCAACTTATGGAGAGAAATACGTTGAGAGTGATGAGTTTTTTTTACAATATTTTCACATTTAAAGTTTATTCTTATTTGCATTCATAAGAACTTATCTTAGGAAGGATAAGTTCTTATGTGGCTCCTTGCAGAATCAAGGGTCCAGACACCGTAGCCTGGAGGTATCCTCCAAAAGTTTTTCCCTAAGATGCAACAGTTACCTAAGCAGGAGGGAAGGAAGCAGCCAGTTAGTTGAAATCGGAGACCATGTCTCATCAAGGGTAGTAGCACTTTTTTTCTGTCTACTTTGTTTTTATGAAGGTGCTCTATATTAGCTTTCATTCTGAAAGTGTGGAAGCTGTGAAGCAGTGAGAGCAATTACCAGTGTTGGGAGGTCTGGAAAACAGGGGGTAAGGTCCCACAAACCAGTCTGGATTTTGTCTTTGAACCATCCAAATCAAACACAGACTTTATGAGAGTTTCCAAGTCGCCAGTGGAAACTCATGGTCTGGAATTTGTAGTTTTGACACCTACTTTAGTTCGATACCACTCTTGGTGATCGTTGCATATAGAAAGTGTTTTTATAGGATGCCATAATGGTAGGGTAGAAGGCGATGGAAAGCTGGAAGAATGTAGTGCCTTGTCTGCATTACTAGATCTCTGCTCTGCACAGATCAGACCCAGTGATAGCAATTCAGGACCACGAGCAAATGGAAAATCTAGAGTTTTGTGACTGCAAAGCTTTTAGACCAGGATTCAACTGGGGGACAGATTCCATCTGTGCCGGGACTCTTCTTGCATTTTAGCAGCCTGAGGCCCTTCAGTAACCCATAATAACTCTTTCCATTTATGTGTGGAACCATCTGCTGCTGAATAACTGGTGGGTGAATTCTTGAAGGGAAATAGGCTGTAGCATTAAAAGTTTGATTAGGATTATTTTTTGTGCTTTTTTTTTTCTGGGCCATGCAGTAGATTTGTAGACAGCTTTGTGAGATTCTGAGGATTCTTCCACTCACTGTAGTTGTACCTTGGTATAGTCCAGAAGTACTTTTCCAACAGGAAGTGCCTTTGGGAAACTGGCCTATGCCCCTACATAAAATCTTGAAGGAAACATGATGGCAGCAGGAATGTTTAATGGCTCAGGAATGCCATGATCCCCTTGTGAGGCTATCAGAGAAGGGAGGAAAAATGAGCCAAATAGGTGTTTATCTTTACCTCCTTCCTTCTCTCGCATCTGTTTTTAAGTGAAAAGTAGTGTATGGAACTGTAGCCCCAGTTAAATAATAAACATTGCACAGCTTTGTTCAAAACGTGACTATGTTGAGTGCTGTTTCATTAGGTTTACCGGGTGAGAAAGGAGACAGAGGCAATCCAGGTGTTGGAACTCAAGGACCCCGAGGCCCACCAGGATCCACAGGTAAAGCTGTTACATTTGAGGCATTTGGATTAGACTCCCCTGGCCCATTTGCAAAGCAACTAAGAATTTCATGACTGTGCCCTCCACTTCTAAGGTTTATGTTGCAGAAGAATCAGTCATTGAGCACCTTACTGTTGTAACGTTCTTACTATGTAATATGACATTGTGATGTGATACACGACGGTATATCAGTCACATTAATTTTCCTTTTCAGAGATGACATCTGATAGGTAAAAATTAATCTGGATTAACTGCATTTGTCTTTTCATTGACTCAAGGTTACTGTAACTTGACAGAGAAATGTGTATTAATTTAGCTCATTAATCAAAGAGAGTTATATTTAGTTCCTGAAAAAATGGAGGGTGAAACAGGCATAAAATTGCATTGACTTTGTTAGGATGTTCTTTCCATTAGGGTATTGATATCAAGGCACAGTGCTACCTAGAAGGTGAATTGAAGCAGCGTGGGTGAAGGGAGACCTACTCATGCGGTCCCCCCCTCCATGAAACTGCCTTTCCAAACGTCTGACACTTGGTGAAACATTTGTGCTTTGGAAATACTAGTATATATAGCTGGCTAAGAGCTGTCTCTGGCAAGGAAGACAAAGCAACAGCCAGAGAGGAGGCTTGTCAGGAGCAGGGAAAAGTTTGGAGCCTTTCCCTCAGCATGTGTGGGGGAGCTGGAGCAGAGAGGCCCAGCCCCTGTGCTTGAGCTATCTGCCCGAAGTATTTGTAGTGCGCTCCGTGCCATCGTCTCCTAGCACCAGGCCTGCAGCGCTGCCAAGGCAGTCAACCCGCTGCCTTGTGAGAGATGCTAGTCACACGTTTCATCTCCCTGTTTTATGCAGGACCTCCAGGAGAAAGCCGAACTGGCAGTCCGGGCCCACCAGGCTCTCCAGGCCCACGAGGCCCCCCTGGCCACACCGGGCCCCCCGGCTCCCAGGGCCCTGCTGGCCCCCCGGGGTACTGCGACCCCTCCTCCTGTGCTGGCTATGGAGTGGGAGGTGAGTAGGCTGCGCTCGGGGGGAGGTGGGGCAAGGAAACAATGTGTGTCCTTTTAACAGCCAAAGTAAGATGGAGGCTACTGGTGAACATTGGTAAAATGTGATTAGCTCCATAAAAACACGCACATCCAGTGCTGCTGTATTTAGTGGAATGACACCACGAACCAAAGGTGCCCGCATTGTAGTGACAAGAGTCCACCGTCTGATTTGGGCCTGTGAATGGATGAAGTGTATTGGGTTTTGTCTTGTACGTGTGCGTGTAGCTGTACAAGCCTGCTCCACCTGAATGTTCTGTGTGTTGAATCCCCACCTCCTTATGTTCGTGACAGCAGAGCTGCACATCTGTAGTTTTTAAAACACGTTTCACTTCCTCTTCCGTGTGCCTCCAAATGGCATGAGAGCATGAACGTTACTAAACCTGCCGTAGTGTAACCTGGAACAGGGATGCACGTGTCCATCATTAACAAGTGAAGCAATCTGGAGAAAATGATTCTTTCTGTATCTTCTGTGTATTCCACTTTCCTTGTTTGTTGTAGCACAGAGGCCATGGTAGGAAGTTAACACAATTATCGAAAGTGATGTTGTCCAGCCTAAAATTGAAATTTATTTTAGCAAATTACTAGTTACTACAAATGGTATGCGTAAGGCTTATTTGTTTGATGTTTACAGTTTAATCTGCCCGTGATTTGTACGTTTTACTTATGTGAATGTTTTTGTTGTCGTCTCTTCCTATCCTTTTCTCCTCACTTCCCTTCCCTGTTGTTCATTTCCTGTTTTAAGGCCCAATCCCTTACAATGGCTACCAATCCAGAAGGTGAAAGACTCATTCTGGTTCAGTTCTCATTTGGCTGAAGGTCAGATACGGATGCTGAACTGCTCTATGCTTTCCATCAACGATATTGACTACCACTAATGAACTTGCTAGCTGCTGTACATGCACTTAGCTTCCTTGCACTGCTAAAAGTTATTGTCTGACCCGTTTTGCCCGTTAATCATATATTCCAGCCCATATTTGGAATAAGCTAAAGCAGGCAGATTGTGCAGTGTATATTAAGCGCAGTATTACAACTGTATTTGACATAAGACAAATTCTGGTGGTGGTTTCCAACTAACTTGGCTGTCTGTTGGTGGGTTTCCAATTGCTCCAGCTTATTAATTTTGTTAAATGTTTTCACTGTTCCTTCATGTGAATAAAAAAATGTGTATTTAAAGATTATATATATACACACACACACACTCTATGTATAAAAGGTATATATATATGTCAATTTCCTAATGAACGCTTTAATTTTCTGCTCCCCTTCTCCTGTGTTAACCATATGAATACTCTTGGTGGTGGTGGGTTAAGGTGGATACGGTGAGCCAACTGATCAAGACATCCCGGTAGTGCAGTTGCCACATAACTCCTACCAAATCTATGACCCCGAGGACCTTTACGATGGTGAGCAACAGCCGTATGTAGTTCACGGGTCCTACCCTTTACCATCCCCATACTCCCAGTCCTCCTATCCATCACCTCATCTTGCTCAACCAGAGTTTACTCCCGTTCGAGAAGAGATGGAAGCCGTTGAGCTGAGATCCCCAGGAATCAGTCGCTTCAGAAGGAAGATAGCCAAAAGAAGCATCAAGACTCTGGAACACAAAAAGGAAAATGGAAAAGAGCCCTCTCAATGAACTGTTTAGAAAGGGAAATATTTTATGTGCATCCATGTTTGGCCCCTTGTCCAAGTGCCTAATCTGTCGTGGAAGATGTTTACAGGCTCTTATATTAAACGAAAATACATGTACCTGTCCAGTTGAAACAACAAATAAAGGTAAAATTATCTTGCATGCCAGAAACTTAGTATGTTAGTGGGTTGGTGCTAGATGATGATGGAAGATCACTCTCAGATCTTGCTCCAGAGTACAGTATTCAAGCTGTATCTGAAAAAAAATGCATCTGGTTAGTTGGTATAGCTAGAACCATTCAACAAAGTTTATGTTTTGTTACCCATGTTTTTGCAGCTGACTGTGTTCTGTTAGTTCTGGATAAATTGCTTTTACCAGCAGAGTAACACTACTAAATTCACCGGGGAAAAGTAATCAGGTTTCCTTAAAACCTCTTGCAAAGAAGTCTTATCTCAATGGTATTTGTTTTTAACCCATATTATGCAAACACACAAGAATGTTCTGTGGGAGTACACTGATAATTTATTGTGAACCTCTTTCATTTCTGTTTTGTATGCAAATAAAAGTGGCAAGCTTTTATGCATTGAGTCTGTATTTATTTGACTGATTTTAACTTGGAACGGTTGTATAGTAGATCTTCAGGGGACAGAACATAAAGAGAAGAAAACATATTTTCCTCTTCCAGCACTTTTGTGCAGCAGTTTTATTGTAAAGGTTACAGGCTCTTAGCTGAAAGAATATTTAGCCTTATTTCTAAAATACATGAAGAAGTGAGGAGATGAAATATGAGATAAGGAAGCTGTGCCATTGGTGGATGTGAGATTTTGGATATAAACGTGCCAGAGTCAAAAGCCTGGAAGAAACGGTTGCAAAAGCAACTTGGATCACCTAATAGGGAAAGAAAGAAAAAAAAAAAAACAAACCCAACAACCCAACCACTTGAGAATAACAAAGCAATTAACGATGTTAAAACAAAGCAGATAATTTGTAAAGTGATTCAGTAAACAGCTTTGAACACTTCTGGGACAACAAAGGAAGTTTTAAGCAGAAGGTCAAAAATGTACGTACATTTAAGATGAAGTCATAGATTTTAAGTACTGTTAATCCAGCCCTACAGAGCCCCAGACAGGCTGACCTGTGGGTCCCAGGACCAGGTTCCTGCTTGCCCCTGACAAAGTTCAGGCTCTTCACACTCAGGAAGGAGACGTCTCAACTTTTGCTCCTGGCCATTGCCAGAAGCTCTCTTAGCTCGCGACGAAGAAGAGAAACTGGTACTGAGACAGCTGCATACCTTTACTGTATTAATCTCAAGTTCTCTGGCCCAGAAGTAAGCCTCGCTAATAACACAAACAATTTACATGTGCAACTAAAACCCAAGGCTGCGTATATCCCGGGGCAATTTCCAGCTACGTGGCCGTATTCCTTTCTGTGCTGTTTCTGTTTTTCCACTAGTTTTCTCACCCCTAAGTCTCACCGCTTTCTTGCAGAAGGGTGATTAAGATTGCCATACATGTGAGTTCCTTACACTGACTTGCATTTAAAGAGGAAGGTAAAAAGTTAGAAGATAACTTACTGACTTTAAGCAGATTAGCCCCACTTTGCAGTGCTGCGAGGCAGGCGTCACCTTCCCTGTGCTTCTCCAGCAGCTCCTGCAGCCATCCTGTCCCCTGAGCCCCCAGCTGCAGGACACGTGCCGCACAGTGCACACGCATCACTGTGTATGGGAGGCTAAAAGTGCAGTGGATTGAGCAAGTGAAGGGGTTTCTTGGGTAGGCATTCTCACTACAATTTTCTAATTTATATCCTGAAGGACAAGCTTTAATTGTACCAGTTGTGCTTTATGTTTTTAATGATGATTAGCTGCTAAGCAGAGTGCTTCATTTAGCATTGGCTGCATGTCAACTTGTTGCAGGTGCAAAAGTAACTGTCTGATGGATGGCTACTACTGAGATATAAAAGTAATACTCAGGATTTATGCATTTGCCAAAAAAGAGTGAGACAGACACATCTGGCCAATATTTTCTCCAGAATTCAGTCACTGAGTAATCAGAGTGTCTCACATTTCTCCAGACATCCTAAGAAACTTACGCTGCCGACTGTGACGTTCGTAACACATAAACAGCTGATGCCACCCAAATCTTACCTACAAATTATGTACTATGTCCTTGCACAAAAAGAGTTTATTTTAACCTCTGAAGAATGCTTGCAAGATTTAACTAAAAGTTTCATTACTGACGTGGAAATGAAGTCTTGCATGTTCCCTGGACGGGAACTGGTTAAACCCAAGCCAAAGGCTGAAGAAATGCCTATATGAAAATCAGACCACACCTAGCACATTGTTTTGCTTCCTATACACTGCTTGGACAAAATGGATGTTGGAAACACAGACTCTCCTCACCCAACACTGTAACCTTTGGAAGATAACTAATCAGTACAGAAAAGAAGAAGGGATTCATTTATTTACACGACTTTGACTTGAGGATTGTCCCTGCAGAAAAGCAATCGGGAACTCCTCAGAAATGCCGTTGGTCAGACAGCGTCACCCCTGAAGCCCACGCTGTCCTTGCTGCTCCGCAGTCCTCCAGCACCATCTTCTCACCATCCTCTCATTCCAAGATGATGGTTTTGTCTCACAGGACCGCAGTACGCATGTGCTTGTGTTGGGCTACGTGCACTGCTTTCTTTGAAGACGAGTCTTGTGGGGTTGGTTTTTTCAGTTGTTTTAAATGTTTTAACCTAAAGACCTCAAGCCACTGGTTTTCAATTTCAGGAAACAAGGTACTGGTCCCCTGGGATGGACGTATGAAAAAAGAATTGTAGCGATTCTTTAATAATAGTAATAAAACGAATTTAATTAACAGATAACACACAACACGGAGTACAGGTGATGTGAGCAATGTAACGCCCATCCTTAGCTGTTCTAAACACAACCATTTTTATAATCTTTCCCAATACAGTTTGCTAATACCTGCCAAAACCTTTCTGCATAGCAGGGATAACTGAGATGCACAGATGCATCTTCTTCCACGGCAAAGAATTCTCTTCTGAGGAGGAGAGACATTCCTGATGGCAATTTTCCTTCTTTTATTACTTCATTCGAAAATCTCTAGGCCTGGAAAACAAAAATTAAAAAAAGAAGGGCTTTGTTAAGAGAATTTACATGGAAACTAAAGCAGCTTTGCTGTAAGGATGCAGTAACCACCGCATCTACTTTTATTTCTGTGTTCTTGTGCTTTTAATGCTGCTGAACGTTTTCTGGCTTACATAAAAGCACGGAACAAAGCTAGAACTTTACTATGACCTCGGAGAACTTCCTCTACCAAGAATGGGCGCAGGCTGATGGTCTGTGGTGCACAGCACGCAGCCTCCACACACACAGTCTGTGATAACACAGCATGCCACAGACACAGCAGTCATGTATTCTTGGCTCTTCGGGTCGCTCCTCCCAGACACAAATAAAGCGAAATGCGCCTCGGTACAGCTCAACATGAGAGGCAGTATGGAAGGTTTTCTATATGTGCAATTGGATACTACACGGCTGGATTTTCTGCGAAGCTGAAGGAAAACAAAGTCAAATACATACACAACAGTGAACCAAGATACATTTGCAGCAGTGGTAACTTTTGTTATCAATTTTGTTTGATCAGTGCAAATTAAGGGCAGATAGATAGCAATGGGAGATCGGGAGCATTTAGGTTGTTGCAGAGAAACCACGCAAAAATCTCCTAATACTTAAAGAGGCTTTGCAATTCGGTGTCGCAGATCTCGCATTTTCCCAACCAACAGAATCAGAGGATATCCTCAGTTGGAAGGGGCCTATCCCAGATACAGTCTCAGGCAGCCATTCTGGCTGCCTCGCACAGGACGGCTGCGTAACATCATCCATACCAGTCCGGTGGGAGCCAGGAGGTTCTGATGGGACAGCAACTCTGGAATTCAATGAGTGCTACCCCAAGTGCAGCATATGAAATCTGATGGTTATATGAATTTCAAAGAGAAAAAAATAGAGCAACTTCAAAGACAAGAGGTTCATATGGTAAAAAAAATCACAAAGGAATCGCAAAGCTTCTGGTTTTTATTTAAGAGACATGTTAATATTTGAATTCATACCGCTGAGCATAAAAGAACAACAGTAAGCAGTATGTACATTGTTTACGTGCTTAATGTTGGCCTTGAAGGAGCTCCGTATTTGAGGGCTGCTACACACTGGAGAACCAATTCCTGTTTCCTAGAACCCCAGATTTCAGTCCTCAAAAATATTACACATTTTGTTAATCGTATCTCACCCGTGCCTGACAGAAGATACACCTAATTACATCGCAGTTAGTGTGGTAGTGGGAGAGTGGGGTTTTAAGAAATTCTCAGTAGTGACTTGGAATTGTTATCACTGCATCCATCCTACACAGGTGCTGGAAGACTGTAGACAAGCTGCATGGTAAAGACATCATTGTCTAGCAGCTTGTATTTATTACTCTTTTTACGGGCCAATCCATCCATCCCCCTGCACAGCGCTGAAACGATTCTGTGCTTTGCTTTGAATGAAACTTCTGAAACTTCAGCTGAGGGTTACGCTGAAATGCTGCAGAGGTGGGGATCTCACAGTACTTTTCTCCAGGGCTGAAAATCTGTGTTTTTTTTTCCTTGCTTGCAACCTGTACTTCAACATTAATGCTTGTCTTAAAGTTAAATGCAAAAAAGCACTGGCTTCAGTTTGCAGCCTTACAAAGTTAATGAAGCTTGAAGGCAGAATTTTCTACTTTGAGACACTTGTGTGAACAAACATAAAAGTTTTTTAAAAGCCTTTTCGAGGGTCACAGTAGGCTTTTATGCCAACTGGTGCTCCATGTCTGGGGACCACAATCTCTGCTTTTAAAGAGTCCTTGGCACCAAGGAAGCTAAGCCTTGAAAAGCACTGTGTCTAGCAAAAGTCGTAAATATTGTCCAAGGAAGACCATAAACCCACAAAAACCATTGTCTAAGAGTGAATTACGAGCCACTTGTGAAAACCAATGGATAACTCCTCACTGATGGACTGCATAAATCTATGCAAGGGTGTTCTTCTCGGATGGCAGTGCTTTCATGCTTCCTCAGCAAAGCACTGAAATCACGCATTTGGAACAAAGGAAATGGTATCTCCCGGAAGAGGTGAATTTAAAAATGCCAAATGCTTCCTTAAAACACCAAAAATCACAGCTACATGCACTTACAGTTTGTGTCTTTTTGGCCTTTGTCTCACATCCGAGAAGCTATCGCTGACAGTAGCAGTAACGCTACTGCTGTATATGCTGTAAGCCCCACAAGTTGAAAAAAGCACAGTGCCACATCACATTTCTGTAATTCAGCCATTAGACTGTGGGCCCGTTACACTGCCCGCTCATGATTCTGTAGGAAGCAGAATAAAACTGTGTGTTGTATTCACTCAGAAAAGAGGTTATTCAGTGTTTAAGAGAAGACAGAACCAATGGTGCGTGAATAAGACTGAAGCGGCAGTATTCATTTCAAAAAGCAAAGTATGTAACAGAGGAGTTTACACTGAAAATCCCTTTAAAATGTTACATCATTCTCTCTCTCAAAAAAAGGTGAGAATACAAAAGTTCTCACCTTGCTGACGTGCCTGTTTAGAACTCATGTGAGGTACCTACAGATTCTGTGCAAAATACTAAGAGGAAAATGGTAGGAAGCCAGTTCTGTCTGGTGCGCTGCTAGAAAGTATTTTCAGTGTGCTACGTAGCACGCAGAGAGCAACCTCCAAGAGAAGGATCTGTGGGCTCCCGTGGCCCACAAGGACCCCAAACGCTGCCTGCAGAATTACACGCTGTCACCATGACACACGTGCAGCAGAGCATAGGAATGGGACTGGTTTATAAAATCAGGAGTTTGTCTCATATTCAGAAAATAAAGGACCAGAATATTCGAGCAAGCTTTGTAAATCCAGGTATTCTTCTCATATCTATTGTTTGAATCACGTGAAAATCAGGAGCTAGCTACAGACCACGCACAAAGGCCAAGAAGTTTGCATGTGAACAAACTGTTCATGTTTGGATCTACAACATGAAGAAGAAAATGTTCAGCGTTTGTGGAATTAAGGATTTAAATTATTTATCCTTATGCTATTTATACTTACACGATTTAACTTGTTGCCAGAAACAATGAGTTATACATAAGGGACTCCGAAGACATCCCATACATCAAGGTTACATTTAGTGATAAAAACAACAGAGCAATGAGAGAGTTCTCAGAAACACAAATCTGACTCATTCTTTCTCTAAATGGTTAGAACCATTTAGCAAGATGAACAAACTCAAAAGATGAGCTGGAGGGGCTCATTCAGATGTGCAAATGCTTCAGATACCATTCACCTACATACAACTTTAATCTGATCTGCTCTAACACAGTGATGCCGTTAGAATTGCTTTTCAGACAAAAACGTAACTGTGTGAAATCTGCCTGGACACTGAAGACAGAATTCACGCTGGCAGGCTTTAGCCTAAGGAGGTAAGCCTCTTCAGGTCATCTTGAAAGAGAGGCAAGACTTCCCCAGAGTTCTTCACTTAAAGAAGTATTTGTCTTTCCACAAATCTATTTGTTTTCCACATCTTAAACGACTTGCACTAAACTGATTCCAAAGTTAGGTGACCACACAGATTAGCAGGAGAGTAAAGAAAGATTTTCCCTAAGAACTCTAACACAGAGCAGTTCTTGCAGCTGCATATAACAAGGCTGTCTTTAATCTAGGCCAGTTTCCCGATGCTTTTTACACCACTGCTGCACAAGCACAGTGAAAAGGCAGAAGTAACGGCTGCCACTTAAAACCAGCACTTCTTGCCAGAAGGAATGCCCATGGAGCTACGAGCTCAGTCTGAATATTTCAGCTGGCTCACAAACGAGCAGTACAAAGAAACCTATGTGGTGCAACTCTGCGAGACAGCCCCCTCCCAGTATCCAATATTCTTGAACGTGATGGGAAATGCCCTCCTCCTAAGGTATTTTTCTTGTCTAAGGAGACATAACAAAGACCCTTTCCAAAAGTTAAATGTGTTCGACTTCCAACTCCCGTAGTGAAAATTTATTTCCATCAGGTATGAACAGACTCGCCGCATAGTTCCACCTTTATTAAATTCTTGTCAGCACATTCCAGCAGAGATGTTTCCCTTTGCCTAGCAATGTTTGGAGCTAAACCATCCTTAGAAAAAGAAAAACAAAACAAAAAAAAAGGAGTGGGAGGAGGCGGGTGGTGGTGTTTGTGAAAGTCAGACCCAAGCACTCACCCGTCTGAGTTACACTGCAACTGTCCTGATTTCAGAAATATAGAAGCCAACTTCGTAGCCTTACTTCTAGCTAACAGTCAACCCTTACAGCAGACAGATGAAAAATAGCATTACTTGCCTTACAGAAATAAGGTTCTACTGTAACATGACATTACCGACTCTATATGTAGTTCTTTCACCTTCCACTACAACACTTTGACTTCTAGATGTTCTTTAAAAAATATTTTATCTCCATTTTTAACAGTTCAGAATACTTCTTCAAAAGATGCATTTTAAACCCAAATTATTCTGCTCCTTAGAACTTTTAAACATATTTCTAACAAATTCTAATAGATGGTGCTTGCACTTTTGAGAGATTAGTAGTTACACACCTGTCTGTTTTCTCAACCACATGTGGCAGATAAAGTATCTTTTGATAACATTGTTTTCTTTCAAGCTCCAAAAAATAGTCACCTTTCCATAAGTAATCTCTACTTAGATGAGTTTTCAGCTGACTTTCAAGAACAGTTCTACAAAGTCAAATTTCATGGAGTCATTACAGCCATTTGCGTGACTGCAAGCATGCATTCATGACTGCTAACTAATATCTTTAAAGCTGTCTTTGCTAAGGAATAAGGCTGACGATACTGAGTAAGTGACCTGTCAATACCTGCTCTTGACTCACCAACGCACACCTGGTTTGGAAGCTTTGAAGATCTCAAATTACATTTTTCTCCTCACCTGCAGGCAGTTATCTCAGCATTAGGGAACGTGACCCAGAGAGACAGAGTTCCCTGTATTTTCTGCTATCTCACTGACAAGAAGAATGCGAGGACTATTCAGAGAGGATTGAACCGTGCATCAGCACTGTGAAAGGTCAGTGCCTTAAAGCTAACCAATGCTGCACACTAATAAACTGACACAAAGATTGAAGCAGAGGTACAGGAGCAAAAGTTGAAAAGGTTAGCTGTGTGTTTGCATTTTGCTAAGGCTTCATTCCTTCCATGGATGAGAAAAAGCACTCCAGATGTATTAAAAAAATATAAATCACCCCGTATTAAAGATACACCCATCTCTTCCATTCATGGTGTGTGCAATGCTCTATCTTACTAATAACTTGAAGTCTTTCATGTCTAGTAAGATTTCCTATTTGCACTGGTTGTCTATCAGAAAATAAAGAATCAGTTGTAACTCAGTTACATAGAGCCTCTTGACATTCAGCAAAGGCAAGAGGAGGGTCCTGCACCAGGAGAAGAATAACTCCACACACCAGTACAGGCTGAGGGCTCTGTAGAGAAGGATCTGCAGATCCTGGTGGCCACCAAGTTGACCAGCAGAGTGCCATTGTGGCTGAGAAAGCAAATGGTGTCCTGGGCTGCACTGGGAAGAACACTGCCAGCAGGTTGAGGAAGGTCATCCTCCCCACCTACTTCACCTTGGTGAGCCTTCACACGGAGCACGCTGTGTCCAGTTTGGGGCTCACCAGGACAGAGAGACCTGGAGCTCCTGGAATGAGTCCAGCAAAGGGTTTGTGGAATGATGAAGGGCTGGAGCATCTCTCGTATGAGGAAAGGCTAACAGGGCTGGGCCTGCTCACCATAGAGAAGAGAAAGCTCATGGGGGATCTGATCAATGAGTATGAGTATCCAAAGGGAGGTTGTCAAGAGGATGCAGCCAGACTCAGTGGTGTCCAGTGACAGGGGACAGGTAATGGACACAAACTAAACCACAGAAAGTTCTGACTGAGTATGAGAGGAAACTTCTTTCCTCTCAGAGTGACTGAGCATTGGCACAGGTTGCTCAGAAAGGTGGTGGGGTCTCCTTCCCTGAAGGTGCTATTCAAAAGCCACCTGGACACGGTCCTGCGTAATGTACTCTAGGGTACCCTGCCTGAGCAAAGAGGTTGGACTAGATGATCTACATAGCTGCCTTCCAACATTGACTGGTCTGCAACAAGTTCCACAGAAGCTCTGCATGATTTTTCTATACACATCTGAAGAATTTTAAGAGCAGGGGATAAAATCTCTCCAAAGTTACAAGTTTTGCAGCCAAATAAATATATTTTAATTACTGTTGAAGTACTTCAAAATTGGTTACGTAGTTAACCGATGATATCTCACTGGCTCATAAATGTATCTTTTATGAGTTTATAAACACCAGTTTCTAACAGATGGTGGCAGACAGAAGAAGCCCAATTAGTGAAGAGATCCTGTGGGCTGATCATACCACTCAGTATTTAGTCCTCAGTCCGCCTTTGATCCACTTACTCTCCAACACTAGACACACCAGGAGCAGGGGTGCTGAACTGTTTCTCTACTCAAGATGCACTTACTATCCCAGAGTAGCTCTGTGCCTCTAGTAAAATAATCAGTGAAATTGCTAATGATATTTAAATTATCCTTAAATTTCTAGTAACTACTTTTGCCTATTCTAAACAGATTGGATATTAGGAAGAATTTCTTCTCAGAAAGCACGGTAATGAACTGGAACAGGCTGCCCACGGAAGTGGTGGTCGCCGTCCCTGGAGGTGTTTAAGGAAAGGGTTGACATAGTGCTTATGGACACGGTCTAGTGGGCAATATTGGTGGTAGGTGGACGGTTGGACTAGATGATCTTACAGGTCTTTTCCAACCTTAGTGATTCTATGACTCTACATACCACTGATACCAGATTTGACCCTGATTTTATGAATTCTGTTTTTAAGATGATTTAAATTAACTCAGTGTAATGTTCATTTAAGTTTAATCTGAGCAATATTATGCTTTCTTCAAATGAAAGGGTTTTCTTTGAAAAATATATTGTTAAAAACCATAGGGCTGTAGAAAGAACAGTCTCTAGACTTGGCTTTGTCCAAAGAATTACGTTATTCTTCAAATAAACAGAGAAGTGAGCAAAGGAACAGTGAAACACTTTCCAGACTTGCTGTCACCATCAAAAGTGAAAAAAGCAAATCTATCTAGACATTTATAAAAGAGTAATTAAAAAAATTCTAATTCCATTTGCATCTGGGCAAATAGTTCAACAGTATCATATAAAACCATTCTCATATTGCTTGTCAAATTCCCATTAATTTACTTCTTATTTCTTCACATACGAGATCCACAGATTTAAGGGGGAAAAGGAAAGTAGCTTTACAGCTTTTTTTTCTGAAAGTCTCTTCAGATAGCTGAAGTAAAACTTCAGTGACCCATTTATTAGATCTCTTACCTTCAAATTTTAGCTACAATGTAAGCTGACCCTAGGTAAAAAGAGAATCAGTAGCATCAGCATATTTTACACATGCTAGAGAAGAGCCAGTAATTAATTTTAATTGGCTAATCAATCTACATATGGATGTGTCAGATTTTTAAGATGATTAAGCTACTGGCCTTTCTCAGCTAGTATCCAGTTGCTGCCTGTGGCTAAAACCTGAAGTAGAGGAGATCGACTTTCTCCTCAGGTATCTAACCGCGCGCCTTTTTGACTTCTGTGGCTCTTGGCTTCTTTAGATCCAGCTCTGTTAGCCTGAAATATGAGACTCAGCTACCTTCAGCTTCATGCTAATCAACGCAAAGTCATGGGATATTTTTATGCCCTTACTATTAAAAAAAAAAGTTACCAGTGATAGTTCTCCAATTTTAATAGAGGTTAACGCTTTGCTGTTGTTACTGGAATTCCTACTGAGAACCAAAAAAGCCATAGAAAATGAACTTCCAGAGAGATATCTCAAAGCATACATTAGAGCAGGACTGAGCTGTACTGGCAGGATAGCTTTTTCCTCCTCTCTCCAGTCTCTCTTTTAAGGAAAAACTAAGACAGGCTCAAGGCTTTCACAGAAGTTTGTGTTGGCCATCTCCACTGATCATCTATACACGCCAGCCTTGCTTTTTGAGACTAATGTTCAAGCTGGAGGGGCAGTACTTATTCCTGTTAAAGGCGTGTTTCAGGCAAGAACAAAGCACACGAGGCATAACGTGCACAAATCCACTCCAGCCCCCCAAAGCTGCAGACACTGCAGTTTGAAGGAACTAAGGAAATGGCTGGAGGAATGTATTTATTTCAGTGCAGAATTTTAAATCTTATTAGATTTAAGATTAAGCTTAAGAAGGGCCTTACAAATGTAGCTCGAGACCTTACCACCTTCAGAGGCCATCTTTACTGCACTTACTGCAGACAGCTGGAGTAACAGACCGCACAGTTTTTCATTTACTATACGGTGTATTTCACTGCAGAACAAAAAGCATTTTACAGAGGTAGTATGAACTGCCAGTTATGTTTGTGAAAGCATGACTGGCAATACACATATCATTTGTGTATCTAATATAACGCAAGGTGTCCTTTGGTGTTGGCTTCCTTATCTGAGGACATTAACAGACAATAAACTTCATAAAGTGAAACTGCCAGCACCTTACATTAATGAAAATGCTGTTTATAACATCATTTCAACCATATACCCAGCACATCTCTGGCTTCTTCTTCAGCTCTTAGTACCCAAATTATTACTTCAACGTAGTGACTAAACATAGAAACTTACACCAGAAACTGTAGAACTAGGCAAGACAACTGTTATTGCAGCTACCTTTTAAGACAGCAAACAGAGGGGGCAACAGTGGCTGAGGAGATCTCTTCACGTGAAAAGTGTTTTGTTTACCAGTGCCTTCAAATTTATTCACTAGGAACATCAGCAGCAGACTTTAGCCTGCTTAAGGGTGGCATGACTGGCTTTAAGGAACACAAAGCCAAGGAGAAACTATAAACAGAAGATATGACCACCATTATCCTTGACACGGAATGCGTAAGAGGATTATCACAAACATCTCCCACTCCTAGGTGTCCCAACACACTTGTTTCATCATATACAAATATTTCTTCCCAGAACATCGCAGTTTTCTTCTTTCAAAGCTGTGGGATGCTGCTGATGGATCACCAAGAACCTGTGTGCCATGCCACACAGACCCACATATGGCTGATGTTCAAAAACTGGGACTGACCAGCTCTCACTGCTCTGCTGAAACAATTTTATAGCTTCAGAGTATAAACCCCCTACCTAGAAGTAGGCTGCGCAGAAGGGGGCCAGAAATCAGGCGAGTTACTCAAAAATAAACATTAAAAAGGTGTTTGGTTTTCTTAAGTCAAGTTTCAGAGTTTACAATACCTTAAGTTTTAAAAAAGCCCAAAGCCTTCAAGGACTTCTTTTCCAGAAAGACAAGTGAGAGGCTGTCTGGCCTAGAAAGGTCCACGGAGAGTTCCCATTAAGTCTGGCAGTGGAACAGGCACTCAGTATGCACAACAGCAACAACCCGAGTGCTCTCCTGGAAGTTAGAACTGCTCTGCTTTCTTAAGGGAAGCTCTTGGGAATGTATGCATCTAACTGGAACGAGACAGATTTCTTCTATGTACTTGGGAACATTCTTGTCCAAATGACTTCAAAATACTTCTTCAAAAGCAAATTTCCTGCCTTAAGAAGTTCACTGTCTACAAACACACCTATACCCAGTCAGCTAAACAACTTCTACATGGCATATAACAGGAAAATTCACACATAAATCTGATGTATTCCTGCCATTAGAAGAGAGGTGGGAAACTGTACTGTTTGTTTAGTCATACAAGATTGGTGAATTCTGTGATGATTTCTGTTTAAAGCTCATTAAAAACATCCAATGTGAAACCTCAAACACCCCTGAAATAATGGCTTCATTCATGGAAGGAAGCTGCAAAAAATCAAAGTCTGCCAAAGAACTGGTTTCTGATCTTCCTCCCTTTTAAATCTGTCTGGAAAGACACAATTTTACCACTCTGCCTTTACAAGGTTTTTCCACCACAGCTACTTCAGACTTCTGCACCAAGGATGTAAGAAAGCAACTCTGTACAATTCAGGAAACCATTTGGTTCAGGTTCGGAATAAAAGGAAAGAATATTCCAAGAATGCTTCTCTCACTGGAAATATTAGGACATTTAATTCTCTGCTCTCATGGAGTAAGATCCAGCCTGCCATCCCATTATGCACTGTGCTGTGGTGGAAGGAGGGGTGATGGGAAGGCTATGACCTTGCACAACACAAAGTGTTTGCTAGGTATCCACACTGGATGCATGCTCTCCTCAAAAACCATTTCCTCACCTTAGTGCTCAACTTGGTGACTGTATATTTGTCTACAGTGTCAGTCTTCAACTACCAGAAAAAAGAGCCTTTAAAAACAACATGAACCAAGGCGTTTTAATAAAAACACAGGTAGAAAGTCCAAGGAAATCATTAGCAGCAGTGAGTATGTTCTCTTCACATTCAGAATGTGAGTCATTTGCATGTTATTTCAGATTAAGGAAAAAATGGCCTCTTCTCATACTCTGAATTTATCTTAATTTCTTATCTGTTTTATGACCATTTTATATTCAGTAAGGCACGTTTCTTCGGAATAAGTTTTAATGTAAAACCGTAAACATTAGTTTTATTGTCACAATCAGGCTTTCCTTTATTCTATATCCTTAAACACTTTAACTATGGTTTTCATGTAATGCTTTCCACTAAAGGATACAACTATTTTTAAAGGGCTAACATAATCTAAATCCTTTTGTTCTACAGCAAAAATAAAATATAAGTGACACACAGTGTGTGTCTCTCAATCTTTCTCCTTGTTTTTAAATCACTCACTCTACTTTGAGACACAGTGACGTCACCCATTAGAACTTCACAGAGGATAGGGGGGAAAAAAAAGAAAGTAGAAAAACCAAAAAATCACATAAGGTGGGGAAACCTCTTAAAACCATCTGGAAAAAAAACCCAAGTTTAACAGTTTTTCTGAATCCTTATTCTGGTTTATTTTAGGTACTACAGTTACTGACTGGAAATTATCCACAGGTTCTGCAGAAGCTCACAGATGAACCACACAGGAGCGTGCTGCTCTTCATTCTTCAGCACTCTCTGACACAATTCTGTTCCAGAGCTCTGCTCTATTCCCCTCCTAGGTCCACCTATTCCCTGGCTCTTCTCAACAAGCACGTCCACTTAAAGACACTCACTCATCCCGTCAAAGAAACAATATGAATTTCTCAGTTTAAAGGCTCCCAACTGTGGCAGTTGCAGGGCTGCTAAGTCAACAGCACTTCCCACCCTCTGCAACAGGCACAGAGTATAATGCCTGTATACAGATATCATTTCCCCAAAAAACTGATCAGGATGAGACTGCAGAGCAAAGAAATGCTAACAGGAAACTATTAGGAGACAGCTTGACAGCAGTTACTGAATTAGATGACATCAAGTTTCCTTGCTCTCTGCCACATGCAGCTCCAACATGACTAACATTCACCAGATGTTTAAACTTGCTTTACCAAAAAAGATGTTGAATTCTACATACTGAAAATAAGCAGAAGTGCACAAGACAGTGCTGACCATCTGGAAGACTCCAGGTCAAACTCTAGTCCACTTGCTTCATTCCCACAGGTCTTTGGCACTGACATTTAAAGGAAGCTCAGTACTAAAACTCTCAAAATGACCACAAGAAAAGATACAAACAAGAAATCATCACATTGATATCAGAAAGCACCCCAGATGTGATTATTTTCACTAGCAGGTTGACTCAGTGCTGCATGTGGTAGTATAAAACAAACCACAAATATTCACTGAGATGCCAAGCAGCTACGGTGGAACTGATTTTGTACACTGAAAATAAATTAGTTATCAAAATAAACACCTGGTATAGTCCTGCCAAAGACACATTCTCCCAGTTCTGGTTTAACAGAATGCTTTTCTTTCCTCTAGAGAAAATCTGAAGATTTTTTAATACTTTTTCTTTAAGTGAATTGTTCAGTCCCACAGTCACATGGCGTTTCCTTCTACTATGACGAACAGTTGACAACTCAAATAGGATACGTGAGTAAGCATTTACTCAACCACTTTTGATGAAGAACTAAAAATATGATTTAACATCAAGTCTTAGCGATGAAAAAAAGGCCAGAAAATAAGAAAAACTGTGCAACCACTCCCTTCAAATATGACCATTCTTTGCTTAATGATCTCCTCCTGTCAGAAAACATGACACGAAGAAAACAAATATCCTTTTTTTTCCTTATTCGTATTGTAAGAGCCAAGAGCCAATATATTACAGATTCAGTCCAAGTGCTCATTTTAAAAATCTAATGTACTTACGGAGTCCAAACCCTTGGAAAGGCAGCAATTTCTTCTGGTGTATATTCATCTAACCTCCTAGGGACTACACGTGGCTGAGGAATCTCTTGTAGAAGGTTCTTCTCTATATCTTCTGGGATAACCTGAGGAGGGTGAGAACAGTCAAACCTAATTGCTTAGAAAACGCCTCCCTTCTTCCCAAATCCAGACCAAAATGTGTCAACGCTGATGCATTCTTCATGCTAAATGAAGTAATACACAAGAGAATCTCATGCATATCTTAGATCTCACAAGTTTGTGAAATAAAGAGCATCAACATATAAAGTATATTTAGATACATATTTAAAAAGCAGCTCGATTTTTCTTAATTTATATAAAATATAAAAATCTCATGACTGAAGCTTTGCTAGTGTTCTTCATCTCCAAAGCAAAAAGAAAGAAAATGTTACAGTGTGACCACTCACATCATCTGGGAATAGGTGCAACCTCTGCATCAAGGTTCTTCTCAGAAGGTTTTTTGGAAGCATCCTATAAATAGTCAGTTTGACAATCTGAGGAAAGACAACATAGTAATGACAAATCAGACCACCTACAAAGAACATGGAAAAGGCAAGGTGTGTTTCCCTCTGTCCATGAACCTCTCTTTGGTCAGCTTCTTCCATACTGAAGAACTCTGGCATCACATTTACAAGATGTTCCAGATTTACTGTTTTGGAAGAAGGAATGCTTACACCTCAGTCAGATAAATGCTTACTCCAACAGTCATAAAAAAAGTTCCTGCTTAGAAACAAGAGCTATATTTTGCACTGTGGATGACTGCATATGATCATGTGATGTTAAAAGAACTGAAAAGCGAACTGAGAATCTTCTACTAATTCCATAATATTATCCTTACGTTTAGATAGATAGATCACTGAAATGAACTAGGCTCTAACAAATTTTACAAGTGGTCTCAGCATTTAGACACCATAATTTGCTGTGCTCAGTGTTTCAATATAATCAGTGCATTGTATCTTAAGCAAGGCTGACTTGGTAAGACACTGCTTCCTAACACTGTACATATTTATAATTTATTCCCTTGCTATTAGTTCCAGATGAACAAACCCACTGTACAGCATCAGGAACGAACAGAATTTGGACACCCACAATAGATGATGCTTACAGAAAAGTAACATAACACAATTTCTCTTGGACGCTAATACAGATGTCTGTAATTTAAATATGAAACACAGTGTTATGGACTTCAGCCATAAGAACATTTGTGTATGTAAAACAAGGCATGCAACTATAGGAGACCAAAGGGGATAAAGAAGGACAGCAAGTCGTTTAGAAGTAGACCAGCACACAATTTTTTTTTAAGCAGAAGTAAACCTGCTCTGCCTGTGCTCCAAGCCACCCAGATGTAAGCTGTTTCACCAGAGTAATTTTCATTTTGTACACTTACTTGGCTAACAGGAAAAATACCACATATAAAGCACAGAACTGTAGAATATCCTGAGTTGGAAGCGACCCATCAGGATCATCGAGTCCAACTCGATCAAGTAAATCAAGTTCAAACTAGATCCAGTCTAAAACAATAGATGCAGAAGCTCCAAACTCCCTAACTCTAGGGATCCTCTTCATTACATATAGATTACTTGAAACTGTGATAGAATCAGTGTTAATTCCTTAGATTAAATACAGCTCCATGTGTCTGTAAGTCACTGGTCACACGTTTGACCCTGTGCATGTACAGCTTATTAATGACTTCACTCCAATAAAGACTTTAAAATACTTTAATGAACAGTTAAGTATTTAACTTCTTCAAGTAACCAATGTTTGTGCCAGGTCTTTCATCATCCTCTGCAGCTTGTAACACAGACATCTGTTGGAACAAGTCAATGACCTGGATGAACTGCTGCTCTGTTCTGGTTGTAGACACTCCTGCCTGATGAATCTGATTCCATTTTCTTTATAATGTTGCTTAAAAAGAAAAAAAACAACTCAGTTTTTAAAAGTTGCCTAATAAAAAGTCATTCTGGAAAAGAACGACTGATTTATATTTTCAAGTTAAACAACGAAGAAATATTTTAGACTCCATTTATGGTCACTGCAGAACTGACAACCTCAGGGGACAACAAACTAACACGATAACAGGATTTGGAGAATGAAACATGGATAATGAGATGTTCAGAAACAGTTTCTGTAGGTAAGCACAACCACAGATATGCTTTGGTACATCTGCCAGCCTTCACGCTTTTCAATAACTTCTTTGTTCATGCCCTCTCACCTAGGCAGGATCTACATGAACAGAAAAATCCCTTTCCTGTGAAGCAGAAACCATCTTTTCACTGCTAGGCAAATAGTACCAGTTTGCCCGATACAGAGCAGGAAACTGGACTTCATGGCACAGTCTCTGCCACTTCAGAGCTTACATTCAATGGAACCTAATTCTCAGAGGAAAAAAGTTTGTTAACTACACATTTCAAAGAGCTCATATTTCTAATTACATCTTTTTATGGCAAAGCCTTTAATACCTGAGCCATGTGAAAGTGCTGCCACCTGTATGTTAGAACAATGCAAAGAACAAGAGGGACAATAACCTTGAATTTGGGAATCCACAATGCCCCAGCAGGTCACAGCAGGTGCCAAGGAGCAGAGCCTTGGCTTCATGCACTGCTTTATGCCCACTGGCCAATGCACCTTACTTGAAGCACACCACAATTTCCTTGCTGGAACAGGTACATTTGTACATCCCACTCATAGTTTCCAATTTAAAGGTCTAACATAGAAGAAAAACAATCTTGGGTAAAGCTCTTTCAGTCCCTTCCCTAACTACACTCTCTAAAATTGTATGAGCATAGACAAATTAAAGAACACATTTATCTGGAACACCGTATGAGGCTCCAACATTTCTATTTCTGTTGCAGGCTTGAGCTCCTATGCAAGCTGCACATTATAAGAAGTTGATTTCAACTGGGTATAAAGACTTTTTCCCAGATAAAACATGCTTTAAGGGAGGAAATCAACAGAGCAATACCACTCCTGAGAAGTACAAAATAACTGTATAAAGAATAAAATCTGCTCCAAGAGGTGAAGTACACTAACCAGTGGGAAGCAACTCTACAGCTTGGGAAGGACACAGCCACTACAGGGAAGGATACAAAGCAATTAATCACAAGGCATACTGAAAACACCACTAGAAGAATTTCAGGTAGCAGATCCCCTGAAGCAGCAGCATATCTGCCGAATATAAGTTGTCTTCTGTTCTGTACACAGTACTGCCCTTTTTCACTAAATGCAGGATAGAAAGGTGAAGTTCTTTCACCTCTACAGAGTTACATGAGTAGTATGGCAAAAGTGATAGTACGATGCCACAGGAACAATTCAGACATAGGGGAACTGAACTTCCATTGCTGTTCAGCACTTAAGAACTGAGAAGTTCTATTTGTTCTTTAAACTATCAGTAACTTGCATATTCATGTCAGAAAGGAATTAAGATGTTTTTAAGCAAGTATTTGTGTTCAAAGCAAAAGACCAACAAAACTGTATGCGTTATTTGGAGCACTAAGTGGTTTTTTGTTTGCTTCTTGTTTGTTTGAAGATACCAGGTTCCATAACAGTAGGCTCCTCTCCAAGCTACACTAACTTCTAAGTGCCTACTAAGCCAGGCTTTGAAGCTAGGCTCTCCTTAATGACAAATAAATAAACATATCCCATAGCCATAGAAGAAAACGCTATTATATCCAGCATCCCAGTAACAAATTTTTGCCGTGTACATACCATTGTATCAATGATCCCTTACTTTCCTGGATGAAAAGAAAACAGGCTTTCAAATACCAACAGCAAGATTTAAATGTGTTTTCCGTTGGAGTTTTTCTTCAGAAGACCATTATTGTGCAGGTATAATGGCAAGCCTACACATGCAAGCAGTTGCTTAATAGCATTCAAAAGGAGAATTGGGATGTTTTAAGCCCCTCCAGAGCAGCGCCAGCAGCTGAACAAACCCTGACAGCCCCGGAGGCTTCCTTGCAGCGTGTGTCTGTAAGAGCTACCCTGCCTGGCTTCATCATCTTCCTTAGCAGGTAGCATTCATAATGAGTAATTACTGCCCATTATTTCTTTGTCGAAAGCAATACAGGCTCTGAATGCTGCAGTTGTCAATCCTCTCACCAAGTATCTGGTAGGAGCCAAACACCATTTCTTTTCCTGTTTTGATGGAGTTTCTGTCCCAGCTAAATACAAAAAGATAAAGTAAGCCAAGTCTTGCTTACTTTTAGAACTAGAAACAGAAAAAAAAACTGGTTGAAAATGTTGTCTTATCCAGATCATTATCTGATTCTACATATTAGATCTGTCAACATGTTCTGCAGGCATTTTAATTAACGTCCCACCTTTTTTTCCAGGTTTTTCCAAATATTCTTTGTTCCCCCTCAAATCTGCGAGGGTTAAAAGCACACAAGGACATCTCCTGCTCTTCCCACACCAAGCACTCTGAAGCCTCATTTTGAAAACCAATGTCTTGTACCTATTAGGATTTCCTCCACTAAACAAAACACATGCAAATGTTATTAAAAACAAAACCAACAAACCTCTATGCATCCCAGGCACTTGCACCTCAAATAAAACACCTGTTTCCTTCATTTCTGAAAGACTCTTTCTTGAAAGAGGAACACTACATGGATTTTTCTTAGTGACCTACAATGGAAATCAGTGCTGTACTTAACACGTGTCCTGACGGAGTATCTGTACCAGACAGAATATTGGTATTGTATTAACTCGATGAATAGAGACTCTTTTGTACAGCAACAAGCTGTTATGCTGCGCCTAAAGAACAAGTTTAATACCCTGGTCGATGGGTGGTCTGAAAACTCACATTAGATCTAAGTTAGAGAAAGAAAGTGCTGAAACATGAAACTATTTTTTCTTCATTAAATGCTTCCTAGAGCAGCCTGGCCAAGCCCAGCACAAGAGAGCTGTTCTCTGATATTCTCTGGAATGGCAGACAACCGAAAGTAGCAGAAATTTTAAGAAGATTCACAGACATCTGTTTCCCCATGCCTCTCAAAGGGACTCAAAGGTGTTAAAGGCAAAAATGTGCTAGAATATTTGCTTTTGGTATCTTCTTGGTCATCACTGTAATTTCTGCCTTTCCATATAACCAGCATTTTCCAAAGTACTGAAAAATTGGCACAGTGAACACGGAACATCAACTATGCAGATCTCTTTTTGCACGCAGCGTCTCACATAAACATAAAAAGATGTTGAAAGTGGGGAAAAAAGTAGTAACAGTCTGTTAAAATCGGACACTAAATTGTGCATCTCAAACTGGACACCAAAAATATGCACTTGGAAAAAAATAAATCTTTTCAACTAAGAAGAAAAGTCAAGCACTGGAGAAGGCTGCCCAGAGAAGTTGTCCTCGGTGGCTCTCAACCCAGTGTGGACCAGCCCCCGTCAGCATCATCCGAGCTGCTGACATGCCTAAAATCTGAATCATCCAGTGAACAAACAAATATGTACACACACACATCCAAAATCCAGAACAAATCCTTCTCAAGCACTTGCTACTACACATAAGGAAAAAATAGCTCCAAATTTGATGAGATAAATGCTATGATGTCAACCTGCATTGAGTGAGATTATCAAATGATCAACATACATCTGCGTCTTGATACTTTACGAAGGAACAAGAAATGATCAAGAATGATTATTCAACCCTTCTGCAGTAAACAGATCTAAATTCCAGTAACTCTATGTGTGCTCCCATGCAAACAATTTGCATTGCATTCAATTATTCATTACAGCCATTTTAGTTAGCTATGTATCAGTTTTTCTTAAAGTAAGTAGTTCCTAATGTGCAGAAATACATTTAAACATGACTGTAATTGAAAAATATTTATGTGTTTGAATTTAGACTTAAGTAAAGACAGTGCTAAGCAGTAGTGGAGTATTACTCTGTATGTATCAACACAAAAAACTTACAAACTTTAATCAGTTTCTTACATAAACTGACAATAGTCACATCCATTTCAAACAGCTGTATTTAACATCCCACAATTTGCAGCAAGTTTTATGTCAACATCCTTTTCTTTGGAAGGAGCCTCTTCCAAGAACTTAATGGCTTAATTTCTGTAATGGCACTTTTTCCCCAAAATTGATGTTGACTCATCGAATGAAGCACTACCAGGATACAACAGGACCAAAGGCAGAGAAAAAGCACTGGCCTCTGGGATGAAAACAATGTTTTAAGGAATGAAGACTCTGATTCCATAGAAAGAGGCATTCAGCTTCCTACAACCTAACTAGTTCTACAGGCCCCAAAGCAATCAGACCAAACATAACTTCAAAAAAAAAAAAAGTGAAACAATGTAGTTGATAAAAGTCTCCATAAAATTTAGAGGATGGAAATGATACTTAGCCTGGGCATTGGCCTTCTTCATAACAATCACTTTTCAGTACTGATTTTAATAGCTAGGTCTTCGCCAGGGACAAAGGGTAATGGTTTTAAACTAAAGGAGGGTAGATTTACATTACAAAATAGGAAGAAATTCTTCACTATGAGAATGGTGAAGTGCTGGCACAGCTGCCCAGAGAAGCTGTGGATGCCTCATCCCTGGAGGCGTTCAAAGCCAAGCTGGATGGGGCCCTGGGCAGCCCAGTCTGGTGAGAATTATTCCCGTCCATGGCACAGTGTTGGAACTAGATAGTCTTTTCAGTCCTTTCCAACCCAAACCACCCTATAATTCTAAAAATAAAACAAGTTCAGAAATCATCACCCTAATTTCCATCTTTGTCATATCCCAGTGGATTTTATATCAAAACAGTAAACAAATATTTCTAGCCATAAAATCCTTTGCGATTCAAAACCTAGTAGGTACACATAAAGAATTTATCCTGCTAAATTGCCACCAAATTACCACTCACTACTAACTATAGCAAAAATAACTATCATAGATCTTTGTAAGACAGCCATCCCAACAATTCAACAAAATGAAAGAGTTAACTGCTGAGGGCTCTCCAGAATTTATTTATTTTCTTTTTAAAGAAAGTAAGTTTCCCTTGCTAAGTTAGACCTGAGCCACATCACCATTTGCTGAGCCTCCATCCAACATGTTTTAGTTATTGGCAATGCATTTAATCCAGAGGAATGCTTGCACAGAGATTCATCTAGGAGTCTGGCAAGAAAAGAGGTATTTCAGAACGAATGCCAAAAGATCATTTATAGAACACCCAGTTCTCAGGCCCTAGCAAACAAGTTGTGCTATACTGCCTCCCAGTGCACAGCCTGGTTGAAGCTCAAATGAAAACGGTCGAAGAAATCTATTTTAGACACAGAACTGTGAGTAATTTCCAAAGGAGTTACAACTGTGTTAGAGCATTTAAGTGGTTTTGAAAAATTATTGACAGAAAGCAATACTGAAATGCAGGATTTTATTATTCCACCATTTAAAAAAAAAATACGAAAGAAGATAAATTCTTATGCAGACTTTTTAATTGAGTACTTGTACAATGTTTTGTGCATAAGTCTTGGGATAAGCGAAGATTACTAAAACAAATTTAAAAAAAAAAAAATCAGTGACAAAGCCCAATAATTTTGCAGCAGGCAATTTCTCAAGGAAACAGAAAAAGTATTTTAATGCCTTGCCTATAAGGTGGCCTAAATCAAAGCACCCGAGTCAGAGATAAACGCACAAATCCGTTCATCTCAGTGGACCTCACGTCATAATGTGAAACTATAGGACTTGGAGAACTCAATCCTGCAAAGCTGAGCATTCAAAACCCCAGTAAAAGCAGTAATTTCGTAACTCTAAGGCTACATCCCAAACTGTTCATATCTTGCACATTCCTTTTTAGTTAGTAATAAATAAATCAGCACTACAGTTCAACAAAATTAATAATGGCCAAATACAGACATTTACATTGAACTTGAGCTTCTTTACTAATCGCCTTTTCCAATTCTCTCACAGACCATGAACATACAGCACTGCAGAAAATATCTAAAAAAACCATTTAGCAAAACCCACCATTGAATTTTAATGTGAGGAAGAGGCAGATGTATTTTCTAACATTTTTTAATATAAGCATTATTCTTGATGGCTCTTAAAGTATTAGGTTGCTAAACTCAAGCACTGCTTAAATCAGTCTAATCTGAGTCACTTCGACAATGAGAAAGGTCAGACCTCTGAAACTCAAAGCAAAGGAGCAAAGCAAAAAGCAGTGAGCTTGATTTGCTCATCTGGACAGCATGGAAGAATCATGAAAATGAACAACTTGCAATCTGACCCTAAAACACGCTGTTTACAAAACCACTGTCCAAGCTGAGCTCCAGTCATAACATGTTCATAATGCAGCCTTACACAGGTTAATTACAATCTCTTTTGCTTAGGGGAAATATTAAAATGAAAGCTGATGTACTTTACAAATGAAAGGGAAAAACGCTTACAGCAGTTGGATCCTTCAAATGGAGCTGAGTTGCTGTCACCTGTTTGAAACCACCAGGATAACTAGAAAAAAAGAAAACAAACTCAGTGCTACATGCTTAATCATGCCATTAACACTAACCTCAGTAGCTTACAACCACAGAATCATCTATGTTGCAAAAGGCCTTAAAGATCACCATGTCCAACCACCAACCTGACCAAGTTCCAACACTAAATCACATCCCTTAGTGCCATGTCCACACATTTCTTAAATACTTCCAGGGATAGGGACTCTATTACTTCCCCGGGCAGTCCCTTCCAAGGCCTGACAACCCCCTCTGTGAAGAAACTCTTCCTAATGTCCAGTTTAAATCCTCCTGGTAGAATGTCACTCTTAATATATATATTTTTTAATTGATTGGCAAAGTGAAATAGCGAAAGAACTTTGAACAATGGTGTAAAATTATGTCTTACCATAAGCCCAAGCCACTAAGCAAGAAGTTATTCTCACAAGGCCAGCAACTGTCAGCAGTTTTTTATTAGATACTCTGGTGAGGCTGTGGATACTCCATCCCTGGAGGTGTTCAAGACCAGGTTGGATGGGGCCCTGGGCAGCCTGGGCTAGGACCTGATCTGGAGCTTGGTGGCCCTGCATCTGGCAGGCGTGTTGGAACTTGATGATAGTTTAGATGTTGTGTTGAGACATGGTTTAGTGGGGTTATTGGTGGTAGGTGGATGGTTGGACTGGATGATCTTGTAGGTCTTTTCCAACCTAGCTAATTCTATGATTCTATGATCCTTGGCATCTCTTCCAAGCCAAGCCATTCTATGATTCTATGATACTCAATAGAACAGAATCTTTCTCAGTTTAATTCCATGTGCACTTTTCCATTTACTCACTTCAGTATTAAAAAGTTAGCGTTGCATGAGCAGATAGATGTCTTCTAAAAACTGCTTGTTAAATAAATTAACCTAATGCATTCTGTAACTATGATAAGATATGTAAAATGTGGAAATATTTCAAGATTATCAAGACTTGCAACTAGTCCACCTATTTAAAGTCTTAGTGATACGGCATAGTTGTGCTAATTCACATTTAAGCATGTTCTTTAAGTGGTGTAAGAAATTACACAGACGTCAGGTAAAACTGAGATTCATTTTGATTTAATTACATTATTAGAAATTAGCCTAAGGAAAATGAAAATAAATCCAACATCATTAAAACATGCCAGCTTAGGGAGTTGCACAGGTTTTCGATATTCCTTAAATTCTTAAGAATTTAACAATTCCATTCACTTAGTGAAAAATGTAAATAAGCTTCTTGGTGGGGGGAGAGGGGTGGGAAAGCATTTCCATCAACTTTGACAAGAACTTTTCAGCAATTCAACAAACTTCAAGACTGAAATATCAGAACTAGCAAAATTAGCTTTTCCAACATAATTTATGCATATCCCAACTGGAGTCATTTTAATGCCTGGGGAATAATTATCTACTGTTGTTGCTGTATGAAGAGCAACTGCTCTTATTTGACTAATTGATCCATGCAGTAACAGCTCATTACTTTTTTATCTATAAAGAAGTTATGTCTGACAGAATAATATGTTAAACACCAGTACATCTTCAGAGTACATCTTCATTTCTTACTGCATTTTCCAGTTACGAGGGGCTAAATTTAAATTTCCAATAATCAATCTTCTCAAGATTAAGCATCTTTTTTTTTTTTTTGGTCCAGTGATATAAGAACATATCAAACTTGGTATCTGCTGTTCAGTAGGACAATAAGGCTGAAATCTGTGCATATCTTCAATGTGCAGGGTCAATAGGAAAGTCTTTTATTGCTTAGTAAATAGAGTAGTCCTCAAATTTGCATTCACCTCCACACACAGTAATCTAGATCAAATCTGTTAACTTGCTCCATTGCCATGTCTAAGTCTGATCAATACACTTCAAAAAAAAAAAAAAAAGCACACATCATTTTAAAAGCAGGAATTCCCTTTTGAACAAACCTGCTAAGAAGACTTTACCTAGAAGAAAATGCGACAGAAGTGTACCACTAGCTCACCTGAAGGTCTATAATAAACTAACTTAACACTTACCCAGTATGTGAGGAGTATACTTTCTGCTCCCATTTGTTACCAGAAAAGGCAATATGTCTTGTATTTATTATGACAACATGATCTCCGCAGTCGTCTATAAGGTAATCAGTGGAAAAAATATTTCAAATTGTGTATTACACACGTATAGCACATTCCATAAAACTCATACTAGAAGATCTAAGTTTTTAAATCTCTCCATCCAAACCTACACTTAAATACAAACCTTAATTACTATTTTTCTTAGGAATGTCAGGTTAGAAGGAAGATGAGTAGGTAAAATAACATCAATCTGGAAAATTAAATAGTTGCAGCTACTCACCTACAACCCAGTCATCTGGCTTACAAGCAAGCATACTATTGTATTCATTGCAGTATGTTGTACGTGTGCCTCTATTTCAAAAATACAGTATAAAAACAGTACCAGTGTTTACCAGAGGACTGAACTCTTTCAGTAAGCAAAACAGTTCTACTCAGTGATTACAGCTTAGAGCTCAACGTTAGTGAGATGCAAAGAGGCCTCAATAAGGAGCCAAGCTAAAAGCTAACCGGGATATCTACATCTATCTGAATAATGACTCTAACCTGTTATTTTAAAGTTGATAAAAGTAATGGATGGCTATTTTCTCCTTCAACATTTTCAAATTAACACATCATTATCTACTTGTCTTATGATAGTGTTGCTCCCATCACCTCAAGGACACCTGCTCTTAGTAAGAGGAAAGCAAAAACATTTACCATCTGCACAAACACAGTTAAACTGCATCCTACTTAGAAAAACACTGTATTTGTTACATGCAACAAATGCATTGCACCTCTTCAGATGAAACTAGGCTGTCCATTCCACTCTGTATCACTGGATGTTTATAAACTTCAACAATTTCTATCTCACAATAAAATGCTTCAGCTAGTGCATTCTTTCTCCTCCATTTTAATTATGGATTAAATTGTGTTTGAATGCAGGCATCATCAACTGTTAGCTCACATGACTGACAAGCTACTTGCCAATGTTTTCATTATAAGACGAGTTTTAGCTACTGCTTCCAGCTGTTTGAAGCTAACATTGCAAGGTAGAGTATGACCTGGGCCAGATCTGGCTTTTGGGACATTTCTATCAAGCCTGGTCTTCTTTCAGGATGCACACAACAGCTACCTGAACAGCAAACCCTGCCCGAGTAACAGAAGTGGCTCACTTACACTGGCCCACAATTCAGTACAAAGAACCAGACTGACCAATATCTGAAAAAAACGGTTCACTATTTTTGGTTTCATACTATGAACCTGTTCGCAAAGATAGGATGGAAGGGAAAGTGCAGAAGAATTCAAGAAATCTACATTCAAACCTCATGAACAAGATTACCTCACCTTTCTTAAGGCACATGGTCTAACAGCATCTAAAAATACAATATTTTGGAGAATAAGGAAAAATTATCCCTAAAACAGAAAATAAACGTACATGAAATCAAATTTCTTTCTTTGTCTACTCACAGCTTAGTTCCAGCCATGCCAGTTTTCAGAACAATAATAATGATTTTATGGAAAGGTGACACCAAATTAAAAACAACTACCACCACCACCAATCACAGACGACCAAAACCACACCACATAAAATCTCCACAATGTTCTTCTTAAGAACAGTTATCTCACAGACACTATTGCTTCTTTTTTTTTTTCCCTTTAAAGTAACAACAAGTGTCAAGCACACCAGCCATAAATTCACCCCTGCTTTGCTCTTAGAGAGAATCAGATGTCTCCCACTAGCAGCAATCCATCAGTCTCAGATGTAATGTGTTTGTACTGACGCACGGAACGCTTCAGATCAATTAGTGTAAACCATAAAATGACTTTCCAGGATTTTAAAGCTTCATGAACATAAGACTATCGAGATCTTTCCCACAGGGCAACCAAAACTATTTCTGCTCAGTGTTTGCTTTACTTTCTAACAGCCTTACACACCAGTGACATCTTGTGGATAAAACACATTTTTCACCTGCAGCACTTGGGCATTAAAAATATCTTCAGAAAACTATAAATGCTACATTATTATGAAAATTGGCTCAAGTATAACCTTAGAATGCACATTTGACATTATAAGTAAAGCTTAATGCTTTCTTTATGCTTCAGTCATCTCTAGAAAATTCTGCTAGAGTATTACAGGAAACATCATGCCAACAATATCAGCATTCTGAAAAGGGATAATCTTTTAAATATAATATATATGTTATCTATAAAATGCTTGTCATTAGGAGACAAGTGCTACGGTATTACATGGTGATCAAGATCACAAATGCTACTGAATTTTCTCATAGGCAAAACAAGTTCTTCACCTAATCAAGCTATCTCCCAACAATAATAATGTTTCCTGTCTCAAAACAAGACACGTTCTAGTCCCACGATCTCAGAACGGCTGAGGTTGGCAAGGATGTCTGTGTCCCTCTGCTGAGGCAGGCACACGCAGAGCAGGGGCCCGGGGCCACGTCCAGGCGGCTTCTGCAGATCCCCAGGGAGGAGACCCCGCAGCCTCTGGGCAACCCGCCCCAGTGCCCTGCAAGTGCTCCTGCTGCTCAGGGGGAGCCTCCCGCGTTCCAGCCTACTGCAATACTCACTCAGCGCATGGTAAATAGGCTTATGCCTCCCTTCCAGCCTTCTTACGGTTACAGCCGCTATTTTTCCCGGTGGTTGCATCTTCGCATCTAGGAGGTACCACGCTCTGGCAAAAGTAGCCCATTGCTAAAGAGAAAGAGGCGATGCTTAACACGGGAAAAGAACGCACTATCAAGAGCCAGTCCCGCCGAGGCCCGGAGAGGACGAGGCCGCGCTCACCTGGGCCGCCTTGGTGTAGCTGGCCATGGCCGAGGGGACGGGAAGCGCCGCGGAGCGCCGTGGCCCCGCACCGGGAAGCGGAAGCGCCGCGAGGGGCGGAGCGAGGGCGGCAGCGCGGGCCGTTCGTCCTCGGCGGCCATGGAGCGCTACGTGCTGCTCCTCGGCTGGGGGGCTGCGGCGGGCGGCCCCGAGCACGGAGCCGGCACCGGAGCGGGAATCGCTGCCGGGAGCGGGGCCGAAGGAGGTATCTGTGCACGTTCAGGTATTTATGCGCATGGACGAGAGCCCTTGAGTCTCCTCCAGGCTGGGCAGTCCCAGTTCACAGCCTCACAGGGGAGCTGCTCCTGGTCACTTTGGCCATCCTCTGCTGGACTCTCTGTTATGTCCAGCACTGGCCACCCTCCTCCAGGTGCAGCCTCCCCAGCACTCAGCAGGGGGAAGGATCGCCTCTCTTGACCGGTTGGTGCTGCTTTGCCTAATGCAGCCTGGAATACCTTTGGCTTTCTTTGCTGCAAGGGCATACTGCTGGCTTATGTACAACGTGGTGCCTGCCAGGACCCCCAGGTCTTTTTCTTAGGTTGGATATTAGAAGAAATTTCTTCTTAGAAAGAGCGGTGAGCGATTGGTACAGGCTGCCCAGCGAGGTGGTGGAGTCGCTATCCCTGGAGGTGTTCAGGAATGGTGGAGATGTGGCACTGAGGGACGTGGATTCGTTGGCATGGTGGGGATGGGTTGATGGTTGGACTGCATGATCTCAGTGGTCTTTTCCAGCCATAATGATTCTATGTTTCTGCCAAGCTGCTTTCCAGCTGGGTGAACTCTGGCATGCGCTGAGGCCTGGGACTGCTCTTTGCTTGGCACAGGAACTTCATGAGATTCTTCTCCCGTTTCTCCTTCCTGTGAAACATTCACTAGTTTAGCTAGAACTTCACAAAATTTGTCTTTTTAAACTGTTGCAAATCTGTATTTGACAATTTTTAATTAATTTAATATTAAACGGAACTTCAAGCTGTGTTTGCAGTAAGGCTTAACTTTTGAAATTTGTCAGATTTAAGAGTAACTTTTTTTTTTCCAGCTCTGACTGTTGCAAATGTTTATAAGCACCTGAAAGAAAAATGTAATTCATCTATAAAAGCAGCTACAATGACGTTTCCAGGTAAGTAATGTATAGTAATATAAGGCAGATGATATCAAGGGATTTGTCTAGGAAAAAGTTATGATCTAGGTGAAGCAAGCCAAAAACTAAAGAAAATTGAGTTTTTGCAGTATGCCTAAAACTGTGGGCAGAACTGCTTTTGCTGCTACCATTTTTACAAGAAGGAGAAGAGTTTTGAAAGATTTGACAGATTTAAATCCACCTTAAGAGCAACAAGGAATAGAAAAGGACTTCTTTCTCTTTACGCCCTGTAACAGGTTGCCCAGAGAGGCTGTAGATGCCCAATCCCTGGAGGCATTTGGGGCCGGGCTGGATGTGGCTCTGGGCAGCCTGGTCTAGTGGTTGGCAACCCTGCAGACAGCACGGGGGTTGAAACTTGATGATCTTTGAGGTCCTTTTCAACCCAGGCCGTTCTATCATTCTCATACTAGTGGGCAGCTTGATATTGCCCTGCCTACAATTCTCATTACTCTTGTGATGTCTTCTAATTTTTTTCAGTGGGAGCAATGTTTGGATTAATGTTGGATTAATTCACTGTATGAACCGCATTAACTATATTTATTAAAGTTGTGATTTGGTTCGGGTATGATAAAGCTTCTGTAAATGGAGGGCAGTACTGCCCAGAACAGAGAAGAGGTCAAAAACTTTATTAGTTATTATTAATTGAAGGAACATTACTACTTAGACACTTGGTTTTGCTTTAATATGTTCTGACCTTAAACGCGATGCCAAAGGAAAGTAGAGCTTAAGCCACTTTGGCACACTGAATGACTTATGTAGGGTCTTTTAGCAGAAAGACCTCATTATAATAGGAAGAAGAGGTTGTAGTGGATTGTTTTAAATAATTGTTTTCTCTTTTCAGCGTGTTCAGTGGCTGGAATTCCAGGCATAAGGAAATGGTACTTTGCGAGTCATGTTATATGTGGTTATTATCAAGTAGGTAATTTTTTTATAATGTTAAGTTCCCCAACTCTCTACCTGTCTCTAGTGTAAGTTGAAACTGTGGTACTCAGAGTTCTTCTTCCTTTTAAGTTCTGCAGTTCTGACTGGGAGGAAATAAATTCTGAGACACAGAAAAATGAAGACTCTCTCCAAACAAGTATTGACAAGTGTCTGGGAGCCATACCGAATTTTGAGGAAGATGACAATAACAGTAGGGAGTCACTGTCTATGGCTGAGTATGCATATTATTATCTTTACTGAAGTATAGTGATCTTACATATAACAGTAATAACCCCAAGGAATCAAGAAAATTCAACAAGTTATTACCAAAGCTATAGTTCACTAGGAACAGTCCCCTCCTACAACCAGAAGTACTACTTCAACATTTCTTTAGTTGCCTTTTTTACCTATGGATGATTTTTGTAGAATAACAGCAATTTCCTAACAGCCGACGGTTACATGTCTCTTGCTAAGAGAAAGCAATCTGAAATACTATTTCCAGTTTCACTGCAGATTGTTTTGAGTTTACTTTTGCCTCAGAAAAAGGGGAAATAAGTGTAACTCATGGCCTAGGCATTATGCTTGCGTAGAATTTTAGAGACATGAATACTACTCAATGTAAATATGTTAGTGCTCGTAACTTTTTGTTTCTAATTGATTATATTTAGTTTCCAACCATGTTGCTCTTCATTTTCAGTGTTTATGATGAAGCTGCAGAAAGTCTGCATCAGTTAGCTGACAAACTGCCTGCCCCAGGTAAGCTCTCTTAAAAGAGCAATCTTTGAGTTTGTTAGTTGAATTAACTTGCGAGTCTTGCAGACAGTTTAAGGAAAATGACTGCAAGTGATTGGTCTTGCACATCAGCCTAGGGAGTAGTTTGCTGGGCTGTGTTTCAGTAGAGATTAAGGTGCTTATTTATGTAAGTGTTTTTTCTCCATATGAAAGGGCACTGAAATAGAAATAGACCATAGGCATTACAAAACTCGACTTGCGACCATGGGACGTTCTTTTGTTAAAATAAAATTGAAGGTGTTGACATATCAGGCTTACAACTGATTTACCAGCTGGCTGATTGTGCGTGTGACACAACAAGCTGTGAGGAGCATAGATGCGAGCTGCTGGATTCAAATTTTACAAAGTGGAGATGCATACAACCTTTCATGTTAGGATACTCTAGTGTAGCAGTAGTTGAGTTGGAATAGTAAAGAAATGGAATGCAGAAAGAATGAGAAATAAGCATTGTAGAGATGTTGAAAGAAGGTCAACGTAGTGCAATTGTACTGGAGACAGGGATAGAAGAGTCTAAACTGTACAGCATCCAGGGAGACAGGAGAAATAGGAAACTGCTGAGTGGGTGGATGGCAAAATATTTAACTTGAGATTGTGATAGTCAAAGAGGAGCAGGGAGAGATGAGCTAAAATGTATGAGAAGTATTTTAACTCTTGCTGAAATTATTTATGGTTGATCATTAAGCCCATATCAGCTTGGTCAGTGATAATCAGTACTTTTCTATCTTTAAATGACTGAATGATTTACTGAATGGTGGTACTTGGAGTTATATATAACTGTTTTTACAGGAAGAGCAATGGTGGATGTAATACTACAGGCTGTTGAACGAGAAGCACCCAAGTTAAAAGACTGCTTGCCTGCAATTGGTGCCCTGAAACACCTGAGAGAATGGCACTCTGCACAAATCACCATCGCAACAAATGACTCTAAAGGGTATGCTCTTCATTTTAGGTGTACTCCAGCTGCTGGCAGCCACCCTACAGCTTGCCATTGCAAGTATCTTTTGTTGTCTGACAAAGTTCTTTGCTGCAATATTCATCAGCCGCTTAATTTACAGAGCCTGAACTAGGATTCAATCACATTTAGTGTTAATGTGTAATTGTAAATTCAGAAAGGTTAATTCTTCCTTGTTTTTACAATAGGTGGCAAAAGATTGCAAACTACCTATCGGCAGACTTTGTATCTTCAGATAATGTCATGGATGTCATCGATTTAAAAGAGCTCTGGAGGGGAAAGATTCAGATATGGGAAAGAAAGGTAAAATAGCTTCAGTCTTTGTTATTATTTTTAAAGCATCTGTGCACATCATGTAAAGCATGTGTAGTTCTATGCTTGAAGCCAAATTTGGTTTTAAAAACATAATTCCAAGAGATAATGTTTTTTAATATTTGGTGCAGTCTGTCTTGAGGGTGGTGGGAACTACTTGTTTTTTTTAGCTTGATAAAAAGCTGAACAAGACGAAGGCGTTTGGATGTGAATTTGAGAAACTGAGTCGCCCTCCTCTGAAATACTTGCCTTAGAACTTCTTGTTCAAAATGAGATTGCTCTGTATCTGCCACAAATCATGACCATGTAGCTATGTAAGTCATTTGTTGCAAGAACGCATCGAGTGTATCTGCAGAGACTAAAAGATCTGTGATGGAAGATTTCCATTTATGTTTTCAGTATTAAGGTTTGGGGTTTAGTAGTTGGTTACCTAAATCCAGTGTTTTTACCTAAACTCACGGATATGACGAAGAGAAATCTAATAGTAAATGTTTAAAATAAAATTCAGCCAGTTTACATCTATTATTACTGTCTCTTTTTCAGTTTGGATCCGAAGTTAGGTTTCCAGAATTTTGTATGAAGAGCATTTCAGCAAAGCCATTCAGCACTTCATTTTTAAATTCTTGCTTTGCTGACAAAGGAGAGCAACAGTGTACGAATTCTAATGGTATGCCAGAGGTAGGTTGTATTCTTGGTGTTTCTTTGAGCCAACAGAATTCATCTGATTTGCCTTCTTGAGAAAATTGGTGACTGGGGAAACTTTAGTCAGAATTGAAATCCAAACGCGAAAATAAGGATTGCATAACAGTGAGGAATACTTTTATAGTTCATGTCTGAGCAGAAAATGGGTCCTTAATATTTTGTGTTTGCTTTTAAGTATGTGATACCAAAATTACTTTAAAGTAGAAGTTGAAACGTAGTCCAATCTCAGTACTTAATTTATTTTTGAGTTCTGTATTTATTTAACTTTTTGAGGCATATGGTTGGCATTCTGGGAAGTGAGTCTTATTAAACAGCACTAAATACCTTCCTTGTTTTTCTATAATTGTGTTTAATATGATACTGTGAACTATTTTTCTCTTTTTATTCTTTTCTACTTTTTTCAGGTGAACCTGTAAGGCAAATGCCTCCAGCAAAACACTTGGAAAAACTTTGCTGAGATCATGTTATACATGGTGTTACGTATTCTCTATTTGATCTCTTTTCAGGCTTTTCATTACTATGGTCCTGCATTAGAGTTTTTACGGATGGTTGTCCTCTCTGAACTTCCCCCTTTTTTTATATCAGATCTGGAATTTGAGCTGTATCCTTTTCTTAAGGATCTAAACTGCTGATGAGAATGGTTTATAGCAGAAAGAAAACAGTTGGGAGCTAAGTATGGCTACAGTATCTGAGGAGTAGCAAGGACTCAGTCCATACCAGCATGCTGAAATAGTCACTTAGTGTATCTTCACTACTGGGTTTTTTCATGTGTTGAAATTTGAAATGCAATAACAATAACTAGCTTATTTTTACGTTATTGCACATACATTTTGGCTACTTGTGGATGTATGTGAGGAAGAATAGAGAAGTATTTATTGATTTCCAGGCTGGATGGGGCTTTGAGTACTCTGGTCTAGAGGGAGATATCCCTGCCTGTAGCAAAGGGATTGGAACTAGATGATATTCAAGGTTCCTTCCAACCCAAGCCATTCTATGACTGTGATTCTATGTGTAAATGTAATAAATATGTGCACGTTCATTGCCATGCAGTATTTGTTGCTGTGTAAGTGCAGAGTTTAAAAAACCCAAGCCTTACTCATTGATTTATGTAGTGTCCTTCTAAGTTTAAAACATTTTTTCTGTAAAATGTGTTTTTATTGTGTAGATGCAGAATCTGTGACAAGGTATGGCAGAGGAATTTTGTTTTGAGTTGCATATGCTGCAGAGATTTCAGGGTGTATTCATGTTAATTTAAATCTATAATGCCAAGACTAGTTCTAAACTACATAAAAGTGGCTTAGGATGTGTGGCTGCCAGGATACAGGCTAGGTAGCTTAGGCATGCCAAGATTTTGAATAAATGATTATCTGTTGATGACTGCCTATGTTAAATACATCCTTTGTGTATTTCATCATCTAACATTTCTAACTGTACCGCTTTGCCTGAAAAGATGAGTTTTAATATATTTTGTGATACTGGAATATCATATATTAGACTCTCGCAGTCCTTACTTGAAATACAACGGTAACGTGATTTATAGAATACAGCTGAATGCCCTTCTTTGTGAAGATGGGGTTCCTTAAACTGTTCTGTTCAGGAGCCTGGCAAGAAAGGGTAGCAAGGAGATGTCTGTGCTGCTTTTAGATCAGATTTCTTCTCTCTCTGGGAAGGTAAGGCTTCCTTTCATGTAAGTTTAGCAGGAAAATGAAGACAGAATATATTACTTTTCTGTCTTTCATGAACAATATATAATAGCTAGTCTCTGAGTAGGCTCCTTCAAAATATAATCCTAGGACAATTCAGGATCTGACAGTCTGTAAGTCCACTGAATGTTTTTCTCTTTACCTTAGCTGAATTTCATTTTTCTAAGATATTTTGTTACTTTTAATCGTATTGTAACAGATGTTTCCAGATTATCACAATTCAATTGCTTTTTAGCAAAAGGCAAGTCTATATGCAGCTTATGAAATGCATCTAGCTTTTCTGAAATGTAAGATACCGTATTTTGCAAGTGTGTATTCTGTATTTCCATTTTGATTTTGGATAAAAACAGTTCTTGAAACATTTATTATAGTGGATATTATCCTGGATATTATAGTATGTCTATTTATAGCAACAGTATTAGTTCAAAGGTGTTTTTCGTGGATGCTTAAAGCAGTGTAGGTTTGATGAAGAAAGTTTTATACTGTTTACAGAATAAAGCTGTGCCAATCAAAACAACTTGCAATGTGAAAATACACATGATAGATGTGTTATAACTAAGTTCTGTTCCTTAATTACTGTTGAGTTGGTATTCTGTTACCCAGCAGTATGTTTCATCTTCAGTTGGTTACCTATGTTTTCAGTAACTTTTTTTCTCACCTGTCACTTTACTCTGCGTTCTGCTCTGCAAAAGAAATAAGTTATTTTTCTAACCCTATGCCAGAAATATCTTATTAAGTAGTTTCATCTGATTATTTGTAAAGGGTAACGTGAAGGAAGGAAAAACATACAGTTTTCAAGTTAATGCAGGGTAGCTGGTTCCAACCATTTCTTAGAGTCCTCTTTTCATTCTAGATTTTTCTTAACAGAATTGTTTTTAGCGAGATTATTGAAAGACTTGGGAATACCTATTTTATGTATGAAATTGGAAATTCAGTAGTTGGTTATCTCAACTGGAGCAAAAACTAGCACAGTTTTTACTACTTGTGTGTTAAATGATGTTCTGTCTCAATTAATGTGAAGGAAAGAGGTGTTGAGTAAATGTGCTTGCCTTTTAATTGAAGCACATTTGAAACGATGCCAAACTGGTAGCTCAAAAATGAAATGTAAAATAGGTTTCAGTAATATTGTTTGTGTTATATTTGCTTTATTATTTAGGTGGGAGCTTTAGTTTCATTACCGTGCAATGTAAGCAGTATAGCGATCCCACCCCCTGCCCAACTGAGTACAAAGAAATGGAAGGAATATATGGCTAGGAAACCAAAGCTCATTACTGGTGAGTAAAACAAAGATGACTACGGGTATATTTTGATGTGGTTATATGTGTTTAATATTATGTGTTCTATAAAGATGGGTTGCCCTTTTTTCTCCAGTGAAGTTAGGTCAGTGATTGTAGTCTTTTCACAAAAGGTTTTGGTGCATGTGAGTTCACCCACGCAGGCCAGTTGCAGAAGAAAATTGAAAATAACATCATGGTGAGCTATAGGGAAACAATGCATCTCCTTTAAATCATCTCTGTGTCCTGTCCATCAGCTAAGATCCAACTTCCACACATCTTTCTAAAATGATTGTAGAACCTGTGGGCAAAGATGTTTGCTTCTACACGTGAGAAATCAATGTGCTTCATTTAGGTGCCTCTGTCTTCATTTCCAGTGGTTCTTCAGTGCAATTGCATTTAATTTCAACCTCTTCCAGGGAAAATACAGAACATCAGGAAATGCGGGATGCCTTTGTTCACTTGTGAGCCAATGTGTTTACCCTTGTGCTTGAGAAGAGACTGCTTCTAATTTGTTGGGGTATAATAATGGTAGGTGACTAATTCTAAGCTAATGCTTAGAATTCTCTCACAGAAAGTGAGAGGAGAGAATTGATGCAGTTCAAGATTGGATGGAGTTTCTTAATCATAGAGTGTTTTAGGTGAGAATATATTGCATGCTGCTCAGCAAGTGATGTTACCGTACACGTAGTAACTGTGGGGTTCACAAGGAGTGAAAATGTCAGACTAAAAGGAGCTTGGTAGTTGCCTAGTGGTCAAAGTAAAACTTATCTAGAGCAGGCTAAGATATAGCATTCTGCCTTCTGATGTGATTTTTGTGGCCTTCTAGTACATGATTCGTACATGTTCCAAGCAGCTGTGACTTCTGTTGCCAACAGAGGGTAGGTATCTTTTGCAACGAATAAAGAGATGAGGATGGCTAGCAAAGGCTGACATTCTTGGAGATATTGGGATAGGCAACAAATTAAGAGGAATTAGGATAACCTGAATAACAAAGCAAGAAATTTAACTCTGTGTGCTGGCAGTTTATAAACTCAGAGCGATCCCTTCATGTTTTGAAGTGATAGAGAGGATATGATTTTAGAGGTGATTACAACAATACCAGTTAACACTGCTGGAGTGAGACCACAGATTGAGTCAAATGAGTGCAGGATCCTTGATGTCTGCAAGAGCTCCTTTGGCTTATGCTCTGGGGAAGGGGTTTTGTTCAAGTATTGACTACAATGTGATTAGTAATAAACAATGGATTTTTAAGCCTCTTGAGCATAATTTAGAGTAGGATGAGAAACAAGTCACTGAAACTTACTTGCTTGTTTTAGTTGAAAACTCTTTTAGTGACTGCCAATAATATGAATGTAATAAGAATTAGCAAACGATAATCTCTCCAATCTATGGGAGCGTGTAATCCTTTGTGTTGATAGTTCTCATATACTAATTAAGATAAAAATGAGAAATAATGAATTGTCCCTTAAGGAATCAGCTGTTGAGATGCCATGATAAACTGGAAAGGGAAAGTGTTTCAAATGGCCAGGGGAGTGGGAAGCAAGACAGTAGTAAAAATGTTTTTTTGCTTTCCTTCTCTTCTTCTTTTAATTTCTTGTACATTTGGGTAGTAGGACTTCCCCGCTCTTCCCTTCCTCCTCCAAGTTAGACAGTGGAATATTTGATGTTTGTTACTAACAAAATATATAATACAAATGAACTTCAACCTTTTCTCGAGTTCTTATTGAGACAGGACTGCAAATATCTTGTCGTGATAAGATGATATCTTATGTCAAATATCTTAGGTCATGATTTGACCTTTAAAACTTATTATATCAAAAAGGATTCATTCTCTTAATTTGTACATCTACTAGTGTGCTATTAAATTTTTTTGCATTAAAAAGATGGTGAAAATGTCCTTTTAATGTTAATATCTAATCCAATACTAATGTATTATGAAAAATATATACTGTATGCCTGTGTTTATGCATCAGTGTAAAGCAGTGAGTAACTCTCATGAATGAAAACCTACTTTCTTGGGAAGAGAGCGTACAGTATTTGACAGATGTGTGTTATTCCAGTGAACACTTACCATTGTGTCAACCAACATAGGCAAAAAGGCCTAATCATTCTTTAATTCCATAGTTTCCTAATCACTGCATAGGCACTTTTACATACCCTATTCTAATCATTTCATATTTGACTCACTATTTGCTCAACACTGCATTGTTTCATGGTAGAAATGTGTCTTTGGTGAGAGACTTTCCTTTTAATAAGCTCTGTTAAAGAACTTACTTTGGTGATTAGAGTTGCCAGGCATACTTTATAGCCTGCATCACAAAGCTGCCCCACACTTAAGTTCCATGCAGGTAATGTGCTAGCTTTAAGCCAGCAGGTTAGTCTAACTCATCTTTGCTTTTGTAGCTCATTTATTTTGCATGCTCTTCAGTTTGTTTGTTTTTTAAAGGATAAATATCAGTAGTTACTGTGTCTCTTAAAAAGATGTGAGATTTCTCACAACAAAAAGAGCAGATAAAACAATTTTGATTATAGCTTATTTCAAACCGTGTGAACACTCTGAGGAAGACATCTTGTGTCTTGATATTTTTTAAGTTCCAGAAATTGAACTGAAAGGAGAATCTTGCCGATATTATTTCTTGCTACAAGGCAATGGTTCAGGAGGATGTAAAGCAACTTTGATTCATTCTGCTACCCAAATCAACGGTATGGCCACTCTTGCTGCTGTAAATAGTAAGCTGAAGACAAATGCAGAAGAAACACAGTCAAGTAAGATTGATTTATTTGTTTGTATCTTACGTTGGGCAACAAATGCTACTAAACTGCATCTGCTCCACTGATCAATTCCAGTCTGTCTTAAAGGGAAGAAAACAAGAAACATTACACACTTGGATGAATATGTCTGTATTCTTTCAGTTTTTTTTCAAAATGATTAAGGAAAGGATCTAGTTTATTCACACAACATACTATTACTATATTTTGAAAATCAACTTCTTGAAGTTGTAGTCAGTCATTTCTCATAACTTTCAGTAGCTGTAGCAATGCAAATGGGCAAGTCAAGGTAAAGTGAATGCAAATTAAATATACAAAAACTTTAAGAAGTGTGCATTGTTGGTGTAAAGGCTGATGCCTAAAATCCATTTGGTTGTTGCTGACAAGCCTATTTCGCTCATTTAAAATAAAAACCACAAGGCGGGGAGACAAGTTGACTGAACACAGTCGTGAAACTCAATTGGCAGAAGACCGTATTAACACAGAATGGTTAGGATATGAGCTAGGAGGTGATCAGCTATCTATTCACTAGATAAAAGCATGTATCAGATGTCTTGGAATAGCTGTCCTGTTACAGCTACAAGATAACTATATGAATTCATCTGTTTGCTCTCAATAACCAACGAAGAAAAGAGCACAATGACCTGCATCCTTTTATTTCCTTCTTATCCAAATAAATCTGTGTGGGATATGACTGACTGCTTACCATTTATCCTAATTAAAATCCCATTAGTGGGGTGTCAGAAAACTGAAAGTCCTTGACCATGTGTTGGGAGAAAACTTTTCTTCCCTCATATCAAACTAATGATCTTTTTACGTTCTTTAAATGGGAGTCATACTATCTGCATTATCGTTACATTGGTTTCATATAGAAGGGCAGAACTATTGGCCAGTCACCTGTTCCAGGTTATCCCCTTAGTGTGTTAAAAGTTTCCTACCTTTTCTTCACTCATATTTGATAGCCTAGTTGTTTCCCTTGGACGTGAAATTTGTACATCTGGTGTGTTTGTGTCATCTTGAAATCCCTGTATAAGAAGTAATGACCCACTGTCTCCAAAGAAGATAGATTCTCAATAATGGCTTTCTGCTCATCTGCATAGGCTTTTGTATTGATGGCTTTATCGAGTCTTTGCCGCAGTTTTGTGAGAAGCAGATTGTACAGAGAGAAAAGAAACTGTCACATCTCCAAGCATCTGCCTTGAAGGAGTATCTCAGTAAGTAATGGAGAAAGCACTTGAAGTTCTCAAACTAGTATTTACAAACTTCTTCTTTCAAACTGAGCGTGACAGCTCACCTTACAAAACTGAGGGGAGCTGGCCAGTTTGTGAAGGAAAAAAATGAAGCTGTGAAGAAACTTTCTTTGATATATCCATGATTATATTTCAGGTAATGACTTTTAAATACTGAGGAAAAGAGAATGCTGAACTTCAATTTGGTGGGTCTTTGTTCCATAAATTCTTGGAAAGTTTGAGCGTATTTACCACAGAAAAATTCTGAAACTAGATTTTTCTGTGCTTGGTTTTGTTTTTTTATTTTTTTTCCCTACCAGAAGTTACTGTGTATTTTGTTCTTGTTGCTGTTGTTTTATTCTTTCTTGCAAAAGTCGTAAGCAGCAGAGGAGAAGAAAGTGACAGGGATTTGTTTTTCTTGTGAATGATGTATTGTGATAAACCTGACTGAAAGGCCATCCTCTGTAGATTTTCATGACTTTGCAGAGAAATAGAACACTTGACTGGCCTGATTTTTACCATCTAAATCCATTGCTCAAAGAGACTCAATTAAAACAAAAGAAATACTTCAGAGAGACTGGCTAGATTGAAAAATGACATTATTTGTGTTAGTATTAACATAATATCAGCTTAACAACTTTTTTGCTCATTATCTTCTCCATGTTGTGCTCCTCATCCCTATTAATTTTTGGATTGCTTTGTACTTTAACCCCAAGCATGGGGTTGCCTTAGAGGTTGTGTTTTAGTGAGTCACCCATTTCCATTAGGATGAAGACAAAATAGGAGCTAATAGAATTTTCTACTCATCCTAAATCATATCAGAATCACTGACTCTTGGTATTCTGTCAGAAGAGCCTGGAGAGGGCAATTAGTTATATTGGAGCCATGCTCCTGCAATGGCAGTACAAATGGCAACGATGGGTGTGTCCTGTAGGAAGGCTGGAGATTTTCCTCTTTAAGATTGGCAAGTCCAAACCTCTGAGGCGTTCAGACTTGGATATGCTCAGAAATATATGTTTACAGAAATTAAGATGTTTCTTAATTCTTTTTTTCTTTTCTTTGTTTTTTTTTTTTTTTTAATAGAGAGAAAGGAATTGACTGAGCAGCCTCCGGTTATTTCTACTGATGAGCTCAAAAGCTTATTAGAACTTACAAGGGAATGCTTTTTGGACCTGTGCAATATTAATCTTGCTGAACCTGTTCCGCAGAGGGCTGCCAATAAAACTAGTTCATGTACAGTGGCTTCTGGTAAGTATCTTTATTTAAAAAGATCTCTATTGATGTGCTTCCACAGCCTTGCTGGGCAACGTGTTCCAGTGTCTCACCCCTGTCATAGTAAAGAATTTCTTCCAGATATCTCATCTAAATGTACCCTCTTCCAGTTTAAAACCATTTCCCCTCATCCTGTCACTACCTGCCCTTACTAAAAGTCCCTCTCCAGCTTTCCTGTAGGCTCTCTTCAGGTACTGGAAGGCTGCTATAAGGTCTACAGTTGCTCTGTGTCCCGTTTTGTTGAGTTAGGTCCCATGAAGTTCATGTGTAGTCCTGTGAAGTTCATGTGCATATATATAGGATCGTAGTTGGCAACAAGGCTGCTGGACAGAAAAAACAGTCTTGAGAACCACGAGTCAAATATTTCCATGGTTGCTTGTATAAATTCTCTTGCATTTGGAAACAAATTACATCCTTCTTCTTATGAGCAAGCTGTAATGGTTTTGCTTTCTTGGTGTTTTTTGTCTTGCAGAGTCTGATCTAATGGAGCCAAATCCACTGGAATGGCCAGAAAGACATGTTCTTCAGAATTTGGAAAAGTTTGAAAAAATCAAGCAAAAAATGAGGTAAAGGTTAAATACTGAAGGCTTTCTCTGTAGTGGACATTGAACATCAGTCTAGAGGAACCGTATGCGTTCACAGCCGTTTTGTAAACTGTTTTCAAATACATTGATAATTTTTTAGAAAAAGCTTTGTTTAAGACCGAAACTAGGTTTCTATTACACTGTCAATTTTCAACGTTGTTTTGGGGTAACTTCTTAATATTTAGAGTAGTATTGGTTTTGATTTATTTTTTTTTAATTAACAAAACACACCTAAAAGATAGCGTAAAGTAACGTAGTTCGGAAGTTAAGTTACCAATACAATGCTCGTAGACTTCAACAATACTGGAAAAACATTCAGAAGCTTTTTTTTTTTTCTCCCAGCATACCCATACTTGGAGTTCAGCATTAGATCTCTGCTTTCTCTTATTTTATTTATTGTTGTTATTATTAAGCTTTGGCTTTTGTTTCTCAAATACATGTATACAGTTCTTTCTTCTAGCTAGCTTGTCTTACGCTTACCCTGAGTTAGTGTAAAACGTGTTGCTTAGTAGTAGAAAAGAGAAAGTTTTGCAATACTTGATTGAGGACATCAAAAATAAAGTGGAGAATTGTATGCAGCAGTGTCTTTATGATTCCTGTGCTGCATATTGTATGTCTCTTTTTTCATGGGAATTATTTTTTTATCTTAGAGGTCCAGAAATGGAAAAAGGGGATGGATAATATACTTCTCATATTGTATTTCATAACTAAGTTATAAAATCTGGATTTAATTGCTCCAGACAAGGAATTTTTTTTTTTTACTAGAACAAAATAACTTCACTAAAAAAAATATTAGGTGAGGTTTTTTATTATTATTTCATTTTTCCCCTAGAGCTTCTATGTTTTCACATTCATCTGAGCAATTGCTTGGATATAAAGATAGCCAGCGGGAGTCACTGACGTTGCTCGATGCTAAGGAATTACTGAAATTCTTCACACCAGAAGGGCTGCCAGTTGGTGATCTTCAGCCACTGCATATTCCCAAACGGTAGGATATCAGCACATTAAAATCACTGCAGACCATACTCAGAATTGATGTAGAGGAATGTGTGTAATAACTAAGTGATAAAATGTGAGTAAAAATGAGGTGGTAGAATCAGAGTTTCAAGTTGGTAACTTGTATATCCTTGTATCACATGCCTACAAGTGCAATCAACGGTTATAATCAGCAAGGCTGACCATTTCTTTGAGTCTGAAATGGCTGAGGTAATGATGATGTTTGTAGTATGCGTTTAAATAATGGAATAAGTGCTAGATGTGCAAAAGTATGCCACTAGACTTTTGCTGTCCTCCAAACTACTGCCACTATACATTCCCAGTTCCCAAGCTAGTATTTCTAGCATAGCAGGAGTTACTCTGGCAGAACTTCAGTTTCATGGGTGTGATTTCTTTCATTCAGCGAAGGGGAGATAATGTAGGGAGAATACTCATAAAAATGTAAAAAGGACAATAGCTGAATCTATTTATTTGTGTCTCTTGATATGCTGACCCAGCATTCCTATCAATATTCTTAACTGGTAAAGTTAAGAATACTTTGCAAGTATTACTTTCCTACTTTGCAAGAATTCATTCTTAGTGTGACTGCTGGTAAGTATTAGTGCAGTAACCACTCCCATGTCAGCAGCAAGATTAATGTAAGGAGTTAATGGAGTAATTTTCAGGGTCTAACCATCTGTTAGACTAAGGCCAGCCTGTACAACAGAGTCAGAAGGTGTCTGTAGTATCAGAGCCTCTAGCATTTATGCAGTGAATCAAAAACTGCTAAATAAGCAAGAATATCTTATCAGACACTGCAGTTACATTTGTTGACCTTTTTAATGTTGAATAAGAGTATGTATAATGGAATCATCGGGTACTGCCCTAGATACATTTTTGAACTTCATTATGTGTAATAAATTAGGAGGGCTTGTGAGAGGGGAAGGTTACAACCTGCTTCAGAGGGCCTGCTTTAGCAGGAGGGATGGACTAGATATCTCCAGAGATCCCTTCCGACCCCTAAGACTGTGGATTTAGGAAACATCTGTGAAATATTTACTGGAGTTCTGAAACTTAAAGATGTTCTAAGCAGATAACTCAAGCAAGGTCGAAGATGCAGTGTGAAGACTGAGTCTTCCACAGAGTTTTTGGTTAATGCGTGCAGATGACTTAGGATTTTGGCTATATTATAAAATATTTTCATTCCGTATGATTGTGTGGGAAAGAAGGTAATAGTTCTTTTTACTACAAAGGTTTGTTCTAAATCCCTACTACTCAGGTGCCCTGTTGTGAAATGTGATAATCGCCTGGATTTATTAAAAAATTATTTGGAGCAGTGACCTCTAAACTGGTAAAAACATCTAAGAGGTTCTGTAATAATAATCATAGCTTAATAGATTGTAGTTAGTTGGGCTTAAATTCTTACTTCAATGAAGATTTAATTTCCCACTGATGGTCTGTCTCATGGGCTTAATGAGCTACAGGATATGCTGTTTTAGTCTTCCTCTGTCAGTACATTTATTTTGACTTCTGGATGTATAATTCATCTTGGCTGCTTATAAAATTGATACCGTACTACTTTTTCAGATCGAATACATATAAATATATCTGCTTTTTTCCTTCCAGTGAAAATGCATTCTTTTTGACACCAGAGCTTACTCCTCGGAAGCTAAGAGGTCTGCCTTTTGAAAAAGCAGCTGGATGCCATTATCATGGAATCGAGTAAGTGTTCTCACTTCTTTCCTCAAACTGTTTTTCTGCTTCCAGTCAAGATGTAAGTAGAAACACTTCAAGCAACATAAACATAATTCTGGAAAGCTTTGTATCCTTTCCCTAAAGTAGGATAACTTTGCACATGCCACCTCTTTCTTTCTTATCTTTATTTTATTCACTAGTTCAATTGCACCACACGTACCTTGATGGTAATTTGGGAAAGTGGAAGTTGGATTTTTTTCTCCTACGTTGTACTGCTGTTTATTATTAGTGTATCTCTAAATTTGAATTCAGAATTGGAACTGGCCAGGGTAAGAGGGCTCATTAGTGCTTATCAAGTCACTTGATTAGCACAGAGAAAGCTTTGTAAGTTGTTTCTACTTAACGTGTTAAATTGTTGGCACTTTCAGGCTAACAGTCGTAAGGTGTATGAGACTTGCTGTGTCTACTTACCTGTATGTGCCAGCAGCCTGAACACAGCACCAATGTGCAAGTGTCACTTGTAAGAATCTGCAACAGGAGTAATGTGGTTAGAACTGTACTGAGTCCCAGACAGCCACCATTTGTTATTGACCAAAGCTTCAGGTGGGCATATTTCATATGATGTAGCTGTTTAAAAATTTTTTAGAAGAGTATGTATATCTTCGTTGAAGGGAAAAGGAAAATGACGCACACAAACTTTAAGGTAGATGATTCAGTATAACTCCTTCGTGTGGACAAACTTTGTCTTAACACAGTGTGTTATATATATGTACAAATGCAGTGGGTACCAAGTGGATACCAAGGTTGGTCTCAATGTAAATCTCTGCCTCCTTCTAAAGCTCCATTTCAAAATCACTACCATATGACTAATTAGACTGTTATTTTTTCCTATCAACTTCACACACAATTTAGTTAAGTCTACATTGAATACATGGTATATTTTTCCGAGTGGTAACTCATGAGCCTGTTAGCTTTCTTAGATTAACAAGAGGCAATTAGGTAGACAGGAGAAATTAATCCTCCCAGCTGTAGGAGGAAAGCATTTGGCCATTGGCTTGGAACACTTGCTGACCTGTTTGACCTCAGCAGGGAGCGTGTGTGAGGATTCAAATTAGGCACAGCTTGTACTAGCTCGTGTCATAGGAAAAATGATGGGTAGAGACCACAGGAGGAGGAGGGGCGGTGGAATGTGCTGGGAATAAGAGAGGGAAGCAATAGAGTGAGCTGGTAGAAACTAGCATGAAAGGGAAGAATATGGAGCTGTAAAAGCAGAATAGATTCTTCTAGGAGTACCAGAGGGAGCATATGGTCTTTTGGAGCAGTTGCTTTTTGTAACGTGCAGTTGTGATTTGTTTCCATCTGCATAGCTGCTGTATTTTTATTTGGAAGTAGAGTTGTGTCAACAAAACAGGGAGAAGCGGTTATGATTAAATCAAATTTCTAGCGTGGTAAACCTGTGCCAACTCTTGGATCCTGTGTTGCAAAGGGAAAGTAATTGCAGGTAAAGAAGACCGAGTAAAATGGTAAATTAACTTCTAAAGATAAAAATATTTTTTAGCTTTGTAGAGGATGTGATTACTCAGGGGACTTGGAATATAAATAAGGAAAATTAAATAGCTTGAAATTTGTAAGTTAAGAGAACTTATTCTTATCAGATAATGAATTTATTTCTAGTGGAAAGTCTTAATCGGCTGTAGAAATGGATTCAGTGCTCTGTTGTTTGAAAAGTGAATTTCTCCCTGAATATGAAAACACTCTGAAAAAAGAGGAGGAATCGGATCTAGCAATTGGATGTAACCCTGTGTGAGGAGATAAAAAAGAAAATGGCTACAGTTCCTGAGAATAGGAAACATTACTATGTACTTTGAAGAGTGGGCTGAGAGACAGCTCGCATTGCTAGGAATGCGGATGAAACCACTTGCTCCTCCTAATCAATAAGAAACTGAAGAGCTGGGGCAGCTTGTGCTCATTCAGTGATGGTTTTGCATGTTAGCATTTAAAAAATACGAATCTCTCATAGCACTGGTGCTTATCCTACTAAATGTTATGTTTCCAAATAGTGCAATTAGCAAAGAACCTGTACGATATAGCCCTTAATAGACTCGCCGTGGCCTGTCTTCCTCATATTTACTTCATGCAATTTTACAGTGACGTAGTTTCTGGCAGAACCTGACTCTTCCTGATGTTCTGTCACTATCATTGCATTTTGAGATTCCTGAAGTATTTATAACCTGAAAATTAGGTATTTATAACCTGAAAATTTACTTCTAGACTTTTACTTCAGCCATTTCCAATTTGATTATCTTATGATATATACACTGAAGAAATCCTGGGGCTTTGTTTGCTTGTTTTTGACTAAGAAAGCTGAGTTTTTCCTTTTACAAATGATAAAATAGATGAGGAGAAATCTTCTAAGTCGCAATATTTGTTTCAGGTACGTTGGATATCTCCTAGAAAGAAACTGAGGTGTATTGCATGGTCATGCTGTCATATTAGAGTGTATCATTTTATATGTAATATCCCATTATTATCTGGGTCTCAAAGTTTCAGTGGATGCTTGCAAAGTCTGAGGTCTGGAAGATACTATGTTACGGTGTGATGGGTTCTTCGTATATTTGGTTACAGAGCTTTCCTCTTCACTGCTTTACTGGAGTGTCACTATACATTAATAGAGGTAGCATCTGTTAAGTACAGGCTGATAAGCCGAATGTAACACAGTGCTGACTATAAGGAGAAAAAATCCATTGTCAGCATCATAATTCATTACTTACTGTTCAAAGAAAAACATCCTGTTAATGTCCACAGAAATCTTATTTGTAAGAGCATAGGGTGAAGATATACAAATAATTAGTACATAATGCAGCTTATATATTATATATTGGAGTTAGACTCAAGTATAGTAGAGACTTACCCATAGTATAAATAAATCCATCAAGGGTGTATTAATTTCTGGGGCTATTTTAAGATATCTTTCAGAACAACACATTGGTCCAAACAAAAAAAGTGCTGGAGATTATATTATAGGCAGAACTAAGTTGTTCTTTTCTTTTTTTCTAACTGTAATAAAGCAGGGACTGTCTCACAGACTTCTCCCAAATTTAAATTTTAGATACTGTCTAGATAACAGAAAGGCTTTAGAGAGAGACTTGGGATATGCTGAACTTCAAGCTCGTCTTATTCGCTATGAAACTCAGACCACCTGCACCAAGGAGTGCTGCCCTGTGCCAGCTGTCCTGAGCCCCCTGCCAGCTGTCCTGAGCCCCCTGCCATCTCCTGCGGTCTTGTCAGAGCCTGGAAGCATCCCTGATGGAGAGTCTTTACAAAGTGAATTCAGAACAGAGCTGCTGAGGCTAAAACGCAGATCGAAAGACTTGGATTGCTTTCATCCCAAAAAAAGGTAATGCACTGAATGAAAGACATCTTGACATGAAATATTCCAACAGTCTCTCGTGAAATGCATCTTTTCTTGAAATGTTTCTTAGTGAAGCTATCTAGGCAATTGTTTGTTGTTTAATCATCTTTTCTAAGTTCAGTTTTTCTGAAGTGTGGTCTCCTATTGATAGCATTAAAGTAATCTAGACCATGCAGCAGAGGCACCTTTTACTTAAGAGACTTGTGGTTGTATCTTTCTAAGTCTGCGGTGCCTTTGTAAAGGTGACAGATAGTTTCTGTCCTAAACAAGGCTGTCAGTGCTGTTGCAGTACAAATAAGCAACTATAGGTTTAGAAAGCCAAGCACTGTACACTGGGATTGAATTCCTAATCCAAAGGACTTCTGGGACAAGATGACCCACCAAAATCCAAACTCATTAAGTTGTCAGCTTTATTAAAATCTTTTCTGAAAATGTTATTTATCAGCTTTATTAAAATCTTTTCTGAAAACGTTATTTAAAAACTTCTGTTTGTACCTTGTCCTTGCTCTGAAGATGTGAGTAACTGCCACATAGCACTACTGAATTGGCTTTGTGTTGTAATGGTCACTTTCCCTTCACTCCAGCTTAATACCCCTTGCAGTCTGGTTGCAGGTGTGCTACAGTGAGCCTTTTTAACAAGGAGATGGTTTGGGGGCTATCTGTAGATTTTGCAGCTTACTGAGTTGTTAGAAAAGATGTGCTTGTGCTTAGCACATAACAGAATTGGAGTTTCAGAATTACTAACGCTCGTTAAAGAATCAAGCATTACAGTGTTCCAGTATTGTTATGCCTCAGTTCCTGCAGATGAATTGTGACAATCCTATAGGGGCAAGAGAAATTAGGCAGTTTCAAGATGTTTTATTTAATCCAGAGACTGAAGGCCAGAAGTTCAGCTCTTCCAGCTCTCTAGACTGAGTGTCTGTATGCAAGAAGAATTTCTCTTCCTAGTTATCTTGTTTTGCGATGCTCTTTGTAAGAAATTTAGTGATCCTAGCAATTATACAGCAGCCTCTGCAGAAGAAACAAAGCCACCAGAAGAGTCATTACAAAAGTTTTATTCTCTTTTTTTTCTTTTCTCTTCAGGCTAACCAAATCAGAAAGTACAGACTCTCTCCTCTCCCAGGCAAGTGGAGGAAGTGGGAGTCATAACACACTGGTTACCAGGAAGCGCTCTGAGGGATCAGTTTCTTTAGCTTCGATGGCGTTGAAACAGCCTGGTCAGCCCCACAAAGCAACCACAAGGGCTGGCTCAGCAAGCTGTGTAAGTGCAGCAGAATCTGGAGCTTCAAAGCCCGTTAAGGAATCAAGATCTCAGAAACATACAAGGGTAAGGGTTTATTTTGTTTGCTTTGGGAAATTAAAAAAAAAAAAAAGAAGTTTATTTTCTTTCTTTGTGACTTGATTTTGTATATTTTAAGGTGAGCTGTGAGTTTCTCTCTATTTGTTATTACTAAATTTCATTCTGTTCACTTCTGTAAGTGAATCCTGAAGGCACTGGGGAGAGCGTTCCATAACTGAGGAGTAAAAAAATTTGTGTTAAGCCTTGCCCAAGGAATTAAGGTTAAGAGAAGTAACAAATAGGAGTAAAAAAGAGTGACGGTAGATACCAATGATTAGGAGTTAGGAAATGTAGAAAATGAATATAAAATCCAAAGCCAACAAAGAAATATCTGTACTGGAAAGATGAAAGCCGTTGTGAAAGAATGGACTATTCTGGGAATAGAGAGTAGCTGTACAAGTCCATTAACAGAGTTAACATTTAAATACATTGATGTAATAATGTTTAATTAATGGCTGTATGTATTAAGAATGCCACTTCTAAAATACAGCACAGAGAACTTTCTGGTTTGGTGATAATTATTTAAGTGAATCCCTTGGTACCAGAGAGGACTGCTTGCATGTAGTTGTTACAAAGTCAAAGGCAAGTCGGGACGACTTAAGTGTAAATTGTGACTCATTCAGACCTAAAGTCAGTATTTTTATTTTTTTTGCCTTCAAAGTCCCAGGTGAGTATTTCCCGATTCTCTACATTGCTTTGACATGTAAGCATTCCATTAATTTTTAAGATGAAGGAAATGGAAATAAATTGTTAAATAACTGACCAACCTTGGTCAGTGGTTTGATGGCATTTGTCCAGTGCATTATTGGCAGAAGCAAGAGCAAAAAAGATCAGGGTGGTTTTTTTGTTGGTTTATTTATTCTCGTAGCATAAATAGTCACAGAACTGTTATGGTTGGAAAAGACCACTAAGATCATCTAGTCCAACCATCGAACCATCTCCACCATGCCCACTGAACCATGTCCCTCCGTGCCACTTCTACACGTTTCTTGAACACCTCCAGCGACGGTGACTTCACCTCCCTGGGCAGCCTGTGCCAATGCATTACCAGTCTTTCTGCAAAGAAACTTTTCCTAACATCTTTCAGTCTTTCCACTGTATTACAATTCTTGGACCTCCATCTTTGTTGGGAAGAAAGAAAGAAAAAGTGTGAATTACTTTTCCTTGGACAGTTCTTCATAGTGATAATTGGGACGAACTTTTGAGTGTGTTTCTGTTGTTTTCAAGATGCTGAAGGAGGTGGTAGCCAAGACTCTACAAAAACATGGAATTGCTGAGGATCACAAGTGCTTTGCATCATGCAGCCAACGTCTATTTGAGATATCAAAGTTTTACTTAAAGGTAATGACAAAACATTTTCTTACAGTTCTTTGTGCTTAGTTGAATGAATCTATTCCTGAATACACCTTGAGATGGATGTATTTAGGCTCGATTGTGCTAATTTTCCTAGTGCTGTTTTAGCTATATGTGTAGAATGTGGAGAAACCTTTGGTCTTCTGTCACTGTATTTTGGTGGCTGTTTTTCTGTTTGTTTTCAGACCTTACAAAGCAGCAGTCTTCTATGAAAGTTAGATAAGAGACCATTGCTTTAACATGTTAGGTGGGGTTGCGCTTACACTATATCCCTTTCCTTATGGCTGTGGCTATCTTCTGGACATAACTATCTCATTTTCATGAGCAAAGAAATGCTCATGAATTCAATTTCTCCTAATTCATCTTCCTTCAACAAGTCTAGCATGTGAGTTCATGTGTGGGCCATTGTAAGCTATGGCTGTTTTCAAGGTGTAAGTAAAGTTCCCGTTCACAGAATCTGGGGTGATACCCATGGTAAGTAGAATTGTTCTCAGCTTTGTGGAAGCATAGCAAATCTGGGAGATGCTAGGTGAGAAGCCACAGGGAAAAAAAGCCACAAAGTTATGGGACAGAGAAGTAACCACTAAGGCAACTTTCTTATAGCAGTTGTAATTGTTTTAAGACTATGGTGTCTCACCATCTTGTTTGCTTTGCAAGTCCCTTGGGAATGAGTGTCAGGTAAATGCAAGTTACCTTATGTCCACATCGCTGTATGGATCTGTGTAGTGTAGGCTAACTTATGCATGTTAATTTTTTAAATTGTAGATGTAGTCATGTTAGTGTCCCATGTTGTCCTGCAGTTTGTTTTACATTTTGTCTTGGGATTATTTTAACGGTATCTCAAGATAATTTTGTCTCTAAATTTATGATCAATTTAGTGCTGTCCTAAGTACTCTACTGCCTTGGTCTGATATAGTGTGCCATATATGTCTACTTTATGCATTTGCCCTTATGTATATTTCCCAAACTGTAATCGCAGCTATTAGTGAAAACCATCCTTTGCTCATATAAAACTGCAGAATATGGATCACTTTTCTTTTGTCGGAATGAAGATTGCATGCTGGTCAGGATATGAGGAACACTGATTTACAAATAAAGAAATATTTCAGTAAACTTCATGCTGAGTAATCTTTGTCCTTCATTGGACAGCTCAGCTTTTCCTTTGTTCTAAGGTTACTGGGTAGCATATGCAATCCACTGAAATTCCAGTTCCCTAATGTGTTCATGGAAATTCTTATAAACACGCTGCAAATGTGTGCAGCTATCTAACACATACTGACTTGGCAGCGCAATGTAAAAATGTATCATCAACCTCATTTTTAGGAGAGAATGAGAAATAACTTTTTCCATGGTACTTAGGGGACTTTGTGAGCCAATGCTTGAGCCTGTGTTACTTATTCTGAGGACAAAATCAAGCAGAATTATAGTATTGGGGGTTAACAGGCTGTTGCTCACAAGCTGAGCTGCTGTTTCTGTTCATGTGCACGCATTTACCCTTTTTGTGAAGTAACTGGGTTCAGCCTGAACTTCAGTGAAGGTGATGTAAATGAAATGGAATTGCTTTGCAATTGAAGAAGACTAAAAACTGACGCAGACAATTATAACATCTTGCTGATAAGCAGAGACTTATTAAATATTAGAACGCGATTACACGGTCATTCTGTAGGCACTCCCAAAATCTGCCTGAAACGTGCCCTGAAGGAAGGTCTAATCTGAAGTTAGAAAGAGCTGTGTGTAGGGATGAGTGAATTCAGATGGGTTCATGGTTCCATTTGCAAGTGAAGAGCAAAAGAAAGCTGCAGTGATCCTGTTCTTAAGAAACAGGAGACAGCAGGACTTTGTTCTTTTGAGCTGTCTTGCAGCCCCAGGTCTGTACTTCGCTGTGCTGCACGCTTCAGAAGCAGGTATTGTAGCTACCATTTTCCTTTGGAGACAAGAAGTAAATAAATGTTCTCGGTTTTACTTTCTCTTCAGACAGTGTTACGTGCTTGCTTTAAGAATGGATTAGTGCCAAAGGTTAGGTTTCTCAAGGTAACAAGGACTAGGGCTGTTATCATCCACTAATAACGAGGATATATGAGCATGCTAATCTCTTTGGCTTTGTGCTTTAATATTTAGGATCTTAAAACTTCTAGAGGACTTCTTGAAGAAATGAAGAAAACAGCAAGTAACAATGCTAAGCAGGTAAGAGTATTTGCATGATTTGTGTGTTCATTTCTATTAACTAGGCAAAGCTAGAGTATGGGATGGTTTGGTCCACAGCTTTAGGAGATAAGGAGAAGCATTCATTCCTTTGGCTGTGGATCTTGTTTCACATTACAATCCCAGAAACACTCCCAATCACTGGTCCCGTGGCAAAATTTCCAGTTGCATACATTCATGATCTTTGTAGCTATAACCAGAATACTGCCTATCTGATATGTCACAGTGCAAAATGTAAATGAAGGAAAACAAACTTTTCCATATGACTGAGAAAAATGCAGATGAAAATTTTCTTCATTTGAGACAAGTGTGGATCATTGGGGAATTCGTCTTTCCGTATCTTCAAGGAAATAACATTTCTTTTCAAAGTTCAGGAAGCCATGGAGGGATCTATCAAAGGAAGTAACTTTTTTTTTTTTTAAAGCGCTGTTTCTCACTCTGGTCTTTGGGGAGACCAGAGGCTGCTTTTGTGCATGGACATTCAAACCTCTTTGCCAACAGCATCTTGTCAGCTGACCACCTCACCCTGTATTACAGAATGTAGGGAAAGAACGTACAGTGTGGGGTGAAGTAGCTCATTCTCAGGATCTCAAAATGCCTTTTTCTAACAACAAGGAGTTCTGTGGAGTTAACTACAACTTTGGGGTAACACTTCTCAGTTTATTAACGACTCTTTCGCCTTTGGAAGGATTACCTTCTAAATCCTATTTAGTAACCCCCAGGCAGATGCAGAAAGAATTGATAATGCCTATCAGATCTCCTTGAAAGCAACTTAAGAACAAGAGTTATGGGAATAATTTTCTCATTTCTTTTCCCCAGGTGATTGAATGGGTTCTGGAGAAAACTGGCAAGTAGGTTAACTGCTGGTCACCTTCCTAGGAACTGCAGAGACTGCAGGAAAAACATGATACTGAGTAATGCTTGCAGCCCTGTATGCAGCACCAGAAGAACTTGATCAGTATAACTGTATAGTCATAATCCTCAAACACAGTAGCATGTTTTGAAACGTTTTATACTGAAAGGTTTAATTTCTTAAAGGAAAAAGGTTTTATTTTATATGTGTATTTATTATGTTTTATTATTAAGAGGAATACAGCTTGGCTTTTTTTTTATAAACCTTTGTATGTTTTTCTGAGTGTATTTTTACTGTGAATTGAAACAAAAAAATGCTAGATCTAATTTTAATAATAGGACTACATTGTTTTACCTTTTGCACAAGAACCTCTGTTTTATTTATTACTACTTGCTGTTGTATATACTGAATAAAACTGTTTACAGCGTGGACCTTTGACACTTTATATTGTAGCTGACAATAGTTCCTATTCTGCAACTGAAAACAATTAGAATTTGAGTCACAATTATCTGTTTTAAAGAAAAAAAAAAAGTACATCCTCTGGAATTTGATGAAAGGGCCCATGAAAGGTGGATTAGGAGGAGGTCTACAGCCTGAATTTCTGGTAAAATTTCACTTGTAGTCTTGCTAACAGTTCTTAGAAACAATTCATAACAGAGATCGGAGATTCTTTTTGTGGAGTAGGAAGAGAAAATCAAGATGTGAGTAGTAATGATGACTGAGAGAGCTGTGAAGCAGCAGGCAAAATATGATTGAATGTAATAAAAGAATTTCTACCCAAGTTGCAAGCACAGCTGCAGCCTGACCTGGTGGGTGGCAACCCTGCCCACAGCAGAGGGTTGGAAAGAGATGATCATTGTGGTCCCTTCCAACCCAAGCCATTCTATGACTCTATTCTATGAAACTACTCAATTCAGCCTCAGTATACTAAAGTCTTGGACATGTATCTGTTTTGCCCTTGAAGTTATAACCTTGTGAGGTTATTATTGGGTTGAGGAGTTCCTACCAAAACAATATATTTTACAGATTTCAATGTAAGGATTTCCTTTTTCTTATATTAAAAAAAACAAAACATGATTAAACTTGATGGAGATGCAGTGTTATTGTTTGCTATACTCTCCTGAAGGAAAATGGATTAAGCAATACTAATATATGTGAAATTTAGTATTATGAGATACGTAATTGAACTAAGCCACATAGAGATTAGACTTAATACTGTAATATCTGCCTGTTCTCTTAAGAATCTTCATGATTTTGTGACTTCATTCTTTGCTAAATTCTATTTTCTTCAAAGCCACGCCTTAAGGAGCTGTGTTCTTGTTGTTTTGGCTTTTTCTTGGAGAGGGGAGAGGGAGTTTAAAGAATCTTGCGTTTATCTCTTCTTTTGTTCCAATGTGCATTGTTCTCCTGAACTCTACGTGAGCTTTAATATCAGTGGGCATGTATTTGTTTTAACCTCAGTCAGAGCAGCAACAGGAAAGCCATGTAGTTGTTTTACTGTGACCATGAGCTCAGAGAATCGTAGATCCACAGAATATCCTAAGTTGGAAGGGACCCACAGGGATCACCCAGCAAGGGCTCCACACGGGGAGTTAAACCACACATCTGCCAGAGGAACACAATAAAGGTAGATGTTTAAATAATGATATAATAAGCATGTGCATAAAAGTGCTCCAATGCATTAATGTTTAGGGCTCACATTTTTCTCTGCACTCATAAATTGTTTCTTCGTGTAATTGTCTGAGCACTTATACAGCCACTTCAAAATACATGCACGCTTCTAATGTGTTAAAATACTTTGCCCATGCAACAAGAAACTTTGGAAGAAGGCATCAGTCCTCACCATCCGGTACTGAACCATCTTCATTTCCAAACAGAGAAAAGCCTTAAGCTCTAATCTCATACATTCAACCTGGATGCTGATACTACAGTTGCACAGATATTAATGCAAGCCACTGCAAGTCACTCTTCCTGCTTCCCAGCTTTGTTGTGTGTACTTGTAATCTGCTATGCAGGATTGCAAAAAAAAAAAAACTTGTAGTTAATGACGGTACAAGCAGACAACTAAAAGTACAAAATCTACATTTCATGAAATATTTGATGCTTGCTGCCACAAATGAGGAAATTCCCTCTCATGAATGTAGTTCATAATTTTTAGCTGACTCTCTTGATGAAAAACTCTGTGTATCTGTAGAAGGATGCTTTTCAGAAAGGTGCTTTTAAAAAAAAAAAATTCCCCTAATTCCTCCCTTATTTCTGTATAGTGTACACAGTGAGCCCTGGATTTATGTGCTACATCCCTTCATGAGCAAGTTCAACTCAGCGGTTAATTGTTTAAATTAATTCTGTAGACTCAAGGCTGGCCTGAAACAATCAACAGGAAGGCAGTTAGGGAACTAGGAGCAGTTTGATGGATCATTTGTTTGCATGATTCCAATACTAAACTAATACAGCACTGCCCATGTCTCATTTTCACTTCATTATTATGTTGTTGGTTTGTTTTCTTTATAGCTAGTTCATAATGATGGCTTAATAACTCACCGTGCCCCATTTGAGCTGTGATAACTGTCCTTGTGCATGCTCTTAGCCTACTAAGAGTACGCAAACTCATTTGTCTTGGCCTCCAATAACAGCGCTAAAAGAAACTATTTTGCATCTGTCCTATTTTTAATCCCCACAGTTAAGAGTTCTCATGGCTCAGCTGACATGCAGTAAGTTTTGTGATATGGAATGTAATGTCACTCTGTGCCTCCAAACTTCACATTTTTTGTTTGTAGAATCTAGTCTGCCCCATGCATACTTTGCTGCATAAGCTTTGGGCGTTTGCTGTCAGGTTTCTGCATGCCAGGATGCAAGTCATATTCATCAACATACAAGAAGGTCTACCCACAACTGTGCTATGTGCTTACAAAAGCATAGGGTAAGGCAACACTGATATGGTGATGGGGAGGTGATAACTTGGCAAACTCTCCAGTTCTTTTGTGGGAGTTGTTTTCTAATGCCTGTCATTACTTACACAAGCACAGAACTTCTGATGAAGGAAACAAACTGAAAGGCCGCCTGATGTGGAACAGCACTGATGTGTTCACAAGAGGTGGAGACCTTTTCCTTCACAGTTTTAAATTGAACTGTAATTGAGGGGTCCACTTATATCAAGCAAGATGGCAGTTTCCTGAAATTTTGCTTGTTTATTAGTAATACCTCCTGTAAAATATCAGAAGGTGTCCACTTTGGATACAGTTTCCAATTACTTTATATTTTCTGTTACTTTCTGGTAAAATAGTGCCACTGAACAGCTAGTTAGAAAGTTCTGTTTGACTCTTAGAAAAGATAAACTTACAAATCAACAACAGCGTAACAATCTGGAACGCTTTGAGTGAAAGTAAAACAGTACTAATTAGCTCTTAAACATGGCTAAGAAAATGCTGAGAAGCCTCTTTGCAGTTGGAAATCATAGAATCACAGGATCATAGAAAGGTTTGGGTTGGAAGGGACCTTTAAGATCACTTAGTTCCAACCCCCTGCTATAGGCAGGGACACCTCCCTCTAGACCAGGTTGCTCACAGCCCCATCCAGCCTGGCCCTGAATGCTGCCAGGGAGGGGGCATCCACAACCTCCCTGGGGAACATGTTCCAGTGTCTCACCACCCTCACAGTAAAGAATTCCTTCATGATATCTAGTCTAAATGTACCCTCTTCCAGTTTAAAGCCATTTCCTCTTGTCCTGTTGCTACATGCCCTTACAAAAAGTCCCTCCTCAGCTTTCCTGCAGGCCCCCTTCAGGTACTGGAAGGCAGCAATAAGGTCCCCCCCAGAGCCTTCTCTTCTCCAGGCTGAAGAGCCCCAGCTCTCTCAGCCTGTCCTCACAGAAGAGGTTCTCCAGCCCTCTGATCATCTTTGTGGCCCTCCTCTGGACCTGCCCCAACAACTCCACGTCCTTGTGTTGCAGTTAAGTCTGAGCAACCTCCACTTGCAGTCAGCTGCACTTTGGGATGTGAAGAGGTTGCAGTCATCTCCAGGGCCTGTGGGATGAAGGGCTACTTACCTCTCACAAAAAGAAAACACTCATTTTGTTACTTGGTGAGGACAAAGTCTCATGATGCTCATGGTAGCAGTTTACTTGGTAGTGCATTCAGAGTTGTTTCTGATTTATAAAGTACCTGAAGAGTGATGCTGGTTCTAGTTAAAGAGCAGGGCTCTTCGGAAACACCAGTATGCCTCCCCGACCAGAAGCAGATGGACTTTATTTTCATTTATTTTTTAATAAACACCTTATTTCACAGTTTTCCAGTAACATATATGCTCCAATACGTATCCAAGTCTTCCTAATGATGAAGCTTCTACACAGACTTTCTGATCATTATGTTCAGAATATGGCAGTATTTTGGAAAAAAGGTGAAACTCTCAAAGGGCTCCATTTTAGGATTTCTATGAGACTGCTCTGCCATGCCTCAGGTAACACTGGCAGAACAGGCTTACAGCCCCACAGCTGGCTGTCTGGGCACCAGGTTAAGAAATAATATGAAGGGGAAGGAAAGCATTCATCTTTTCCATTACCATCCCTAAGAACAAAGCAAGGCCTTGCTCCCTGAATGCAAAGGGCTGAGCAGAAGTTTTTCATGACTGCTGTAACTGCCCAGTGAAGTATCAGCAGTGTGCTGCTGATGCTACATTAACACCTTGTCAAAATTACTTTCAAAGTCAATACTCTGTCAATGTGATGAGCAGTTCTTTCAGGTTACTGAATTCTTACAGGACTGAGGTTTAGAACATCTCTTCCCCAGCCCCAAACTGAAGGGCAGCCTTCAACACAGCTTGTTTGGGTACAAAGTAAGCTCACCTCACAAAAAAATCCAATAAATGACTTTATTAAATATATTCTTTTCCTCTAAAATATAAATATTCACTATACTCTTATAAATGTGGAGTAAGTCCATATTTCTTTTATCTATCCCATCCAAATATGAATCAGTCCAAAATCTGAAAATGAAGAAATAGCATCTGTAATTATCATTATTTTTTCTATAAATATATATAATAGGAACTTTCTTTGCAAACTGTTTAGTTATTCACTTATACTTCATATAGTACTGAGCACCTTAGATTACATATTGTGTAATTTCATTGTTGGTACTAAGATAGGAATTTGAAATATTTACAATGCACGTACATGTTAAGTATAACATTCCAGTGATTTGTAAATGTTAAAGGAATAAGGAAATAGTGCAGTACAGTTTACATATGCATTTAAGCTATCCCACAGAATGCAAGTTCTTGCTCTAACCTATGGAACTTTTATAGGAGCCCATGTCCAAATTTTTAAGTTATGCTTTGAAACAGCAATGAAGTATTTTGCACGCGGTGTCCTGAATGACTTTTTAAAACCATCACACAACAATTGACTTGACAATGTGATCTGAGTTCATGTCCAAAACCCCAGTCCCCAGCGTACCGACTGCTTGCAGCTTCTCAGAAGATGTTATCCCAGAAGCTTCCAAGCAAAGGAGACCCAAATAACTGCTGCAGGGGGATATGCGAGTGGTAGGAGTAGCAAAGCAAGAAATGCGCATTTGGAAACTATTGGTAAGTTATGCAACATAGCTCCTAACTTGTGACTTTACACAAGGCATTGATTTTTAAGTGCACGTACCATGACAGTAAAAACAAAGTTCACAGATGGGTAAATCACCTTCAGACTTTTCACTGGAGAGAGGCACTGGGAGCAGGGCTGCTGTTCCAAATCTCAATGTAGCTGTTGTTCTGAAGCAGCTGTTTTCACTATCTGCATATTCAGCCCATCATCTTAATTTTAAAATTAGTTTAGATGATTAAGATACCTATGTAAACCACCATAATCTAATTCCTACACTGTGATAAGCACTATGACACTTAAATCTAAAGACTTAGCTTAAAAGCAACATGGAACCAAACTGTGTTTTCAATCTTCTTCTTTGCCAGCCAAGTGATGTTACATTGAAACTTACTGGATTTCCAAAGAATGAAACAGACGTAGTATGACAAGCAAATTTCTACCAACTTCTGATTTATTACTTCCTACACAATTCCTGTCCTTCAAAGTGTGAATTTAGGGCAAAACTCTAAAAGCAAACAAAAACCAACCCAACACAAAGCTGTTATGTTGACAATTTAAGAGCACCGTAAATGTTTCCCTGTTCTGTTTCTATTCCCACCCAATTGCGTGAAGCCAACTGAATAGTTCCAGGATCAAGTTGTACACGCAGTCTCACAAAGAAAAGCAGCTTTCCTGCAGAAGAAAGTCTTCCTCCTCATGAATTTGCAAAATCAAGACCGTACAACCAGACTTGGTAGAGCTCAGGGGGTGACAAAGTTGGAGCAGGACAGGAAGCTCCTGGTATGACCTAGCCTGGCTTCCTGCTGGAAAACTTTGAAGTGGAAATGTGCTGGCAGGAGCTCAGGTCACATCTCCCAGTGGGTTCAGCTATCTCCTACCTGAGCCTGGGAACCTGGGCAGCTGAAGCTCCAGGTCACAGGAACCATTCTGGAAAGCCGCTATGAAAGCACATCCTGTGTGTCCATTAGCAGAGGATGCTCCCCTGCCTACACCCCGCTGCCATCCCTACAGGTAGCACTGCATCAGATCCACTGCTAGGAATGTACACAAGATCTATCACGTAATCTGAAAGCGCCCCTCAGCAGGGACCGTGCAGCTCGTCACTGACCACCTCGGTATTGCTTTGGAGCACCCAACTCACAGAAGCATGTCTGCATGCTCTGCTGGGTACTCAGCAACATGTTCCGACGGCTCCTTAAAGAAACTCTGCAGGCAGTGTAAAGGTTTGAAGAACAAGCATGTGACTTCTGGGTGTTGGGACAATCTTGTTTACAGAACTTCTACTGAAAGAACCTTGAGTTTGCATCACGGCCAAGGCCCACTCCTTTCTGCTTAGCCCTTTACTTGTTCTGAATTAGCCAGTACATTGAAAGAAGCACACCTTATGATTCTGAAATATTTACACATATGATAATACACTCCTTCACTGTCTGATGAGGGATTTTAAAATCCCACTATTTACATTGTTTTCCTTGTCATGCCACCTCTTCAGCTGATGACAATTTGGCCATGAAAGGCTGACAGAAATGACCAAGGACTGGTATAGAACCCCAGGCTGGTGCAGGCTGCTCGCTGCTACGGGTTGCCAGTGATGACTGTACTTCAGATGAGCGTGGTCGCTCCGCTCTTCTTTGTAGAAACATGTGTGTATCCCATTTATGCCACCAAACCAAGTCTTGTAATCTTAGCCGACAGGAAGGAATGAATGATGAACACAATTGGTTTTGGACAGGAATGAAGGTCCAGTTGCTGTAATTAAAAGGAAGAAATCAAGTTGAAAATAATTAGACTAGATTACAGCTCAAACAACCGGTAATTTATGGAGAGCTTACTAGATTAACTGCTGCTTGGTATTTTCAACAGACTTCTATTAATAACAACCCTTTATTACAACATACTGTTTTTTCTTTGCATGCAGCTGCAAATATTTAAGTCACTAAGGAAATACATTTTGAGAGCCGATGAGATCCATGTGCCCCTGGGGTTACATCCACCTGGACGAGCAGCTAACACTGACTCCGATGATGTAAGCCCTTTTCCAAGAGTTTCAACCCCTCCATGTTTTCAGACTCTACTTCTGACTAGGGATGGTGATGTGACTGCTGTGTCCGATGCCCTGTGTTCATACTTTTCCCTATGTATCTGCTCTTGGTCATTGCTGAGGCCGAAACAAGCCAGATTTGTCTTTCCACCAGCCACGTACCACCTTTATGGAGAGCTAGTAACAATTTCCTTTCTGAAGTTTGCCAACAGGCTCATTAATAAGCAGTTTACAGAATGTATATTATCAAAGGTGATATAAAGAATTAAGCAGCCAATATGCTCAGGAACCACTAGAAGATTTGGCTGGAAAGACCATATTTGCACACATAATTTATGGTATCTAAACAGTTTGTAGGAATAATCACCTTATTTTTAGGTTATGTGACAGCTAACTTTAAGGCTTAAGCAGACAATCTGCACTATGTTTGTAGTCCCCATTTTTTTCCACAACTAGATGTTGAAAAGTGTCCAAACCATTGTTTGTCACGCTAGATGAAGTACATATGTGCATGCTGAAATTACTAATAACATCTCATTCTTAAGTTCTTCTACCCACAATCATTTAAAAAGAGAAATGTATAAACATTCTAACATCTGCCTATACAGAGATACAATATTTTTGTAAATATAAGTAATCTTTCATCTCTCCTTGCATTATTTTACTTTTTTCTATTTTTAGACTGTCTCTTTCTAAAGCCACATCACCATGCTGCACTGGAAGCATGGCATCTACATATTGCTACTGGAACCACACTGGCCTGCTCCTATTAGTGCTGTTCCACCCCCACAGCCTTAGGGACCACCAAAGAGATGGTAATGTGCATCTCTGCTAAATGCAGTACTTACAATTTCTCCATCTTTTCCTCCGAAGTCTAAATAAAGCATCCTTATCCCATCATCTGAGGACATTTTCAGTTTTTCATAGGGGTATTGTGCAATTGTCTTAGAGAAGGCACCATCTTGTGGTTCAGTTGTAAGAGAGAATCCATGTTCATAATGGATGGTCAAACGGCACTCCTGGCTTTTGTATGTGCAAGCTGAACAAGGAAACAAAATTCAGACCATATTAAAAGTAACAAATTCAGTCTGGCTGCAGAAATTTGCGTTTTACATTTCATGCCAACAATATCTTGTGGAAACAAAGCTGTTGTAGGACTGGGTTAATCATGTTCTAATGATAAACCTGCAGATTTGGATAATCATCTGGGGTCATTCTGCTGTGCAAGGTCCAGGCAAATTTTGTTAGCTGTCATCTACCCACAGGGATTATAATTCTGCTTGGTAGTAACACTGCTGATGTCAGTTCTTACACTTACTCACTGCATTCTTCCTATAGCAGAACACATCTACGTGCTGACCCAAAAAAGCTTTGTGAAAATGGCTCAAGATGGCATTTCCTCCTTCCAAATCTTGACAGTCACAGCTATTCTTGTGTGACAGAGCCAAACTCAATGAATGTGTTGCACAATGTGTGACAAAATTAGAAGCTTGAAAGGGTATCCCTGCAGAATTCTGACAAACACAGAAACACTCTGGAGTCCTCATTAGTGTCATAGTAATTGAAAAAGGGCCCAGATAATTGTATAAAACAGCAACTGCAGCAAAAGTCTGCACCCTTCCCTCAACTCTAAAACAGATCATGATCCAAATTAAAAAAGTTTGGGTGTTCACATCCCAAATTCTCTTTCCCTCTCTCTTCCTGTGAACTCCTTTGATAACTAAGGCTTTTTACAGGCTTTTAAGGCCTGATCTGGTGGGTGGCAGCCCTGCCCATGGTATTGGGGTTGGAACTCAATGGGTTTTAAGGTCCCTTCCAACCCAAGTCATTCTATGATTCTCTGACATGACTTCCAAATCCTTGGGACACTCAATAAGAAAGTGTAGCCTAAAAGCCCCAGAGCTATTCCAGGCTGGCAGCTACCAGGCCAAAAGCAGCATTACTCCAGAGTGTCTGCAGCTGACTAACTTTTATTCCAGTTAATTTTGCAAGTACAGAAATACAGAGACATGACACACGCTCAGGAAAGGAAATGACCAGTCGCCAAAATCTGGCTATTGGTCTGGTCTGTATTTCTTTTCACTTTTTTCAAGTGCGCTGAGCTGGGTGAATAAACAACCAGTTCATGCCTGAGAATCTCCCTGTCCTCCCCTGCCTCTTCCCTTTGCAGGAAAAGCTTCTGACAGGCTCTCAGAAGTCTCCTCCTGACTCTCTCTATATAGAAATAGTGCTCTTATATATAGAAATAGTGCTCTTTTCTGTGAGTTTCTGGACAAATCTCTGGCAGTTGCTTCTCCATGACACAGACCAACACAGCTGACTACAGACTTGTGTCTGAAACAACGTGAGGAAAACAAGACGAAATGTCAGCATGACAATGACTGTGTCTTTGTTTTGTGGTACTGACCGCAGGTACCATACTGGCTAGGGCTGGCTGGGAAAGAGTAAGACATGAAGAAGCAAAGCTATGTCTGCTACTCACATGTTGTGATTTCTGTGATGAGCTCTGCAGAATTGTGACAGCCCTGCACGATGCTCCTTGTCCACAGTGAGAGGTCTCTGCTTGTCTCTGTCCTGAACAGATGTGTTTCGATCCCTTGCCTTGTACCGGTACGGGTGGCAAAGGACAAATCCACCCCAGACTGCGGTGAGCCCTTTCCTGGGCCAGAATGCACCAACCTGGAATTGGATTAGGATACACATTGGTGACTGTAACACAGTGTTATAAGCACTGAGCTGCTTTCACAGAGGCCACGGGACCAACGCTGCAGAGCACTGTAACAAAATCCCTCCCAGAGTAAAACTGCTTTGCCTATCCCTAAATGCATGTCACTGGGAGTATGAGAACTCACATCTCTACATTTAAACCTGAAGTGACAGCCAGTAACACTCAGAGGGTGAAGGTCCACAAAAGAGTACCAAGACAGTCAGCCAGGCAGGTGATGGTAGGGATGCCCCGGAGGGTCAGGACTTCCTCACCAACTGTCCAAAATACCCCCTTGGATGAGCAAGTGAGAGAAATCACCTTCTGGTTGTGGTGATGGGGTTTGGTGACAGATGGAAACGCTCACTCAGCCACAGCAGCTGGATACTGTCAAGCTGCACTTGCCATAAAACTTAAACATCTGCAGAAAAACTCTACATTAAATGGATAAAGTAGCAATTCCCATGAAGGCTGAAGTTCTGTAAAATATGCAGATGCCTTGTGCTGCCTTGTGTATACTTCTCCCATAAGGTACCTGCAAAATGCAGAATGCTGCGGCTATTTGTAATGCCAAACTTCCCTTGCATTTTGCTGCAATTAAAGCGTCTTTGCCTGGCACAAGCTGTTCTTCTCCTGTGACTTGGGAAGGTTTGTCCACCACAGCCAACACTGACTTCAGGAAATGTTTTTGGGAGAGAAAATCAACACCTCATAATATTTCATTCCTATTGAAGACTACCCTGTTTTTTTCCTGCAGAAGCATGGGACCGTGACTACAGGATCCCCAGAACTGCGGCACCGATTCAGCTGAGAGTAATGAAAATAAGGAGCTCGTCACACTGCGAGCGCCGGGCACTGGCCCTCAGAGGAGCCACAGAATGGGACCAGGAAAATTCTTCTGAAAACCTAATTTCTACCTTGTGCTTGCTTTTCCGTAGGCAAACAATGCACTTGTATAAGACAACAAAATGCATACGTAGCACAGCAGTAGAGCACATGCTGAAGCATGGAACATCAGGTTTTGTGCATTATCTACTGAATACTGTTTGCCCTCAAATGACTGTTTTGCATCTGGAAGGTCACTGGCATCATAAAGTAGCTGTTTAAATAGGAAAAAGAAAGGCAGAAAGGAAAGAAGAACAACTACTTCATCTTTTCAGTTACTGGAATGCTAACTGTAAGGTATCTGAATGTTTCCCAAGTTCCCTGGCAGTCCATGCTGATAGCTGGGATCTGCAGTGTGCCCAGCAGGCACACCCCTCCTTTCAGGTTTGCTCACACTCAGGTGTCAGTCTCTGTGAATTCTGAGCCTCCTCTTCCATTGCCACTGCCAGGAGGGCCAGGAGGCGAGGTGCAGAGTTTGTTGTCAGAGATAAAGCTTCTTTGTACAGGCTTCAAGAGCTGTGCTAAAAATTATTCTCTAGTACATGAGACACCAAATGTGTGACAGATGGTTCAAAGGTTTTATTTCCTTTCAAAAACACGCCGAATTCCCAGGTCTTCATGCATTATCCATTGCATTTAGGCTTTTCAGCATATGAATAGAATGGAGATGTATTTTATAAACCAAAGTATGTTGGCCACATCCGACAGGCGCTGCTCTCTCGCAGCCTTCTCACTCACATTATCCCCCCATTAGTAAAAATTCAGTCTCGCTATTTAAACATAGCTCCAGATCACGCTTTGGAAAACCAAGCAGCTAAACTCGAACTACACAGTCAGGCAGGGGAATGTTTGCTGGCATTTCTGCAGCACCACCAGCGTCGATGTACTCAGCTCCGTGCAGGTGTCCCCGAGTGCTCCCACCCGGAGCTGCAGAGCTGCCAGCGGGCACAGGAGGTTGCTCATGGTGTGGACTGCTCATGTAGTATGTAGCAAGACACAGCTCTCTGCATGCTCCAGGGAGCCAGCACGGCACCTGCTAATGTCCTCTAATTTCTCCCTTGTCTCTCTGGGCTCTGAGGACCTTTTTGGCATTACTCTTTGCAGGTGCGCAGTAGCGAGATGTGTGCAGTACAGCACAATATGCTGGGGGAGACTCTCTGGGACCTACTCCTCACTGCAAAGCTATGAGAATTTCAAACATTTGCTGCAACACAGCGAAATCCAGCGGCCTCTTCAAAAGGACACTGAAACCAGGACTGACATTCACAGCAAGTGTTCAGCTGCTCATTGGAGACTGATCTCAGACGAGGCTGTGCTACAAGTGCATACCCACCACTATAATCTGACCTTTCTTAGTTTGAAAGCACTCCTTAACCCTTAACTTAGTACTTGAAACCCGCTCTGGGGCAGCTGTCCCCCTTGGAAACCTATGCACATGCCCTCATCCATCTGCACTTTGCCTCGGCGGGAGCCACAACCACCAGGATGCCATGCAGAGACCTTCACGGCTCTTGTGCAGCGCACACTGCTCACTCACCTTTGGGGTGCTCGGTGCCCTGTACTCTGTGACCTCTGCTCACTCGCACAGACAACTCATGCTCAAACTCCTTTCCTGATGTCCCACCCAGAGCTACTAAAGAGAACTGGTGCGTTTTTAAACAATTCTTCATATTGTTGGTCTGTTGCATGTTCAGAAAGCCACGCACCAAAAATAGGTGAATCACAGAACCATTAGAGTTGGAAAGGACCCTGAAAGGCCATCCAGACCAACTGCCCTGCAATGAACAGGGACACCTGCAGCTCGATCAGGATATTCAGAGCCCCGTCCTGCCATGGAATGTCTCCAGGGATGAGGCATCCACCAACACTCTGGGCAACATGTGCCAGTGCCTCACCACTCTTATAGTAAAAAACCTTTCTTCTTACATTCAATCTAAATCTCCCCTCTTTTAGTTTGAAACCATCTCCCTTTGTCCTATTGCAATAGACCCTGCTGAAGAGTCTGCCCTTTCTTATGGCTCATCTTTAGATATTGAACGGCCACTCTCAGGTCTCCCCAGAAACTTCTCCAGGCTGAACAGCCTCAGCTCTCTCAGCCTGTCCTCGTAGGAGGGGTGTTCCATCCCTTGGATTATTTTTGTGGCCCTCCTCTGGACGTGCTCTAACAGCTCCATGTCTCTCCTGTACTGAGCACTGCACATCTGGATGCAGTACTCCAGGTGAGGCCTCACCAGCGCAGAGCAGAGGGGCAGGATCACCTCCCTCGCCCTGCTGGCCACGTTTCTTTTGGTGCAGCCCTGGATATGTCTGACTTTCTGGGCTGTGAGGGCACATTGCTGGCTCATTTCCAGCTTGCCAGCCACCAGTACTCCCAGACCCTTTTCAGCAGTAACGTTTCTAACAGTGGGATGTTTATGTAAAAAGTTGGATTTACATAGGTAAGTCGCCCTGACTGCCCTGTGCTCATAATCACCCACTGTTTGCAAGCTATACTGGCATCAAGCATCAAACTGCTCCAGTATTTTCTGGTCACATAACTCAGCTTTGCACAAAAGTTACTTGAGATACTTGATCTTTGACCAGAGTGCAACATGTGCTGCTTTATTTTTCATATCTATTATGACATGTAACGCAATTTGATTGCAGACATTTAAGATGCAATGGCTTAAGCCCCCATTCCCATGCTGTAGGGAGGCACTGTTATTCCTTCTTCAGGCATAAGGAAACATGGAAACAGATTAGGACTAAACGGTCCTTAGAGTCAGGGCTATGAGCCAGCTGCTGTGCCTCCTGGTGCAGAGACTTAAAGGAACAACTTACATCTCCTGATCTCAGTTTTATTTGAGCTATTATTTATACTCCACACAAAGCTGGGAAAGATTGCCTAGAAAATATTTTTAGATCTTAATAGCATCCGTAGGTTGAAGGCAAACTTATCAACAAACAGAAAGGGCACGCTGAAATTCTGCTATTAAAATACTGTAAGAAGATTGTAATCCTTCTACCACTTCTCAATTTTCTCTGCTCATTATGTCTTGGGTAGATTAAGCATGACTCTGTGCAGTATCTGGCACTGAATTTTTCCAGTTTCAGCAGCTTTTCAAATATGCATTAGCTAAGCAAAAATGTTTTCCCAAGGACTCATAAAAATCTGAAAGATGGGAGCAGCCAAGATTACAACATGTGGTCTGCAAACTTTCCAGGTGAAAAGTTCTCCATTGCATTGATCGATGCACAGCAGGGATGAAAAAACATGTCACAAGGAGGGTAATCACCAACTGAGCATGAACACAGCAGTCAATACTGGCAGCAAACCATGTGTATTTTCTTGGTGTAACTACCTGGTGTGACAGCACATAAAATCAGAATCCGGCAGGGTTTTAATCAGAAGCATCCACAACAGTAGGTGTAATGATTTAGGGAATCTGTCAATTATTGCAGACTTTGGGGATTCAAGTATTCACATGTATTTATCAGATTGCGGCTCAGGTCTAGATGTCAAGTTTGGTATATCTGTTATCATTTTACCCGTTTGTTAAACCACAGACGGTAGGCTGGAACAATTCTTAGGACACTGTGTGTGTCAACAGACTCCTGGCACTGCCACCCATCCTTTCCAGCCCCAGTGCTGAGGACTGTACACTTTATCTAGAGAATCTAATCCAGTGCTTCACCTGCATACCAAGTTTTTTGCAGAACCTCCTCTGCCTTAAATACAGCCCATCCTGGTGTGTCCACCACAGATCCAGAGAACATGGTGTCTTGGCCTCCAAGTTCCTCCTGTGCATATTTGAAAACTAATGGCATATTAAGAAAGGTTTCTTAAGTATTCCCTGTCTCCAAGGGAGACCCCCAGCACAAGAAGGATGTGGGGCTGTCGGAGCGAGTGCAGAGGAGGGCCATGAAGATGATCAGGGGGCTGGAGCACCTCTCTTATAAAGACAAGCTGAGGGAGCTGGGCTTGCTCAGCCTGGAGAAGAGAAGGCTCCAGGGAGACCTCACTGCAGCATTTAATACTTAAAAAGTGCTTATAAGAAAGACGGAGAAAGAGGGGAGATTTAGATTAGACATAACAAAGAAACTCTTTACTATGAGAGTGGTGAGGCATGGGAACAGGTTGCCCAGAGAAGCTGTGGACGTCCCATCCCTGGAGATGCTCAAGATGAGGTCGGGAGGAGCTTTGGGCCACCTGGTCTAGAGATGTCCCATGTCAGGGATGTTGATTAGATGAACTTTAAAGATTCCTTCCAACCCAAATTATTCTACAATTCTGCTATTCTGTATTCCAGGTCTTACATTTGTATTGGACTTTCCATAGTTAACTGGCACCTTTTTGGATGTGCAGTGTCCCACATGAACATGGTACATCTCCTGTACTTTATTCATGCTCTGTGCTGAGGTTAGATGACTACACCTGTTCAAGAAGTGATGTTTCTGTTATAACCCAAGGTGACTGGGTTATAACACCCTCTCAACAGCTTAACACTGTAGACTTATGCAATTTTGCCACACTTCCCAGACGCTTTCTGGCTGAGTGACTGCTTTCTCGGTCATGCTCCACCCAAAACCAGAGCACCTGACTATTCCCCCACACAGAACTTTGTGCTCATCCTTTCTGAACATCATCCCACCTATCTTTGCACATGAAGATGTGTGGGCAGGCAGGGGAAGGGTGAACTCAAGCCAATCTGGGGCTGATGAAGAGAACAAACTGGCAAAGCAAGGCATAGGTGTTTCCTAGCAGTGACAGAGCAGTAGGACAGGTATACATGTGCAGTGCTCATAATGCAATGAAATTCTAAAGGGTTATCATGAGGCTTGGGCAGCTCCACAGGTGTGTGAAGGGCAGGAGGCCATGGAGTTGTAGCCCTAATCTGATGGCAAAGAACACTTTGCTCCTGGCAGGAGGATGATCCACCACAGTAAAGTGACTTTGTTGAACTGCCTTCTAGTGCAAGCTAAAATTTAGAAATCAGTGATTGCTTCACACCTGAGGCAGGCTAAAGGACACGCTCACGCTGTTATCAGCAGCCACCAGGGTCCAGCCAACAGGAGGGGCTGGAGGTCAGGACTTGGCAATCATGGTGTCCCTGAGCTGTGCTTACCACAGGCAGGATTTGCTGCCACTTTAATGAACAGGACTCAGGTCCGCTGGCAGATGACACCCTGAAGCAATGGGGAGGAGCAGCACCATGTTCTGCTGGTGGTTTTCCATGAAAGGCAGCAAAGCTTGTTTTGGGGCAGAAAGAATGTGGTCAGATAACTCACACTCTAAAAAACAGGATGGGGAACTCATAATGAAACAGGTTCAGCTGAACAACCCCATCCCCTGTGCGGCCCACAGCAGGCAGTAATCATGTGCCACTGAAGCACCACTCCCTAGGAATTCCCAGTGTTTCTTCCCCTCATGCAAGATTCATGATCCAAGTGATGATCCTCCAGGAGTTTGAACAAAGAGCATGCAGAAATATTCCTATTTACAAACTCAGTCAGTTCCATCCACCTCACAATGATGCTGTCCAGAACTCCCTTCCTGCTGGGCCAAACACACATTGGTAAGGCAGGATGCTGCAACAGAAGGAGCAATAAATCACTGATGACACTGGCACATTCTCACAGAGGTGTTAATTACCATGTGGTAACACACCACGTGCCATTCAACATCACATCAAAGTCCAGTGACACACCCAGATACAATCTCCTGCTCCAACACCTTACCTAGTTTTCAGTGTCAACTGGAATTGACAAATTTCACTGGAATTGTCAACACTCATTGCCACCAGACACAGCAGGCTGCAAACTGCAAAGCATCGGGCTCTCACCTCATTTTAAGGTAACAGAGGGTACATCAGAATTCGGCTTCCTGTAAGTTTGAAAGCTCCATCATGGGTAGGTTGATTAGGACAAAACAAGCATTAATTTACCAAGTGTAACTTTTTTCTCTTTTTTTTTAAATTTAATATAATAGTTTAATAATAAAGTCTCAGCTCATTTAGGGAGAGAATGAAGAGTCTGAGAACAAAAATTAACTAATGAGAGTGCAGTAAGAGACCCGCTGCTTTTGGCAATGTGCTATCAGCTCTTCTGAAAGAGAACTCATTGAAAATAGTGTAATAGCGGCCTGTAGCATGGCCAAAACAATGCAGCAGCAGCTCTTTCTCAAGCCCTTTGACCACACTGGCAGAGAAACGTGATTAAGATTCACATCAAGAAGCACAGACGGTTTCCACTGTACAAAGACAACCATGGGAAAAATCCATCTGAATTAGTGCTGATGGATAGATCCGAAATAATGCAATGGTAATTTCCAACCTCGATTCAAGAATGTGTCTTTGCAGTTCACCATTTTAAACTAAAAATCCAAGACATCCTAAAGCTAGAACACAAGTCATATTGAAATTATCTCTATCATATGTGCGAGACCCCAGGAGCCCCAGACCATGGACACAGTACTTCCACATCAGCATGTTCAAACCAAGGCAACAATTTCCCATTTGTCAGTCTGGAGAAGTAGCTGAAAAGGTGAATGCTTCTGCAGATTCCTCAGGTCTGCATGGTAAGACAGAAATTTAACTCTCAACTATTTCAGCACATCTGATCTGGGCCAAACTACTGCATTAGTTATCTTTCTGGTGTGATTCTAGCAATCAACTTTGGCCAGAACTTGAAGTGGAGGAGAAGCAAGGAGGAACAGTTAAGCTGAGCACACTCCCCCATTCAAGAAGAATCTCATTTCCAAGCCATGGCATTTTAGATGTGCTCTATAGATGTACAACCGCTACACCTGATCTCGGCTGATCAGCCATTCCCAGTGCTCTTGTGGCTGTAATCAAAAAGCAGAGGTACCTGGTGGCTAGGAGGGGGTAGGTGTGCAGAGGACTGAACCAAGCCTCCTTCATCCGTGGCATGCTCTCGTATATTAAGAGGTCCTTCTCTGTCAAGACCACTAACACTGGCTTCCAGTGCTTCTCATTGTCTCCCGGCACCTAAAAAGGAGGAACATTTCAGTGAAACAAGAGACAAAGCTACCACGGTGCAAAGCCTGACAACATGAACACCTTGAGCCCTGGACAAGACAATGAACAGAAGAGCTCTTCTTTGGCTTTTTGACATCTCCAACATGAACTTATAGCCAGATGCAGGAAAAAAGTAGTAAAGCACAACGAAATCTGCTCTCGTTGACAATACTGTTCCAAACCTCCTTGCAGCCTTCGCTCATTACAGGCTGCTCCATAAAGGCAGTAGTGGAAGAACACTGAGACAGAGCCGGCTGTTACTTAGCTGTGGTATGCATGAAAGGACCTTCAATGTATATTTACAATGAGCACCATTCATGTGCAGCTGCCACATTAACCTGAGTGTGAGACACTCATGTTGTTTCTAGGTTCAAAACTACTAAAAACCTGCAACATCATTATTATTTAAGAATGTCAGGCAGTAAAAAAATACTGCTTTGGGAGCAGATGGGTTTGCTTTCTTCTGCAGTTCACGTTTTCTTTGCTTTCATTCCCAAGTTTTACAAATGTCAGTTTATAGCATAGGGTTGATCTGAAGCATCAGCTCAGAGATGGATTTGCATCTGCATTTCAAACCCATCTGTAGACAATGTCTAATAACTGGGACATCAAAGCCCTTTACCAGCTGCAGAATCCAGATGTGGAATTCTGGTTTGCAGCTCAGGCATGTGGTTGTCCACATGGCCACACACTATGAGGATTCTGTTTTTTACTTAGTCTAATCTGGCAGCGTTTAGGTGTCTTAAAATAGATGGGAATATGAAAGGGTCTTGGCTTTCACAGACAAATGAATCATTTTTCTTCTGGTTCACATACGAGAAAAGACTTCACGTTACATAGAAACAAGCTCATAATCTACAACCCACCATCTAAAACCCAAACACCTTGGCTGGGTATTAAAGAAAATTAAACAAATTATGAGATTCTCCAGAGAATCTGGTTGTCTACATGATTCCTCCATTAAAACTTTGTCCAGCAAAGAGAAGCAGCTGCCTAACATGTGTTCTATGCTTCACGCCAACCTATTTGGCATGGATGTGTGTCACAGGGCACGTCATTTGCTAGAGAAAAAAAAACGTATCTCTTTTATATAACAGATAAATCAAAGATTGGCCAGGCTGGGAATGACACACCAGGAATGGTGATTCAGATCCGTAAGTACCATGTGCTTTAAATGATAGATTCAGATTGAGAAGCACATTTGAAACACTCTTATTGTACATGAAGACAGATTCCAATGCATTTCTGAACTTTTAAAGGATTTCAAGCCAGTTGTAGGAAAGCTTCACACAAGAACACCAACATCCAAGGCAGATCTTAAGCTTAAGCCAAAGATTCTTGGCTTATATCATTTTAAAAATATATTTTTCCTTCCAAATTAAGTTTTTCCAATAATCAATTCCTGTTTGCTGCATTACTTTTTCACTGGTTGTTCATGCCTATACAGCCTGTATGTTAATCAACCCAAACTCGTAAATGTTTCTCTTTTTAATTTCTTGAGGAGAGTTAATACTTATTTACAATTTTCTTATGGTGAATTTCTTGAAATGCAACTTTTCATTTTCAGGTGGGCCTGAACAGAGCAGCTGCATAATTAATGCACTTATTAATATACTCCAGCAAGAATGTTAAATCCAAAGACCTCACAGCTCACATACTACAGAAATACATAAGTAAAAAGCATTCTTAGCTACTTAATACCACAGTTATTAACTACAGTTAATATCTCAGTTCCTAACACAGAAATATAGTAACAAATGTTACAGTTAATGTCAACATTTAATTTTTGAGCACCTGTCTGTGTCCCTTCAATAGAAAGACTTTAAAACATGTTTTTTACGAATTCAAGAAATGAAAACAAAAGATGAATATAAAGACTACTACAGTACAAAAAAGAATGATCTTCAGATACATAACCTCTGGGAGTGAGTGGATGGAGTACCAAGGTTGTTACTTATTTTTCCTCTCTGTCTTTTATTAATTCTGTGACCACAAACAACCTAAAGACTTTGGGAAGCTGCTCACAGCTTTCCCACAGAACTATCCCACCTGTGCAGTATTTTCAAACACAAGTTCTGCGACTAGGTGGCTGGTCAGCCAACTGTGATTCCAGAATGGCTGGGAAACACTGCTGCCAGTAAACCAACCACAAGAAAGGGAATACAACTCATTTTGCCAGCTGTTCACACAACTGTTTGCTGGACACCTGTAAACACCAGGAGCCAGATTTTCTAGCTGAGAAATAAGTGGATGCTACAGTTACAACCTGCACTCAGTGGCATGGTGACTGTGGATAAGTTGCTCTCCCTTAAGCTGAGGAAAGGTCTTTCCTCAGCTCTGCCTGAAGTGATCTTATCCAACCTCTCCTTGTAGGATGCATCCCTTATTTGTAAAGTGTACAACAGGAATCACAGAATAGCTTGGGTTGGAAGGGACCTCACTGCCCATCCAGTTCCAAATGGGGAACTCTCTGCTGTGGGGAGAGCTGCCCTCCACCAGCTCAGGCTGCCCAGGGCCCCATCCAACCTGGCCCTGAACATCTTCAGGGATGGGGCATCCACAGCTTCTCTGGGCAGCTGTGCCAGCGCCTCACTGCCCTCTGAGTAAATAATTTCCTCCTAAAACCTAATCCAAATCACCCTTATTTTAATTTAAAACCATTTTGCCTTGTCCTATCCCTATCTGCCCATGTAATAAGTTGGTCTCCTTCCTGTTTATAAACCCCTTTCAAGTACTGTAAGGCTGGAATGAGGTCTCCCCGGAGCCTTCTCTTCTCCAAGCTGAACAAGACCAACTCCTGCAGCCTTCCGTTGTAAGGAGATGTGCTCCAGCCCTCTGATCACCTTCATGGCCCTCCAAAGGGAAGGTGTGTCAGGGAGAGAGGAGAACAGTGTTTGCCCATGTCCTTCAAGGAGCACTACCCAGGAGGATGGACCCTTTTAATCACATTTTTACAAACCTTGCTGGGACTATAGCTGTCTCATTCATAAGGAAAGCTGGTGTAAGCAATACTGCTGCCATTTCAAACCTGAAGAAGGATTTATGTGTCTAAAAGCGTGTCTGTTTTTTCCAAGTGTAACAGCTGATCTAATAAAAGATATTGCCCTTCCCTAAAAACCTTGAATTGCATTTCCGTTCACTGATTTCAGTGGGGTTTGCATCAGGCTCTAACAGCTGATGCCGTGCTGTTCGGCAGGCAGTCGGCACTTCTGTAAGGTGTCAAAGAGAACATTTTGTCCTGCAGATGGTAACAGCAAATTTTACAAAGGAAGAACAAAGTCTGCAAATACGACATTCGCCTACAGGGCACATTCAGAACAAATCAGCATGGCAAATTAATCCAGATCAAGCAACAGGGTCGTACCAAGCATGACTAAAATATTAAATTTCATAACAAGAGGAGAAGGCATGCTGCTTATCGACAGCTAAGAGAAGATCTGTTCCAATAGTAAAGGATATAAAATCTGACATATCATAACATGAAATAGTTCTCTAAGAGTATATTTAAGTATCATTTGAGACACATTTTAGAAGCACCCTTCTAGATGATGATTAGGGCTGGCTTCTTAGCCAGAACTTGGCAGAATTCTGCCACTTGTAGTAAAATTCAGAGAATCACAGAATCACAGAATACCCCAAGTTGGAATTTTGTAAGGATCATCAAGTCCAACTCCTGGCTCCACACAAGACCACCCAAAAATCAGACCCAATGTCTGAGAACATCATCCAGATGCTCCCTGAACTGCGGTAGCTTTGGGCTGTGCCCACTGCCCTGGGCAGCCTGTTCTGTGCCCTCTGTCCTCTGGTGCAGACCCTTTCCCTAACCCCCACCTGCCCCAACCCTGACACAGCTCCATGTCGTTCCCTCAGGCCCTGTTGCTGCCCTTCCACTCCCTGTGAGGAGTTGCAGGCTGCCATGAGGCCTCCCCTAAGCCTTCTCTTCTCAGGGCAGAACAAACCAAGTGATTTTATCCACTCCTCTCATGTCTTCTTCTCTAGGCCCTTAACCAGCTTTGCAGCCCTCCTTTTATGTTTTCTGTACTGCGGCGCCCAAAACTGCATGCAGCACTCCAGATGAGGCCGCACCAGTGTAGTGTAGAACGGGACAATCACTTCCCTCAACCAGCTGGCAGTGCTGGGCCTGATGCATCCCAGTTCCCAATTGCACATGTGCGATTCAAAGCACATTTACCTGTGTTGCATACCAATGGAATGACCATCTACCCTAAGAAAAATTTCCAACTCAAATCTTTTCCATAATCAGAATGTTAGATCCAATCCTGATGGACTAGAAGGAAAAAAAAAATCAGTACTCTTCAAACCTGCCACCACAACAAAATGCTTCAGCACATTTTTTACTGCTTTTCTGGGTATGGTTATGGTAGCAACAGGTACCAGTGCCCCTCTCCATGCCCAGCGCAGATCAGTTGAGCTGAGTCTGGGATCGTACGAGAGGAGATCCACATTTAAGTCTGTCTGTGCCATAGGCTTCCAGTGCAAAGTCAATGTAAATGCTCTGTTTCCAACAGGCAGCTCACTGGAGACACATCCTTTTAGAAACAGTTTGGACCTTTGCATTTTCATCTACCAGGTCTCCTTTTCATAAGGGTTTTGTCTGAATTTCAGTTACTCATCTACTTCAGACTGTCAGGAATGGATGAAAGAATATCTTTAATCTAAGAGACTTGCAGAAAATCACATTAGAGGCCCTGATCTTTACTGGAAAGCTGTTTCATATTTTCATTAACTCAAAAGGGACATTTCAATTACATTCTTTGTTTAATAAACAAATTATATATTGCCAGCAGACTCCACTGCAGCAGGTATTCTAAATGTGCCCTTTCAGAGAATCGCAAGGTAGCAAGTTCACACTTACAGTGTTTTAATCTCCCGTGCATCCCTCAAATCCAGAAGTTAGAATACCCTTGCACACACTGCACAGGAGGAGAAATCCAAAAGGAATTTTCTGAAACATTTTTCTTGCTGTTTTCCAGTCTCCCTTCACTTAAAATCTCTCAGTGCTGCCAAAAGTCTGCCCTGACACAGGCTGGGATGTGTTCTGCTATGCATTTCTTGCCAGTTCATTGTCTTTTGATGAAGGACTATGTCCATGTTCAGAATAAATTTGATTCTCTTACAGAAACCTACTTGTAAGTTCTTGAAAATAACAGCTGAGACTGCAAAGTATTTTTTGACAGCATCAAGGCAGAAATACAACATGCCAACAGCAGCATATACAACAACGCTTATACTTCTTCAAGCTCATTTGATGGGAGTCAATTTTCAGTGCAAGAATGAGTGTAAGTGACAGCCATAGGCAGGGGGTATCAACACCTCCCATACCACATACACTGGTAAGATGTGTACTTTGCAGTTTTAAACAGGAAATGATAGAATCACAGAATCATAGAAGCATAGAACAGCCTGGGTTGGAAGGGATCTCAAGGATCATCAAGTTCCAACTTCCTTGCCACAGGCAGGGTTGCCAGTCTCTAGATCAAGTACTAGATCAGATTGCCCAGGTCCCCATCCAACCTGGCCTTGAATACCTCCAGGGATGGGGCACCCACAACTTCTCTGGGCAACCTGTTCCGGCACCTCACCGCTCTCTCAGTAAAAAACGTCCCCCTTGACAACTAATCAAAACCTCCCCTCCTTTAGTTTAAAATCATTCCCCCTTCTCCTATCACAATCTACCCAAGTAAAAAGTTGATTTCCCTCCTGTTTATATGCTCCTTTTAAATACTGGAAGGCCACAATGAGATCTCCCCTCAGCCTTCTCTTTTCCAGACTGAACAAGTCCAGTTCCTTCAGCCTACCTACATATGAGAGGTGCTCCAACCCTTGGATCATCTTCGTGGTCCTTCTCTGGACCCTCTCCAAAAGCTCCACATAATTTCTGCATTGGAAGCCACAGACCTGGACGCAGTACTCCAGCTGGGGCCTCATGAGGGCACAGTAGAGGGGGATAATCACCTTCCTTGCCCTTCTGGCCACCCCTCTTCTGACGGAACCGAAGATACCTTTGGTTTTCCAGGCTGCAAGCACAAGCTGCTGGCTGGTGTCAAGTTTTTCATCCACCAGGACCCCTAAGTCCTTCTTAGCAGGGCTACTCTCAAGAATTTCTTCTCCCAGTTTGTATACATATCTGGGATTACCTTGACACACGTGCAAAACCTTGCACTTTGCTTTGCTTAACCTCATTAGGTTCACAAGGGTCCACCTTTTGGGTTTATCAAGGTCCCTCTGGATGGCATCCCTTCCTTCTGCTGTATAAGCTGTACCACTCAGCTTGGTGTCATCAGCAAACTTGCTGGGGGTGCACTCAATCCCACCATCTACATCATTGATTACGATGTTAAAGAGCATCAGACCCAAGATGGACCCCTGGGTGACACCACTTGTTACCAGCCTCCACCTGGACATGAAGCCACTGACCACAACCCTCTGACGGCAACATTTGAACCAGTTACTTATCCACGGAATAGTCCACCCTTCAATCCCTCTCTCTCCAATTCAGAGATAAGGATCCAACCTGGCCTTAAACGCCTCCAGGGATGGGGCATCCACAGCTGCTCTGGACAGCTCATGCCAGTGTCTCACCACCCTCTGAGTAAAAAATGTCCTCCTCTTTCTTCTCCTGATTCATGAGTCCAGAGAAACTGGATAAATAAATGTCTGGACAACTAACTGTGGAGGACTCAGAAAGTAAGAAAAAGAATAGGTAAATTGTGCATTTTAGAAATCTTTGACATGACCTAAGATTACTTTGCAGTGCATGAAGTAGAGATTTGAAGGTCCATAAGAACTCTTTACAGTGAGATAATGTCAAGAACATACCGATGGCAGGGCAACAGGCAGAGAGCACAGGTAGAGTAAATGGATCATCATTTGTTCAAGACACTGATTGCCCTTCACGTCAGATGAAAGAAACTCTACTATGTTTCAAAAAGTATTCTTACGTTTTTTGAGAAAAAAGCATTTTCTTCTATAGTGATTTCTTCAGATCACAAGATGGCTGAGAGAAATTCTGAAATTAAGTAGTGGTAATATGATGGAAAAGCATTGCAAGCAGCAAAGCTCCACTCCTGAAAAGATAGTGTTGAACTAAATGACTTCTGAAGAAAAATCTGCACTTTACTACTTATCTTCCCCATTATATTGTTTTTCAGAAATTGACTGAGGAGAGCAGGGAAGGGAAAAGGACATTCCATCACCCAAGGGCTGTGGCAAGGAAAACCTGCCTGACCTGTAACACACAAGTACAGAAGATAAATGGCAAACCAGACAGGTGGGAAGGTCAGAACAGGCCCAGCTGGCACTGGGAACTGAGGTTGATAAAGAGATAGAGGACAGGCTAGCTATAGTTCAACTGACCTTCAAGGCCGGTTTGACAGGGAAAAAACCTGTGTCAAAGTGGCCATATTTTAAGTACTGTTTGTAAAAGAGACATAGGAGAATAGAGAAAAAGGCAAGAAAACACCATTAACCCTGGGATTTTCTTATCAGTTATACTCGTTGAACAAGAGAACGCGAAGTTCAAAGAATGGACAAAGCTGCTATATTAAAGCTAAAACCTGTGCAAAAGTGCAGGCAATAACATATATTTACCTTCTTGGCCAGCTAGCACCTGGATTTCAACCAGCCAGCTCCCTAATCTAGTGTGCTTGCACCACATGTTCAGGATAAAAGCGAAGATCATAGAGTCACAGAATCATTTAATGGCTTAGGTTGGAAGGGACCTTAAAAGATCATCTGAGATGTTTGCTATTAGTAAATAACTTTGCAGCTGTTGTGCGTTCATGCCTTCTGAGTACACGTGGCTTAAATCTGGATGTCTGGACTCTTCAGACTGCAAACGAGGGTGCCTGTAAGCGTGCATTCTGAAACATCTCTCATGAAAATATCACTGAAAGGTTGATGATAGCTGCCTACAGCTGCCTACAGCTATAATCAATATGTGGGATGGACTGTACCTCTAAGGCAGCTCATGTCTGGGATATATGAGCAGCTGTGTTATCTCCAATATAATAACTGGACCTCACAGCACAAAAATCCTAGTGCTGGGGAAAAACACCACTTCTCTTTAAAATGGAGCAGCCTTCTTCCTCCAGACTTACCTTAGAAATTAGAAGAAAAGGATTTGTATCTTCCTCTCCAGTCCATGGAACCATTTTGGATGGTTGAAGATCAGCCCCAAAAGAAAGGAATCATACTTGTGAATGGCTTTCAAGTAGAGGCAAGAAAAAAGATGGGGAGATTTGGAGGCTCTACCGCATCTCCTGTGTAACTGCTTAAGAATGGATACTGTTATGCAGTGCTAGAGAAAAGCAGCTTCCTCCAGGTGCAGTCGAGGGTACTAACAGCAAACACTATTCTCTGATATGCTACACAGCAGTTTTACTGTAGGCAGATTTTTCTGTTCAAGTCAAGCTGCAGTGTTTTATGAGGTAATTCATCCTCATCAGTTAGCTATAATGGTAACTGCACAGGTGCAGAATTGATTTAAAGACCCCACACTTTCAACTCACTGTCTTTAAAGATCATTAGTTTACAATTGACTCTTCAGTTGATCAAGTAGGTGCTAGATTAGGATAAAGCAGCAATAATGCCCATTATCTCAAAAGATATATTCATTTTACCTTTCAATTCAATGAATGTGCTTGGATTTCTAATCATCTACTCAAGAACGCTTGTCAACAGCACTGAGACAAATGTGAATGCAGGAAATGGAGTTTTGATTTGAAAGCTGCTTGCATCTTTTAATGATGGTTCAAACATGTAAAATGTCATCTGAAAAGATTATAGTGTCTGTTCGGTGAAGGACAGGTAATCATCTATGTCTATGTTAAAACTGTAGTGACTGAAATCTGTCCCAGAAGATGTTTTATGCCATTCTCTATCATGTTGTTTTTCCTAATATTCAGCCTCAGAAATGATGACCCTTCATGACTGACACCTTTTCAAGACTGACAGATTCAACTACTTCACTCAAGGGTCATTATAAATCACAAGTGCTGGAAGAAAAAAATAGTAAGACTGCAATACAGAAAGAACAAGATGTTTCTCTGTCATTGTTACTATGCTGTCTCAAGGACAGTCCAGAATACTGTGTCATTTCAGTCTATTGTGTCATTGATCAATATTCAGTAACACTGATGGACTGCATTGCAAGTATTGACCTCGAGCACATGACTGAATTCACAACGTCTGGCACAAAAATGTATCATCTTTAAAAAAGAGACAAAATCTATATGCTGTGCTTCATCAACTGGAATTATGATTGGAAGTATTATTTTAAAAGAAAAAATATATAATCCTTAATAATTTAGCTTATTTTGAAACAGTACTGAGAGGCCACAGGTTTCTGGAAAAGGTGGTGAAAATTAGTCATAATTTGGAATCCAAAGCTACTTATTTAGATGCCTAAGTAAAGATCTGTGAACACAAAGTTGATAAGTCTTTTTTTAATGAAATATTTATTTACCTGAATGTCATTTTCAAAGCCATTCAATTATTAGAGTCCACATCCTCTTATTAAATGGATAAAAACAGAACATTTGTATTTGTGCCAGCACGATCACAGACCTTCACAAACTACTTACGAACCTCACAGATCAGATCTGCTTTTTGCTGGGGAAGAAAAGAACTTAAGAAACATAATTTTCATTAGAATTTCTTTATTAAAAGCCAAACGCTTCTGACAGGCAAGATGATTTTTTTCACCAAATACCAGCTGAGCTTCAAGAGATCTCTGCCACCATGCAAGTTTCCAGTTGGCCACACCTTAGCAGCCAGCAGGGAGAGCTGGAGACCAACTGTAGGCCCCCTTGGTGGATCTCACTATTGGTGGATCCCAAGACACAAGTAAACGTAGAAACAAACAGTTGCATTATTTAATATCCAATTAACCAGGACAACATTGAATTTTAGCTACTCTGTCTGTTGCAGTGTATAATGAGTTTTACCATTAGGAACTTGTTGCTAGAGCATGTGGTATTGTGATCCTGGGGATATTGTGAGTGCAGGTGTCACTACTATCTTGCAAGACTAATGGAAAACTCCTATTTTAATATGGTCATTACCCTAACCCTCCCAAAGTAATTTCAGGAGAAGAAATGGCCAAGTGGAAAGAATGCAGGAGAGAAAGTTCAGATCTAGAGGATAACTGCAGTTTGTCACTGAGTCCTGAGATTTACTCAATAGCTGTCACCACTGTGTATCTGGTGCATGAAGAAATGCACACACATCACTAATGCTGCAAAAATAAATGCTGCAAAAATAAATGACAAGACAGCTTTAATGAGAAACCAGTATTACTGACTCTAGTCAGTCAAAGCTCCCATGTGGATACTAAGCGTGGCTTGAAAATCAGTCTGAGGTGTGCTTGGTATTTGAAATACATTTTTAATTTTTGCTGATCCATCAAGCCTTTTTGTTTTGCTGACATTTCCATAGTTTCAAGCTTTTCGTTGCAGCCAGGAACCTACAATAAAAATGAGAGCTCAGCTTTCATAAAATCTCTCTTTTCCAAGTAGATGACCTATCCCTATAGTAAAAGGATTCAAGCTAGGAGGCTTAGAGCTACGGTCAAGATGTGAGCTGCCACTTTCCAGCCCTCCAACATCACCTTCCCAGACAAGATACTGCTTATATTACAAGATCTGACAAAATCACAGCCCTGAAGTTTATGGCAAAAACTTGTTTAATTAATCTATGATCTGTGACAAAATGCAGCAAATATTGAAGGGCATGTGTTAATAAGGACTATGAATATTCAATGGAGTCATATGAACAAGACAAACATAAAGAACCTTCTACTTGGCAGTTATCTATGCTGAGCTTTAAATGAGCCACACAGGACAAATGGATTTAATGCTGTGCCATGTTATTTCATCGAGATTAGTAAAAGATAGACAGTTAGGGCCATCAATCTACACACCCAAATTCTACAAATATCAGCAAATTACATGCTATAAGCTATGCAATTTTGAAAGCTAATGCTCTTTATCTGCTTTTAGTTTGCAGTGTTTTTTTTTTTTTTTTTTTTTTTGCTAAAACCTTAGCACGCAATTACTCATAGGACGATTCTATTGAGAACTGAACATTACTTTAGAATAAATACTTTAGAGGAATAAAGTTAATTTCCAAAGCCAGTATAAACAGACAGCATGCTATAGGTCATCTCCTTAGAACTAAGGATTCCATATAACTTAATAAAGAACTTCCTGCCAACTGCATTAGACTTTTATATCTCTTTACAAACATATCACATATCTGAAGAGGAAAATGCTTTTTGGCACAAGAGATACACAATCTCAAGATCTTACTGATTTCATCAATGGAAGGATGTTTCCCGCTGGAGGCTAATAAATCACCCCAGCCGGCAAATGCCAGCCACTTACAGTAAGAACTGGATGAGGGTAACATAAACCGTGGAGATCTAGTATCACTTCTGCTGCTACAATGAAGTGCAAAGCCCAAGAGGATGAACAGGTATGAATATTATCGAGTTACTACTCCTGATTCTACCCTCAGTGTTAGAAATGTATTTGCACTGAAGACACTGAGAAATTTTGTAAAATTATTCATTCCATCTTTATTCCTACTATGTAGATAAATCCTTGTATTTTGAGGTTTCTTTTTTAGTTTGCACTAGCCTTCTTATATATATTGATACAAAGAGTAACTCAGTTGACAACATCAGAATAAAAGTGTGCAAATGAAAATTGGAAGCTACGTACTCTAGTGATACTGTCATATGCTAATATTCACAGAACTCTCCTTAGAAGTACAGCAGATTGGACTGGATATCACACCAGTGGTTTAATACCAAAATTTCTGGGTTTTTAACTGCTGTGCCCTCGTTGGCTTACTTCCTTAGCCATATGGAAAATAGCCAGGCACAATTAACTATTTGTCAGAAAACAATCTATTAATTAACACCATTCTGTGAGGATGAGCTGAAAATCATATTCTTTGCTTGCCAAAAAGCTTTCATTTCTGCCTCATGTTTGTGTTCAGATCTAAACATAGCTACAGATACGCTGCTTAACATAACTGACCAGTGGAAAAAAGAACAACTGCTGCCGAGATTTTTCAGATACAGCAGCCAACGGGATTTTCTAAAGATAGGTAGGGGGGTCAAAAGGACTTCACCTTTTCATCTCGTAAAAATTCTTCACTGACAGATCTTTGATTAAACTGGGCAGAAATAGACCGAGTCCCAATTAAGACACTCATATTTGTGGCTGGGCTTGAAAGAGAAAAGAGAAAAGAGAGAGCGGAGAATAGGTTGCAGCATTTTATAGGCTTAACCTTAAAAATATAGGACCTGACTTCAATTATATTTATACCCATTCGATTCTATTGACGTCAAAGGATTTACTCCTAAATTATGCCAGATGGAAATCAGGCTAGCTATTACACATTTTCATGCATATAAGCAGCACCTCTTTAAAAGCATCGTTTATTCAGAAGTACATCCTCAGACAACATGCCTCCTCAGACAACCCAGATAAATTCAGAAGGGAAAATCAGCTATGGGGAATTTTAGGGGAGAACTGCAGATCGATGTAAGGGAAAGAGGAGATAAAGGCTGAACTCCCTTTGCTGTTACCTGCACATACACACAACCTTCACTGCTGCGAACCCTGGGCTCTGAACTGATAACCACTGGGGCTGGCACAGGACAACGTGGTGGCTATTTGCTTTCCCTGTACAGAAGTAACACGTGTTCTATGTTACCTCCGAGACTGGTATTCTTGTATTTCACTTTTCCAGCAGAGTAGCCTGCAATGCTTCTGCTTCCAAAACTTTTAACACTGAAGCCCTTTGCAGGTCCACAGTGCTACAGGTGCGTAACAGCTATCAGTTAGTGGCTGGTTCCTCATAACTGTTTTTCAGAACTGTTCACTCGCTTGGATGCTATCCTATAACCCCAACCCATTCCTTCTGCTTGTGCTTTCAACTATCCAAGCGGCTGTTTAAAATTATTTGAAGCAAGTTGAGACTGGAGTTTTTCTCAGCGGTATCCAGGCTAAAGGGAACTGATGATGTACCTGACCTTTGATGAGTGCTAACAGCCCCTTGTGTTCAATCTGAAGTGAAAGAACACAGAGAAGCTAAAATTCCTCTCTTTGAAATCTCCTTGCAGCTGCAAAGAATCAATCTTCTAAGGTTATAAAGGGTTCAGAGAAGGCTGGCCTTATCCCTTGCAATAGTGGATTGTTCCAGCACCACTCAGACCACTGAACACTTGGTACGCTTACCTGTGCCCTACAGTCTCTGCATCACTTCCGTGGCTGCTCCTTCCATAGTGGCCACCCTGCAGGATCCTGTTAGCTCGGCTTGACCTTGCCATTGATCACACTCTCTCCTGATGCTGTCCCACTCTTCCCTATCCCAATCTGTATTCGTCCTTCTACTCTCATCCACTTGGTTTAATTCCCACAGGCATGAAGACCAAAGCAGAAACACAGTGGCTGATGCATGGTTCCAAATTTCCTACCTGCTCAGATGGTTTGAGCTTGGAGCAGGCTCTGTTCCTAGCAGTACTCTTCATGTTGCAATCTTGCACAATGGCCCTCATGGTTTGGATAGTTCCACGGCCTTCTCATACTAATGTAGTTACTAACCACAGCAATCTCTACCAAGACATCTTTTTTACTTCAACCTCTTGCAACAACAAAAGAAGCAAACAGTGTGGCAGCTTATCCTCAATAATCAGCTCTCCACAAAAGGCGGAAGTTGGGGGCCTGAAGACAAAATGTGACATAAAAGGTTCCCAAACTAGCATGTGCAGCTGTACAATCCCTCTCTGTGCTGCTCCTCTTTGTAGTACCTCTGCTACCAAAAGCTTCTGCCAGCTCTACCAATTCCCTTGGCCTTGTTACCATCTGGCTGCAGTTTTGGGCCTGCAAATTTAAACCTCCATTTTGAAATTTTAGATGGGAGTGTGTTAGTGGATTCTTTAACACTATGATTAGGAGATCCAAGGGACACAGAAATAGTAGAGAATCTTTTAAATGGAATGAACACATGTGCATTCAAACCTGAAGTTCTACTGCATTTCCTTTCAGAAGGGCCCTGCAGAATGCCTTGCACATGGGATGACAGGAGATGAGGCCAAAGAGAACACCACTAAATGCTTCTTCTTATACTGATTTGCTCTTTTCATTCCAAAAACAAAGAGTAATCTTCTATTTCCACAGTAGCCCTCTCCTCAAAGTGAACTTTTAGAGCTGTTTCCATAAACATCACTGACATTTCTAGCATAAAGCACACAAAAGCAGTTGTATCCATTATTGCACATCGGAAGCCCACTCTGGCCAAAGTCTGCAACTATTTTTAGTACAAGATCAGTAAATGCAAGCATGCACAGCAGCCTCTGCTCAGCAGAAATGTAAAAATAAAAAAAAAAGCCCCAAGAAAAACACCATGTGCTCACACTGAGTTTCAGGAATCCTCACTGCGGCTCATAATCGTTAGTGACTAGTGATTAAATACCAGGTGTTTCCTTCCAGTCGGGCTACCGCTACTGTATGAGAACCTAAACTTGAGGGAATCCAAATAACATCTGAGCAAACCTCTGTTAAGTCCATTTGTCTTCAACACCAACAACACTGCACTAGGAACAGCAGCTCTGAGCACACACATGCGTGCTTTTCTTCTGGTAGACAGACAAAGAAATGGCCTTTTTGCCTTCTTGCACATTGAGTTTATTAATCATAGAACTACAGAATGGCTTAAGAGTTGCCACTCATCAGATCAGACTGCCCAGGGCCCCATCCAATCAGGCCTTGAATGTCTCCAGGGATCCAGAGCTTCTCTGGGCAGCCTGTTCCAGGCATACTGCACAAGCAGACAAAGCCTTCCAAAGGAGGGGAGGAAATACACCTTAAAAAACTTAGAATATATATATTCCAAAGTATCTATCCACATCTTTGAGATGATCCTCAATAGTCTTGAATTGGAGCTGGTACGAAGCTGGAACTTGCTGAAGCTGCTGGAGTTAACCATCCAATTCCACCTGCTGGAGAGATGGCTCACTCAACAGTGTGCCATATAAGTGCTGCCATTTTTCACCTTCTGATTCTTCTCATCCCCTATACTGAAATAAGCCTAAGCTGTGCATTAATAAAAGTGATAGCACAAGTGGATCAGAAGAGGAAAATACATAACATCTCTATTACAGCACAAGAAAAAAGTGATTTTGTGTGACATTTCAGCAAGAAAAACTCTAAAATGGACTGTGGATTTTTTCCATAGATCCTATTCTGTGCTTATTTCTCAGGTTCATGTACGACACCTCTGATAAAACTGCATTACTTTCATGCAAGGTGGTAGCACCAAAAAAAATCCAGTGTCATTCCAACAGGTTCTGCCATGAGGTCAGGGATGTTACAACAGCACCCAATTTCTCTACATCTGACAGGGTACATTTGCAATGATTCACGTGAGGGTGAGACCACTTTTCTTCCTTCGTGCCCACTTTTCGCCAGGACGTGGTACTGCTGCATCCAAAGTCTAATACGAACATCAAAGACTGCATCTCTACGTACTTCAGGTTCTTCCATTCATTTCACTTGATTTTCTTTTTCAAGCACTAATGTTTCTTCGGCCTTATTGATTAATTTTCATTGTACAAGGAAGGGTCCATAACCTGTGTGTGACCTCCAGAAATCACATTTATTCCATCTTTGTTTCCTTGTCCCCTGCAGCTGGCTGTTTAAGACTTATATCAAAACTGAAAATGTTGCTTTCCTATGCATCCATTGTGCAACTCTTCCTTCCTTTCCTAACCCTTAAAGTAAGGAAATGAGCCAGGAGAAGGATATCGCGCATGCTGAGATTTTTGTCCATCTCTCCATGTTGCTGATGAGCAATGTGCTGTCCCTCCCTAGATTTACAGTTATCAAGATCTGTTCCTTTGAGGGAAGTGTTACTTTTGTCAGTGATCAGAAACAGCTGCTTTCAAAATCAGCAATGCTGGCTGTTTCTGAGAATTCAACACTTGGTCTTAGGAACTTTTACTTGTAAGGATATAAAAACTCTGCTGAAGTATTGCTAAATAGCACGTCATGCAGTTGCTAATCCAAAACTTATAGCATCGCTTCCAAATTCCTTGAAACGCCATGAGAATCATTACATGGTAATCTCCAATAAGATTGAATCTAGTGTTATTCAATGGCTGTTCCCCAAAGTAGATTCCCTTTTGTTAGTAAAATCATTACCTTGCTGCTTAAGCATTCAGGCTTTCCTCTCTATTTCACAGTTCATAAAGCACCTTTATGATGTTGAGATTTTTTTTTTCTGAACAGGCAAAAGATGGTTTGTTTTTCCTGCTTTGATTAAATCCTACATCCCACAAGCAGTGAACCTGTGATACCGCTCTGCTGTTTTTAATTGTCTGCCTCTATTAAGATGCCTGCACTGTATGTCTTTTCCGAAGCCCCAGCGCGATTTTGTTACGTGCTTGGCATTAGCGCTGCCAGGTCTGAGGTTAATACGTACACCACACAACTCATTAGCTGTGCATTACTATCAGAGCCAAAAATCAACATGATTGATCCAACAATATGTTTGGGCTTGGGACTGAGACTCAAATGAGGTCTTAGCAAAAGCAAAGGTCAGCAACTTGGCACAAATTTTGCTGTGCACAGAGAAAGCTTTTCTTTCAAACTATTCATCAGGGAAGGTACAAATGACAACTAATACAGGCCTCATTAAAAATGAGAAGAGGAAACCCTGCGGAGAGGGCAAGGAGGCTCCCGCGCTATCAATTTACTATTTTTTTTCAGTCCTTTGCTAAAGCTTTTATTTATGTTACAGTATAGACAATGCAAAGTTTAAAGGAAGCAGTGGGGTTTGGGGTTTAGGAGACTAGTTAGACTAATTATCTTTATGTGCACTATCAATTACTGTCCGGTTAAACAGAGAGAGTAATTCTGCAGATGGAAATCAATCTTCGAATCGAAGGATCTGGGGGAAGGGAATGAAAGGATCTTTTTTAATCAGCCCTGTTATTTCTTTTAGTAAAAACTCCAGTGTCAAAACATTTCCTGCCCTAAAATGACAGAAATAAAACAGACACTAGTATGAGAGTGGGAGAGAAGAGGAATGATAGAAGAAACCTTTTCAACCATGGATTTGTTTCAAGTACAGTTCTTACAAGGATTTTACTCATAACTCAAGCACTCTTGTCACAGCCAGACTCTGAAATCAATACTTCAAAATACGCTATTTTACATATGGTATCATCATGTTCTTTTCTTTCTCAGTAACCGAGTGCGTTGAAAATGCTATTGATACAACAATTAGGCTGTAAGAGAAATACCTCTTTGCAGTCTCCAGAGTTGCTGTGTTGCAATATAATTGTCTAATGGCACATTTTTGTAAGGGCTGTCATGGTATTATGGGTATAATTTTATTTTTACAGGATACGGTAAAAGGTAAAAGGCTGGCGTTAATAGCCTCGGGAACCTATTACACAAACAGAGGTTGAAGATTAAAATTGGAGTGGATTTGTAGAGTCTGCATTGAGTAAATGTCTTGCCACACTGAAAATTATCGTGCAAGTAACTTATCCCTCATCACTATTTTTTTTTTAACTCTCCTATTCTTCTAAAGGTCAATCCCTCTTTCCAACAGAGAACACAGCTTCTTCTCAAGGTATTTTTAGAAAACTGTTTATTTTTCTCTGTTAGCAGTTGTTTGGCAAAACAGGATACAAGGCATATTGCTTCTGCTTTTACCAACAGCTACTCTGCTGTGCTGCAAAGTCCCTCAAACATTAAGTAGCTAATCTGCCCTAAAAGTACTTGTGGGTAAAGACAACACACCACTGACTGGAAACTCAAAGGGAGAGCAGGATGGGGCAACACTACATATAAATACAACTGAAAAAGCAGAAGTTTTCCTCCAAATTGGGGCATTTTTATGGGAACAGCTCCATAGTTGCCCGTTTTCTTCGTGAGGATTAACTGAGGGTTTTGGTAGGGCTGGAGGGAAGAAGGAACAGCTTTTTTTAATGGCCTATTCTGTTGCTTTCTAATCCATTTACTGAGCTTATTAATCAAAAAGGCTGAAACAGGAGCACTGGGTTAGATAAAAAAACAAAAACTGATGACTGGGGTGAGAGGAATTCATACTGGGGAGAGCCTGAAGGTCTAAGTGCCCCCAGTTTCAGGCTGGATATTAGGAAAAAATTCTACTCAGAAAGAGTGGTGAGGCATTGGCACAGGCTGCCCAGAGAGTTGGTGGAGTCACCATCCCTGGAGGTGTTCAAGAACAGTGGATATGTGGAACTGAGGGACATGGATTAGTGGTACGGTGTTGATGGGTTGATGGTTGGACTGGACTATCTTAGAGGTCTTTTCCAGTCTTATTAATTCTGTGATTCTAATGGACCTTTCCATTTCCCTGAAGGTGATTTTTTAATTTCAGGAGACAGAAGCAGAAAAAGAGAATCAAGGTAATACTGAAGAAAAAGAACACAGCTGGACAGGCATCCATTTGACAGCAGACGCTGGGAGCTTTCCTTAGCCCTGCAGCTCCACTCCTGGCCTGAGAAGGGCACCCACTGAAGGCCAGGTTGGATATGCATTCAGGAGACGTCTCTGCTTCCTTATGCAATGTGGTTTATTTGTTGCATTTACATCATATTTGATAACCAAGGAGCGTCACTGACCCCAATTCTTTCACTGTATTTCTTGCAGTATTTACTGTCAGAGGCTGAGAGAAAAAAGGAGGACTTTCACCTGCTTCTGGAGGAAAGGGATCAAAGCCTTCCTTCACACCATACCAACATCACTCTTGCTTTTTTTCCCCGCTGAACTTGAATGCGCATACATTCAGACACGGGCCTTCGGAGCTGTGCAGCCTCAAGGTGAGCTGCCCCAGTGCCTGCACGAAGGGAGGTGGATCCTTGCAGATAGATTCAACTGCAGCTGCCAAGGCAAGGCTCTCCCCACAGGAGAGTGGGGTTACATACAAAAAAAAGTTAAGTTCCAGTGCCTTGATGGCCTGCTAAGCCATGGAAAGCAGGCTGTCCTCAGGACCATGCCAGAATGTGCTCCCACAGTCACAGCCCTGCCAGAAGAAACAGCTCCTACGGTCCAGCAGGCTGCAAACCTGCCCTGTTGCCTTATGGCATCCTCTCCTCCTCCCTTTTCAAGCCCTGGGTTCCTTCTGCTCCAGAAGCAGGGGCAACACCTGGGATCCCAGCAGTACCCCTTGTCCTCTCCAGGCCTCACTAGAGCAGGCATTACAGCTCAGAGCTCACCACTCTCCTGCTGTAGGAAGGGAAAAGTTAAAACCAGAGCAGAATGCCGTTAGAAAGAAGCTTTCTCTTCGTTTCTGGTGTTTACCTGGATAGTGAAATCAGAACAAGCACCGCTGAAACAGTTAGATCAAAACGCAGAAGGGAGAACAAGCACAGTGTAATTACTTCTGCTGGAATTTGGCCAGGGCCAACTCAACCCTTGTGGGAAGGGCAAGGGGACATGTGGGGCCCCATCTGTACTTCAGGTCAAATTCTGCAAGAATGATTTTACATCTGAAGGCTAACACAGGCACAATAGCATTCACCCACTGTAGAACTGTGCTCCGTAATTATCTGATCACAGGTTTTCTTTTCTTCTGCCCTAAAAAACCAAGCTGTACTGCAGACTAACTTTCAAGCTCAGACCTTTCACTCTCATACCTTCCATTCACTATCCTAATCCTGTAATTTTGCATGATTTATCAGCCCAGTCTTTACACTTACTCTGCTTTCCAATCCCTTTGTACCGAGCACTTCCTCCTGAGTTAGATTTATCATTTGCTCAACTTGGCTGTCATCAGCATGTGAAGGAATAGCATGTGTTACATTAATGAAATGACTGCTTTTAGCTAGAATTTTTCTTAATATATCCATTTATTGAATGCAACTAAAACAAGAAATCGATGTTACTGCTGATGAACTGACGTGTGGACCTTGCGGAATCTGGAAGAGGAAATTACTCTTCATGCTACTTCAGGTTTACGTCTTTCCTTAGGTCAGGCTGATCGCTATCCCAGATAATGAAGACTGTTAATGTAATTAAGTGCTCTGTTGTGGTGTTTTACAAAGCAAGCAAATAAGTTCTGGCATTAATAAGCTACGAGGTTAAGTGACAGAGGACAAAAACAGAACTCTCCATTTCTATTGAAGGGCTCCACAGCAAGTAATTAGTCAGGATTTAAAAATACAATTTCTAATTTAGGACACAGAAGATTTTCCAATTTGAGGTATGTGCAATCTACAGAAGGTCAGATTAATGTTAAGATTATGACCATCTGTATGTTATCAGTATGATAAATGAGGTCCTCTAGCCATTCAGAACAGGCCAGGTCCAAACTGCCTTGCTTATTTTATAGATGCGTAGAGGGAGAGACAAAGAGAGACAGAGAGAAGGAAAGAGAGAGATGGAGAGAGAGAGAGATGGAATGCATGGATAACTACTAAAGAATACTGAGACTGAATGAAGAAAAAAAAAGCTGTGAAGACTGGAAATTGATAAGGAGACCACACTACATGAACACAATTTCCCTGCAAGAAAAAGAGAACACTGAAATTACAGTTTTCTCAGCAAACTCCAATGTTTCTAGCAGGTTATTTATCTGGTTAAACAATACACTGATTTGCAAAAGGGGTTAAGACAGTTCAGCCCAAAGTTCACTGCAGTTCCAGACTAAACACGCACAGGTATTTTCTCAAGACAGAATGAAGAGCTGGGGATCAGCACAACCCAGGTTTATCTCCTGAACAAGCTACCGGTTCAGTTTGTGCAATGTGATGTGCCAACCAGCACAGCCAAAGAGCTACGTCCTGCCCAAAGAGGCAGCCCCATCACCCAGCCCCTACACCTGTGCCATGTGCTCTCACAACTCTGGCACTGGAATCTGCATTTTCCCCAAAAAGTAATGAGTTTCTGCCAGCATAACCATCTGATCTGGCTCATTACAGGGCCAGATGGGCGCTGTCACCACAGCGATGGGAGGGCTGGGAGTGCTGAGGGGGACGGCAGCAGCCAGCCCAGAGCTGCACATGTGGCCACGTATCTGCATCAAAGGCACTGCAGCCAGGGACACAGCCATGCCAGGGATTTCTAAATGTTGTCCAGCACCTGCTGTGCTTTTATACTGTGTCACAGGAAGGTGGTTAAAAGCAGATGCTCATGCTGTTAAATAAAGTCAAAATGCTTTAACTACATGACAAGTCTGGTTGTTTTTTCATGCAAAGACGTTTTAAGGTCACTGTTAAAAGTCTGTTCTAGAAATTCAGGAATTATATAAAATTTTAAAACTGAAGCTTCTCTTTTCTTCTTTGAAAACTCACAGCTCTGTGATGAGAATAACAATGCGGCTCTGTTGCTGTCTGCTTGTTTTTCTAACCAATGAACATAGGTGCAAAGGAGATAGTAAAACAGAAACCTTTTCATTTCATACTGGGGAAAAAAAAACACCTCAAATAGGCTCTCATGTCATTTGTCTAAATCTTGTTTGGACAGCTTGCATGTCCCACGATCTTGCTGCTATCACTCTCCGCTCAGAACTAGAGGGAAGAGGGGAAGACAAATACAATGCCGCAACAGACAGCTCGATACTGAAGATCACTGCTATGACATGTCCCACACTTCAGCTTAATACACTGATATGGTTATCTAAGGTCTGAGGAGACTGAACAACCTGTAATATATTAACACATTTCTCATTTCAGAGATAGCGCGACGAGCTGAAAACAACTCTAATTCATCGTGCCCCTGTGGCTATTTCCCCTCCATATCAGGTATTTTCTCCATTCTGATCTCCCCATCAGATTTCTGAGAGCAGAAACACATTTTCCTGGAGCGTACAGAGCTATGTGAATGTGAGCAGAACGCTGGAGTTAAGATCTAGCAAGAAAAAACAGGAGAAGCATTTTTCTTGCTGCTTCAAATATTAACATTATAAAAGGCAACTTGCACCCCCCCTGTTTTCAAGTTTCTCAAAGGAGCCTTGAGACCATTTTAGCAAACCCATTGTCTGCTGAGACATTTGGCATTCAGAAAGCAGAATGTTCTCCGGCTACAGAAGTGTTTTTTTCTTTTTGCCAAGTCTGCATTTAAAGTGTCACTGGCACAGAAACAACAACGAGAGACAGAGACATGGAGGCTTCTCTTCTGGTTGGTTTTTTGGTTTTTACTAACCTAGCTTCAGGTCTGGCACCTTGCTACAGTTTCAGTGCTTGTGTAGCCAACAGCTGAATAGGAAAAAACAACCTTTGCAAAACCACTTTGTCCAAAACACCTCACTGCATTTGCACTGAAGAAGCAAAAATGGAGATAAAACTTTTGTCAGTAGTATCTCAATCTACTGGAACAGACATTACAAAGTGACAAAATAAACCATCGTTTCCTTGATAAGTTGAATCTCCAGACCAAGAGCAGAACTTGCTTCTCACACAGGAACTCAGCAGTAGGTGGGTAAGTGTAATGAGAAAAGGAGAGGGGCCTGTTTCAGCTCCCCTCTAACCCACAGGATGCCCAGAACTATAAAAAAGTGGGGGAGAAGTGAAAAAGACATTTCTAAAGGGACTGAAAGGATTACTGGAAAGAAGAGAGGCAACTAATATGCACATGGAAAAGCTCCTCAGGATTACATTACCTCTCTTTCAGTATTTGGTCACTAGAAGTATCTTTACAGGGAGCCTTAAAAAAAAAAGGTTAAGATTAAAACCCACAGGCAGCTGTTCCCTCCCACTTACACACTTGTTAATACCACAAGTTTTGCTGGTTAAAGAGAAATACAAGAAAGGTTATGGAGAGTACAAGCATTTCATTATAAACTGGCGCTTGACATTTCTGTTAGTTGCAGGCAAGTTTTAGGATGCTGGCGTTTAACATAACTCCCTAATCCTTGGCTGGCTTCAGAACCCCTTCCGTAAGGTCAAGGATAGGACAAGGTTAGTGTCTTAATAAAGCATGGAATTTGGCATATCTAATGACTGCTTCTGGCTGTTTTTCTCCTCACCTATAATAAAGCCACACAATAAAGAGTTTGCTTTCTTCGAGTGATGCAGGTCCCTTGCTTTACCTGCTGATGGGCACACGTGCACACCCTGGGGCAAAGGCAGGGAGTTCCTTGCCCCCTTGACAAGGTTGACCTACAGGACGGAGCGTTCTTGCCCATAAATTTAGGGCAGTCTTAATGGAGTTCAGTGAAAGTGGAAGAATCCCATTAGCATGCGATTGCATAGTACTTTAGATATCCTACTATTTATGTTAATGTTACCCACCTGAGGGAGGCTCAGCTAATGAATCTATTTTTGTAGTAACGTAAAGGTTGAAGTTTAGAGCTAAGTTTAGAGCAGAGACATATAAAAAATGTCAAACCAGGAAATAGTTTAATGAAAGCAGAGAGTAATCACAGCAAATTACGGTGAAATTTCTATGGGATTACATTTTGCATTCCCCAGACAGCCAAAGCAATTCATCTCAGCTAGCATCACTCCATTTTACTGAAAATTCACTGTGACGATATGCTATGTAAGTAACATAATCTGATACCACAGAAGCTGTCTTAGAAGTTACAGCCTACGAAGCTTTCCAAACCAGAGTTCAGATTTCTTCCAACTGCTATCCATGGAAAAACGGCCAGATATGCCACAAAATATCAGAGAGAAATTAGTGGCAGCACTGGGAGGAATACAAGGCACGTATTTTGTTTTGTGGCTGCTAATAATGAGGTCCCTTCCCTCATAGTTTTGCTTTCTAAGCTCCGGCATTTAGAAACTAAGCAACAGTGAATGTAGGGAAGTTCACCCCAGGAGAAGGAAGTTAGTGTTCCTGGTGTTGCTCCAAAAATCACTGCAGAATTTCATTTCTGGCTAACCTGGCTTTTGCACATGGAGCCCAGAAATGCCCCATAGTCAGCACCTAGCCTGGCTGACTCCAACACCTCTGAAACAGCACATGTACTGTTTGCACCATCCTCTCCCACTCTACAGGTAATCTTTTACATCCAGGATTTACAGCCCACAGTTCAGTAACAAATAAAAGCAATTTAACACAGATTTTTACCATATGTAGAGATTCTCTCTACTTTTACATGGGTCTCCTGAATAAGAAGAAGCTGAGATCTTTTGACCTCACTGCATTTCTATTGCAAAGCTCTGGATGGTTAGTTTAGTTAAAAAAAACATTAACTTTCGGTTACAAGGCTGTTAGAAATCTCTCAAGGCCAGTTCTTGATGACAGCCATTGTAAATACCCTGGAATGAGATGAACTGCAACTAGGTCCTATTAAAAGCAACACACGTTTTGCCACTAAACTCAGCAGCATCTTGAACTGACCCATGCTCAGTAACATGAACCAAGACTTTGGTCTATAAGAGGGGAAAGAAGTGTGTGAATGGGATAGCATGTAGTACCTGTCATGAAGAAGACAGCTTAAGGGTACGTCCCTCTTCCACATGAAGAAACATTACTTTCAACATTATGAAAAGAGAAGTCTTGCATAGTTTTAAAACAATAGCATGGATTATGGTAAATATTTTCAGCCAATACCAACAGAATCTATTCGGAATCTAGCCCATCTTCTATCCACGCACCCCATTTGTGGCTGTGCTAAGGGACCAGACTCAGTCTCACAGCTCCCTGCATGCACTCCACTGCCAAGCACTATTGATGACACACTTTAAAATAAGAAGAGGATATTCACAAACAAGAAGCATGTAATGTGTCCGCTTCAAATGATCTGTTAATTTACTAAGTATAAGGTATACATAATCTGCTACAGAGTGGTTACTCTTTCAAAGGAGAGAATTTTAGAAAAGGACTCACATACTCAGCTCTTCTTAAATTTATAGAAATGGGTATGAAGGGAAAACAAGGTTGAACACTTTACAGGTGCCCAGTTTAATACTATGAAAATTTACTCACTGAGGCTTTTGTGTTTTAAGGAAGAGCTGAGATTATTCCCCCCAGATTTTCATACTCCCTACAACACTAAATGCAGCCCTGTGCTGTTTCCCATATGGAAAGACAGGAAAACAAATAAAATCTGTCTGCAAAGTTCTGCAATCTTTGCAATGTTACGAATAGCATGGTTTGAGCCCTGTTTGACTAAAATCAACTGCGTACCATTTAAGGGATCCCAAATGGAAACATGGCAGCTATGCCTGTGGTTCCTGTATTTTCATCTATAAAATCCCAGACAGAGCTAATGGCTACAGTACGCTTTGCAGGACAATTACAGTCAGCTTTCTGCATGTGAGCTAGAAGCTTAGTTTGAAAGGATGGTATGTAATATAGTGACCTTTTCTCCATGCAGCCCAGCTGGAGAGGCTGAGGTGCTCTGGATGGCCACCAACACAACACCTGAATGGAAGGTATATCTAGGCACAATGCTAATGCTGTTACAGAAGCCAATTCACACCTATCAGTTGGTACAGTGCCAAAATAATTTCTGATTTAAAAGTTCTGATTTAAGACCAGATGATCTCATACTGGTACCATCCCTGTGCATTCACAAGTCTGAGTTCTGTAGCTCACTACACCCAAACTACTCTTGAACCAAACACCAGCTTTCCTCTGCGGTATGAAATACTTTGAGACTCAAACTGTACAAGACATGAGAACAGAACTCCAGTCACAAACTCTGTCTGTCATGAAGATCAGCCCAAATGTGGCTCCCAGGTACAGCAGGAACACCTCATGCTCCAGACCACGAGTGACTCCTGCAGCCAGGCAGAGGGGTGCACCATGGACCAAGTCACGGGTTACTTCCCAGACCAGCAGTGAAAGGGAGACTAAGGCAGACAGCCTCATATACATGATCATGTGATGTAGTGGCAGAGGACTTTGAGGCTGGCATCAGATTTTTCTGACACATACCCCACACCTCACTTGAACAAGTCATGAAACTTGTGATCTCCCAGGAAAGCCTTCACTACTTGGTGTACTTTAGACTCAAGGAACTTTCCAGTTACATTAAAACAAAACAAAACAAAACAAAAATACATGGAATTTAGCACATTAAGAAAAGAAAGGTCTTCAAGGAAAGCCAAATAAAAACCCAGAACCTCATACAGCAAGAAAGAGAGGACTTAGATATGAAAATAAGAACATTTCCATTACCTTTTCTGCAAGCCAGCCTAGATGTCTAATCTCTCGACTTCCAGCAATCCCTGCTTTACCCAGCTGGTCTCTGACCTCTGCAATCACCCTGGGGATGAGATCATTGACACTGGAGTGGATGGCATTGAACCAGGCCTGGGCTGTAGCTGAGTCCTTACTCCTGAGAACCACGGTGTGCTTGGCATCAGGTGAATGAACTTCAATTAGTCTAGAAAAACGGGGGGGAAAAACATTATGTTCACTCAGATACTGCTTGATGACTAAATTTATTACCTCGCTTAGTGATGGCTACCAGTTAAAATGGAGGATTTTAATTTCAAGACCTAGCACTAAAAACTTACCTTTACAACATCTGAATAGAGTGAGATCCTCTAACTGAAGTCAGGTCTGCCCTGGTGTTACTGCAAATTACTGATCTTTGAGAAGCTCTGCCAATGCTGATCCAACCCCACACCTGGCAAGTCAATAGGAGTTTCAAATATAACAGGCAAGAGGAGCATTTGTTCACTGCTTTAAAAGATAATAAAAAAGTTTTTCCGAGTGGCTACCTACCCTTCCTCCTCAGTATACTCCCCAGCTTTGCACCCTGCCATGGCACCCATCAAAAAGCAGAAGGAAGAAGCTGGGGTTGAGCTGCCACCTTCTTTAGCTGTATGTTACAGCACACTTAGTTTCTCAATATGCTTATTTTATACATACAAAGCTAAGGGAAGCAAAAAACACTAATCCTTAATAAAGGAATTTTCTTAGGACCACACTGTAGTTTCAGTGACACTGCTAAGCATGAACTAGAAGCCAAGTGTAATTGGCCTTACCCAGGAGTAACAAATATCCTCGGCGTTCCATTTAGACCCTGCTACCAGTGATGGCAAGAAAGTGCTAACGACAACCGTGTGATTGCTTCTGGAACACATCTTTTACGGTTTTCCAAACTCCTGCAGGGAGAGATGTTTTTCCCCCAAAACATGTTTACTAGACCATCCTGTGGGCTTCCACCCCACAACTGTGGTTTCAAAAGCACAGACAAATACAGTTTCAGGAACTGTGGTTATGAGAATTGTGCCAATACCTTTACTAACAACAACAACAAAAATGCTGTGAGAGACAGTTGCTGCTATTTCAGTGTTGTTCTCAGAGAAGCAAAGTTAGTAGCAATTAATTAGTAGTGGGGCTTTGTGTGCTCCTCATAGCTTTGTGGATCACTTTTACTTAAACATTTGCTAAATAACCCACTAAATAATAGCCTGCTTTATCTTCATGTAGCGATTATAAAACCAAGCACTGCTCATTGCCCACCACTGAACTGCACATTACTTTCATTGTAAAATCACAGTGCCTTCCCCTGAATGTTACCCGCACAAGTTCGATCTCAGCTTTGAGCCTCAGCCTTCTGTCCTGAGCACTGCTGCCTGCTCTCTGGGACGCACGACTCCTTTCTCTATCAGAAGAGTAATTAGTTCACTGGAATTTATTCAGGTTGAGGTTCAAGACAGTACTGCAATACAAATATTTGTTATGCAATTACAAAATCCTGCAATTCAGAGCTTGACTAACAATTAAGAGTTTTTAATTAATTGATTAAAACCAAGCAGAATCCAGAACAGAAGGCAACTCAGTCTGTGTAGCTATCTGGGGCTAAGAGGACGAGGGCTGCTAGTCTCTTGTTTGTCCATTTTGGGAAGGGGAGGTCTCCAAGTAGACACTGCTCTAAAGATAGAAAAGGTCACAACTTTCCAAACTAAGCAACTGAACTGTTCAGGGTTCTAAATGACTGCTTATATAGTTTAAAAAGTGGGTTGATTTTCCAGAAACTGCTGAGCCAAGACAATAGCGCACTTTCATAGAATCACAGAATCACAGAATTAGCTAGGTTGGAAAAGACCTACAAGATCATCCAGTCCAACCATCCACCTACCACCAATAACCCCACTAAACCATGTCGCTCAACACTATATCTAAACGTTTCTTGAACACCTCCAGGGACGGTGACTCAACCACCTCCCTGGGCAGCCCATTCCAGCGCCTGACCACTCTTTCAGAAAAGTAGTATTTCCTAATGTCCAGCCTAAATCTCCCCTGGCACAACTTGAAGCCATTCCCCCTCGTCCTGTCACTAGTTATAAGAGAGAAGAGGCTGACCCCCAGCTCACTACAACCTCCCTTCAGGTAGTTATAGAGAGCGATAAGGTCTCCCCTGAGCCTCCTCTTCTCCAGACTGAACAATCACAGCTTCCTCAGCCGCTCCTCCTAAGGCCTGTGCTCCAGACCCTTCACCAGCTTCGTCGCCCTCCTCTGAACATGCTCCGGGGCCTCAATGTCTTTCTTGCAGTGAGGGACCCAAAACTGGACACTACTTGAGGTGCGGCCTCACCAGGGCTGAGTACAGAGGGACAATGACTTCCCTACTCCTACTGGCAACACTTTCCTCAGTAAAGTCATTGGAACTCAGCACTTTCTGAATGTAACAGCTCTTACGTAGCCACTCCAGTGTGCACGGAGAGTCCAACTTCAGATACTGAAAGGAAAATTCCTTATCAGATGATACAGATCTGGAGAATAAGAAAATTCTGTTTCCAGATAAGTACTTACTTCGATGACTGTTAGTAACAACATACACAGCCACCACACTGCTTTGCCTTCTCATCAGAAATGTCGCTCTCCCAGCGCCACATGAGCTTGAGTTTGAATTTGTACATCTAAGTAATGGTAACAAACTACACAGACCTGGATTTTCAAAGCACACTGTGGTACTTAGCAAAATGCTGCTTACTACTTACAGAGCACTTTTTGGCACAAGATCACAAAGCATTTCACAAGAGAGTTCAGTGAGAGTGTCCCCATTTCACCCAGGGGGAAAAGCACCCAGAAAAGCATCCAGATGAGGCAGGGAACAAGCCAGGAATAGCACTGAGTATTTTCTGCACTCTGCTTCTCATTTCAACACTTCTTTTAAAGAGAAAAAAATAGCTGGACAGCATAACAGTGCTGTAGCAGCCTTGAAAAATGTTATTGCACAGTGTGGATTTTGTCAAACAATGCTCTTCGCAAAGCTTGCTTTCTGTAAGAGCACTCCCATCTCCAAAGTCACCGCATCTCATGCTGCAAACAGAGTGCTGAACAAGTACTGCAAAGACACAGAAGAATTTGCTACTTTTGCAGTTGCAAAGAAATAGCAAGCTCACATCATTTCTTTGAAGTTAGAGCTGTGACAACCTTTGGTTTAAAAATATATTATCTAGAGCTGAAAGATGTTCCAGGGGCAACTTGCTTCCCTACAGCTTGGAGTACACTTCAACTCTTTAAGCAGTTGGATACAAACAAGTAGTTTTCAACTTGAGCTTTCATCCAAATGTACTTCCCTCCATGGCGGCTGTTTGCTATTTCTGCAATAGTTTTGTCCTCTAAAATAACGAACATTTAGACAGCTCTTAACAGTTTTTTCATTGATTCAAAACTAGGGAGCACTATTTCAGTTTGAGATCTCATAACATATTCTAATACATATGCATAGAACTGTGTTATCAACGTATATATTCTTGTACATGTACACACACACATACAGCATCATGCTTGCTAGAATACTTACTCTCAGTGACTTCTAATGGGGCTGTTCTGGGGATCGCCTGCCAGCAATCAAAGCTGGATGCTGACACACTAACAACTGCAGACAGACTGCCTCGTTCCATCACCTGAGTGACAGGAAGACGGGACAAAATGCTACACTTACAAAACTGAATTCAAAACGGGAATAAATACTGCACTGACAGCACTGAAATTGAGTCTTGTCATCCACCGCTCTGGTCCAGCCTAAGGAATACATTGGCAAGTATCATGCCCGTGCAAGCTGCTAGGCAGGGGACCGTTTTTATTCTTACAGTAAGGATTAAAGTCTAAACTCTTAACTGCCTGAGCTCTGCTATGGGATTGGCGCACTGAACTATCTCTAAGAAGCTGTCCTTACAGATTTCCCTTCAGAGATCCAGAACTCCCACCTCTGAGACCACTTGGTGTGGAGATCCTGACAGAAACTCTCTCATAATCCCCCTGGTAAGCCATGGGTCGCCACTGCAGTCACATGCTGAAAGCACTATGTCCCTATTAACTCTCCTATTTTCTGCCCTTTGGTCTAGCTGCTTTGTTTCACCAGTCCATTTGGAAGATGATTTTTGTTTAACAGCTGACTGATGGTATTTCCATATTTTTTGAAAAGCAAAAAAAAAGGAAAACCCAATGACCTTAGTAAACTCCAATACTAAAGTACTTAAATGCTTCCAAGCAGTCCAGCCTTTGTAGCTTTGATTTGTTCCTTGGCTAAACTGACCACCGCTTACTGACTTATGTTTATCTGCAGTTCAGTGATAAAGTTCCCTTAATTCCCCACAGAATTGAAATATTTAGGGCAATGCCACAGCTGTGTTTATTCTCACACTCCACCACAGTTATGTAAATACTGCATATGGAGCTGTTTCTGATAAAGCCCATACCAACCCAAAGGAATTATATGTTAGCTCTAGATGGCTGCCAAGATGCGCGGCACCTCTCCAGCTTGGCAATGCATATGAATGATATCACATTTTCTCAGAGATCATTTGGCAAACCTCATAATAAAAGAGTAATTTTCTCTCTCCTTCTCAAAGAGTTTCTCTAAGCAGAAGAGTATTTCCAGCATCCCATTTTCCACCCACGGAACATGGAGGTGACACAAAACCCAGCGCCTCCAAATGCCGTAACCTTGCTAAGAAGCCAAACCTCCCTCCCTCACCACTTCCAGCGCTTTTACTTTACAGAGGAGCAGAAGTTGAAAGCAAATGTTTGATAGACCATATTCATTCCACATTTGATAAGGCTTCTGTGTAGGAGCATTCATTATCTCAGAAATACTCTTTATCAAATCTCTTGAAAGCACTTCTCCCAACACCATTGGCTCTGGACCAAATCAGGCACTGCTTTACACTTTGTGCCTTTTCCTGAGTCAGACTATGTATTCGGTGACTGATTAAAGTGTGGAGTAAATCCCTTGAAGTTAATGATAAGCTGGAGCCAGAGTTATTCAAGTCCATCACGCTTCTTTGATATTGCACCAATATAGCCGGGAACAAAACACTCTGCCATGGACTTTGCAAACTTAAAAAGGGATTGAGGGCCAAACTGCTCGTGCCATTCCCCTTTCATTGTCTACACAGGAAACAGTGGTTAATAATTTTGTTGTTTTTTGAGTGTAGAAATAGAGGAAGTCTTCCAGCATTGGGGGGGATTTGGTGAACACAGTCAAATATAACATTTACATAGCTATGGTTTTTTATATAATAAAAACCAAACCATTAAGGTTTTTGTTTAATTCTCCACGCAGCATCAGAAGATGAACCAGGAATAAAGTTTGTTAAAATCAAGCAATGGAAATATCGGGCTGAGTCGCCAAGGAAAATATTCCACAGAGACAGTAGGCAGCGCAGTGAATTCCCCAGCATACAAGAAGCATGTTTGTTTGATGCGCTTAAATGGAGGTGAAAGCAATTCTACAAAGCAAACACTATTTGGCAACCAAGAACAAATTTTCTGTGTGAAAGTCTCCAGGTCCCCTTGCTGTCACAACAGTGCTTGCTGTATTAAGTTACTTGCTGACTTTCCACTTAAAGCAGTCACTGCAGATGTAGCTCCTTGTTTCTTGGGAGCTGGACTAGGTTGATGGCCACGCAGAAGGTGTATATATCACTAATGAGCTGTCGCAGTTGATTTCATTTCCATTTGCTGCGAGCTGGGCATTATTAAAAGGACTATCAATGGAGTTGCAGAGCATGCAAGTAAGGGAAGGATTTTGTTCTGCAGTGGACTTGCTGACATCACCACGTGCCAACACTGAATGACCTGCAGGGTATGTCATACACCGCCTTGTCTACCCATAATGACAATGAAAGCCATTCAGTACTTACAAAATGTCTGTGGATGTTACAAAGTGGACTTCTTTCTCCATATTGCACAAAAGACCTCTTATCTTTTTCCTTCTTGTGTTTTTCCTTCTTATTTTTGCTACAATAGTACTAGTAGGAACTAGATTTAACCTCAAAATGACACTGCCTAAAATGGGTGTCCAACCTTTTGGCTTGCCTGGGCCACACTGAGTGAAGAGGAACTATTTTGGGCAGCATAGAAAATACATAATATATTTGATACATGTAAGTAACAAAAATTTTTTCTATTAAAACCTAAAAATAGAAGGGAAACAAAAACATGGAACTAACAAGTTGGACATGTAAGGCTAGAAGATGCTGAGTTCGCTGTGGTCTTACATAGAAGCAATTCTCTAACAGTAAAAGGGAAAATATTAATGCTAGGAAAATAATTGTTTCAGTGCCAAAAACTGCACCTCTAGTATAGCCTCAACCAACCTCAAAGCATGCTGCTCCTGCAGTCTGAGCTGCATCTGGACAAAGTAAAAAGCAACGGAGTGTGGCTGGTAATAGCGGTAAGTGACCCTTCAGATCGAGACAGCTCAGAGACAAAGGCAGACGGTTTCACTCAGCTGCGCAAATAAGGTATCACAGACTTGGAGGAGAATTAGATGTCTTCTGAGAAAGGACAAGGCTGTAGCAGGAGCCAGGTGAAAGATGGGGACATGACCTACAAACAGGGATGAAAACTTCTGCAGAAAGGAGACAAATGAGTGAGGCTGCTTACAGATCTCTGTGCCTTGCTGATGAACTGTCAGAGGAGAAAGTCTCGCTGGCGGAGACAGGCAGCAGGTGCACCTCCATCGAGCAGCACGTGCCTGAGTATTTCATTGCTTTACATGCCACATTTTGGCTTAGATGATCGAGAAATCCCAGGCATCGCCATTTAGTTGCCAAGTGAAACAAACAAGCAGCCACGATGACAATACCACAAATTCTCTCTGGATCAATTATTGGCCTCTGCAAGCCAAGGAGGAAAAAGCACCTGGGAGGCAGCACTGCAGAGATGCTGCCGGCCTCTTCAGTGACGACAGGCACATGTCACCTCCCGGCGCTGCCACTGCTGGCAGCACAGGCAGGGAGCTCATCTTCCCTTTTAATAGACTCGGAGATCAATGGAAAATCTCTGTGTAAGTGATGAGAAGAAATAACAACTCCAGTGTAACTCTGATTCCTACCTCGGGGAAAAAGGATTTTCAATTAGCAGAAATGTGCGTTAAAGCAGGAATTGACAGTAGGCTATTTAAATAGCTATGTCTGTGCATAAAACTTATGCGCTACAGCCCAGCCTTGGCACCTACTGATGTTGAGCTGGGGCACCAAAGATAGCAGCCCTTACTGGCCATAATTTGCAAGTTGCTGCAAAACAAATGACTTCAGAAGGTGTAGGAAAGAGTAGTTTTGAACACAGAAGCTGAAAATCCAACCATTCAATTATCAGCATGTCAGGCAAGACCTGAGCTGTAAGACTGAAATCCAATTTGAAGACCCACTGATAAGCGAGGGAAAGCCCAGCACATAGCACAGGGTCACAGCCAGGTAGGAAAAGGGGTTTTTAAATTGATAGCTGGCTACAACCAGTAACATAAAGACTGTGGGTACAAGGAGCAACACAGGAAATTGAAACACATCAACTTCTTCTGTCTGGCAGATCTCAGTGGTGCTAAAATTGCTCTCCAACTTTATTTAGGGGCAGCATGGATGTTAACACTTACATACCTTACATACAGATGTACACAAAACATAACTGCCTTCCTCTGACCCTCCCCACAGCACTCACACAGCTCTTCCTTGTCCTTTAATTTGTGACGTATTTCATTTGTGATTTTTCTCTTTTTTCCAATAATGTTCACTAAGTAAAGTTTATTGCAGTTTTCAGTCTCTTGGTTCCCTTCACTAATTAGTTAGCTCCTTTCTCCATCACCTTTTCTTAGTTTGTTCTCTCTTGTCTTCATGTATTTCTCAAGGCAGTTTCTTCGTACTGTTAGCACTCTCCTGATTCATTTCCACTTACTTTACTCCTATTTCTGTTCCTCAGCTCAATCTTCTACAGTAGAAGCTGGCTGGAAAAATCAGAATTCTTTGACTTTTTCAAAACTACCCTAATTGACCAAAAACAGTGACCAAAACCAAAACAACAACAACAAAAAAATCAAACCCACCACCACCACCAAAAATATAACACAAAATCCACTACAGTCTTTTTAACTCCGTTAACTTCTTATTCAAGCTTTTTTTTTTTTTTTCACAGAAAGAAAGTCTTTGATTGAAAGTCTATTAATCAAAGATTTATCTGAAAGTGTTGCTCTGCCAGCCTCAGTTACTGCCACCTCCATATCACCCACATCCTTCCTTGCCACCCACTCCCCATGACACATTTTTATTTCTCTCTGTCAGGTCACATTCAGTCCCTTTCACAAAAACACTCTATCATGCACACATTATTTTGCAGTAACACATTGTTCTGCAGTAACATGCAGGAGTTCTTTGCCCATTCTCTTTGTTCTGGAGATGAGAACGACACCAGGATCTGAACTGTCCAATAGAGATGACGGGGAGCAGAGAAAGTCCCATTTCATTATGTCAGGAAAAAAACATATTTTTCAAGAAAATGAGAGATTACTAATCCAACCCTACTGTGGGTTGCAAAGATGCAAAGAAGGTCATTCACAGCTTACCATAACTGTCGAGTTCTACACTGAAATCTCAAGCACCCCATAGAAAAACTCATTGTGTGCCTAAGTTCTGGCATGTACCCCCAGGAATTTAGTTCTCAAGCTACAGCCCAGAGGCTACTGCAGGTCTCCGGGACATTATAAAGATATTCAACTACTTTAATATGATTCAACAGAACAAAAATTAAACAGTCTTTGTAGGGAAAGCAATCCCAAATTGCAATAAATAAAAGTAAATGAAGATCCATAGTTCAAGCTGAACTGCTGGTTTTTTTTGTGTAAATGTGTAACCCTTGTGGTTGCTCTGCAGGTCTTGGTTTGGTTTGCTCTTTTTTTTTTTCTTGTCAATAAAATTAGCTGGTGACTGGACTCAAAAGAGACTGAAACATGCAGTTCTGCAGAAAGGACAGGCCTAACAGAAGTGTCTGGTCTCAGAGGTCTACCAGGAAGGCTAAGGAGAAACTGAGGCTAAGGTATAAGCTCATATGAGCTTAGAGCAAAACCAATGACCTGTTTGGCTGGCAGAAGGTTTCACAAATGATGGAAAATAACTGTAACAACGGAAAAAAAAAAAAAAAAAAAAGAAATTACCCTTTTAGCCTAGAGCCTTCAGTGTTCCTATAGAGTTAGAAAACTGTCCATAAGCAGGTCAGATGCTTGCAGATTCCAAAATATACCAGCACTTGTAGAAATGCACTAAGAACAATGCCAATGATACAGGACTGCAAGACAGCCCAACTTGAACCTACTGTTAACTAGCAGTTAAGGATTTGACCCAAAATTCTGTGAGAGAAGAACTACATTCGTATGGGTCTCTCATCTGATATCCCTACCCCTGAATACATTGACCCCAGCTACCTAGAGAGAACACTAAGTAAATCTGTAATACCTCCTCTTTGTTCATCCCTTCCAGTAAATAGCAGATCTGGAGGGAAGATTAGCAGCTATGGTACTAGAAAGAAACAAGAACACAGGAAGACACATCCAGCTTTATATGAACAGAGGGTTTGGATCCACAAGAGTAAAAAATTTTGGAGATAAAGGCAAAAATTCAGGTATGCCTTGATCCTGAATCCACTACCCTTTGTGAGCAAGAACATAAAGGGCTTCACAGTGGCAGATTATCTTTCTGTAACACCTCATGGTGACAGCCCAAGACAACACTGTGGTTTAAGCATGAGGGGACACTCGACCACAATTTCACCCCGATTATCGCTGGTTTTGTTCTCTGGATTTGAATTAGATCCTTTCAAGTCGCTTTACTTTAATGCTGCATTGTCGATTTCCTCCCCAGCTTAACAGTAATCTAAACATAAAATAAACACAGCCCACCAAGAAAAAAAAAAACAGTAACAAAAATTCCTGATATAAATCAGGACTTGGACTCTCACAGGCTCAATGACTTCTTCAAAGGATTTACTGATATTCAAACAGCAAAACATGCCTATACCAATAACAATAATTAAGTGTTATATGCCTTTCATTCAAGGATCTCAAGGAGCTCACAACAAATCAGCAAATTGAGTGTTCTTTCCATTTCACAGAGATTTTGTCCAAAGCCACAGAGCAGCTCAGTAACAGCACGAGCAGCTATGACTACATTCTGTCCAGGGTGGGGGTGGATTTTTTTTTACTGGAAACATGCCCATTGTAGTACTTACACCTTTGCACTCCCCTCTACATATATAAGTAATCATTTAGGGCAATAAATTGTGAAGGGTCTGGAGCAGAAGTCTCATGAGGAGTGGCTGAGGGAACTGGGATTGTCCAGTCTGGAGATGAGGAGGCTCGGTGATGACCTTATAGCTCCCTACAACTGCCTGAAAGGAGGTTGTGGCGAGGTGGGGTAGGTCTCTTCTCCCAGGTATCAGCAATAGGACAAGAAGTAATGGCCCCACGTTGCACCAGCTGAGGTTCAGGTTGGAATTAGGAAAAACTTCTTCTCACAAAGAGTAGTGAGGTATTGGCACAGGCTGCTCAGGGAAGTGGTGGAGTCACCAGCCCTGGAGGTGTTCAAGAAACGTGGAGATGTGGTACTCAGGGACATGGTTTAGTGGGCAATATTGGTGGTATGCGGAGAGCTGGACTAGACCATCTTAGAGCTCTTTTCCAACCATAATGACGCTACCATTCTATGATTCCTTTTGCTTTATTTTGCCTATCTAGAACACAAAGTAACAGCAACAGGAAAGGGACTTAAGTTTCCTAAACTAGAGGCCAATTCAGTTAACTATGTAAAAATGGTTCAACATCTCCTCAGCCTTGGGTCTGTGGCTCAGCACCTCACCCACCTGTGCTTCTGTCAGCAACCAGCACACTCTTATGCAGCATCAGCTGTCCCTCACCAAGCCCAGTGCTATCAAAGTACCTCCTTAAGAGGGGAGGAGATAGAAAGCAAAGTAAGATAAATGGGAATTACACACCACAAGAGCAGCCATAACTCAATCTGTATGTGTGGTCTCTCCTCCCTGCAGCACTAGCATCCACCAGTCACACAGCAGCTACGTGATTTGGGGCATCCCCTCCCTAGTAAGCAGGAAAAAAAACCACAGGCTGCAATGCTTCACACTTAAATCACACTGCTCCTCAAGGAGAAGGCAGCCTTCACTTTGCATACCAGTGGCCACACGTGCCTGGCAACATCACAGTGTGGCCACGGTTTCCATTCAGGAAGCTGGCGGGTGAGACATGAGCCACCCCACGTCCAGGCTCTTTTGCACTGACTGACTCCTGTCTCCCTGCCCCATGTGGTTGCATTTAAATTACATAGGCATGATCTTGAAGAGCTGCAGGAACCAAACAACTCAAAGTCTTGTAATTCCTTCCCGTGACCCCTCCAAAGTGTAAGAGTTGTGTTTTAGATCAATAGTGAGACTGGGTGTGCTGGAAGCATGGCAGGTTCCAAACCATACACACACAGCTTTCACAGAGTTTTACTGAACAGGCATGGAATTCTTACTTCTATTCCAGACACCACACATATAAATAATCATTCAGTCTCATAGCTAAAAATGCATTAGGAAAACATTCAGTAAATTCCTTTTTAGACAGTTCTGTGCTAGAACAGTGCCGCAGCTCCCTGACTTCTACTTAAAGATGCTTCTATTTTTATTTCATTTTTGCATTATTTTGCTTATGTTTGGAATCAAATCAAGTTCTTTTGGTGCTAAGACTGGCTTTGAAAATGTTGTATTAAATCTGGTTGAAATTAAGCTTTTATTTTTAAGAAAGTTTTACCTTTTGTTTTCATTCCTTACTGCAATAGAAGTTAATACATCCAAATTCACCAGTTTGTTTTACATTTAAGATTTTGACACTTCACTTTAGAATCACACACAAGGATATTTCTGTTCATGTTTACGTAACTTCTTTGTAAGTGTCACACCAGTTACAATTCACATAGAATGGTTTGGGTTGGAAGGGACCTTTAAGATCATCTAGTTCCAACGCCTTGCTATAGGCAGGGACACCTCCCTCTAGACCAGGTTGATCAAAGCCCCCCTGGCCTCTCTGGGCAGCCTGTTCCAGTGTCTCACCACTCTCACAGTAAAGAACTTCTTCTTAATATCTAGTCTAAATCTACCCTCGTCCAGTTTAAAACCATTTCTCCTTGTCCATTACCTGCCCTTATAAAAAGTCCCTCTCCAGCTTTCCTGTAGGCCCCCTTCAGGTACTGGAAGGCTGCAATAAGGTCTCCCTGGAGCATTCTCTTCTCCAGACGCCAGCTCTCTCAGCCTGTCCTTGTGGGAGAGATTCTCCAGCCCTCTGATCATCTTTGTGGCCCTTCTCTGGACCTGCTTCAACAGCTCCATGTCCTTCTTGTGCTGCGGGCTCCAGAACTGGATGCAGTACTCCAGATGGGGTCGTGTTAAGTCTCATTGACTCTGATGCTGTTCACTACTGACAAGTTTTTAAACAATATCAGAATTAAAAAAAAAAAAGTGTACAAAAGGAACCAATTTGAAGAGCACCATTTTTGTAGTAAATCTTGCAAACACTTTAGTGAAATCAATACTTCTGAATGCGAAAAAAAACCTATTTTAATCAAAGCAATGAAGCAACTTAATTCTCCAGCTGCATTTGCAGTAACCAGGTCCCAGTCTGCCTCACTCTCCTATTCCTTACTGACACTCCTACTATTCCTTACTATTATTACCAGAAACTGATGAAAAGCTTTCTGTACTGCAGTAAGATGTGCTGCATATTGGTATTAATAGCTGTGACCATTCCCACATGTCCCTCAGTGGGGGGGTACACTCCCTGTGCGTCCTGACATTAACCATCAGTGCTGCCACCAAGGACACTCATTAGTAAAAGCACAGGCAAACAACAGACCTAAGTGGTAATTGTGTTAACCTTATTTATTCCAGACTAAAATATAACAGTTCCTGTGTCTAGATGAGACTGACATAGATGTAACTAAAATGCTCTGCATTTTTTCTCCTGTTGCCACGTTTATACTATGAAAAATATTTTCCTACACACACAGGCTTGGTGCTGGTTTCCATTACACGGGATTTTCTCCTAGCTATCTTGTAGCTGTTTTAATCAGCTAACAGGGAAAACAATCCCTTATCTCACTGAAGGCTGAACTCACAGGCAGGTTGTGTGAAGGAGACATCTGAGAACCACTGGCTCCAAAGGCACCAAATCTCACTTCTCCTCTGAAACAACAAGCTCACCAAACTATCAGAGGGTAGACACGGACTTAGCAATTCCTTAACAGCGTCTAGTCTAAAAGGAGAAGCAGAAATCCAATGCAAGGCCACCAGCTCTAGTGGGAAAGCCAGAAGTTTAACTTCTTCCATGCTTGCTAAACTCACATTTCAGCCCAACTTTCTAAGAAGCGAAGATGATTCAGTGTCAGTAAACAGGCTTTCCCTTCTCGATCCTTTAGAACGGGTATCTTCTCATGCTAAAAGTCAAACCAGCTAAGCATGGTCCCACCACACTGCTGTGACCAATGCGGGAGAAACATCTGCACTGGACACCTCATGCTTACTAAATCCACACTTGGTCTTAGCGATCCCTGAAAATTAGTTCAGATGTAGTCCAAAGGAGACCTTTTATGGTCAGCATATGCTTTGGCAGTCTGCCAGCGGTGCTCTTCTAAAACTGTACAGCAAAGTGACACCATCAGTTATAAGATCTATGTGCGTCAGGTCACTCGGTTATAAAACAGAAGTGTCATAAGCATGTAAGGACATGGTTTGGTCTCTGCTGTGAACAAAGATCCAATTATTTTTGTGGGAACAGATTACCATCTTGGGATATATTTCAGTGGGAAAGGCTCATTGCATTATAACAGCATTTCCACTGAGAAATACTAGTGCTGGTATTCAGAGTTAAAAAAAAAATGAAATGAGTGAAGACACAAGCGTGTGGGACACTACTACTGCACTGCAGCTAGCATGATGCTGAAGTACCGTGTGCTTGGATGGAAAAATCCAACTTAGACTGTCCACTGTGTCGGAGTATAGTAAAAATCAGAAGTCACTCTTTCCACAGGAAATGAGAGCAGCACAAAATGAAAACCATGACAGTAAGCAGTGTGACTCTCCCACGCGTTACTTCCTGGTTACACCTAATAATGTATGTTCATAGCACACTTCAAAAAAGTCAGCACCATCACAGAAGTACCATCAGCAGTGAGCATTTGCCTCTCTGAATCAATCCTCCTACCTTTGACATGAAGCTGAGGACCAGGAGAGTGATAGAAGTTGAGAATTATAACACAGACAAAAAGAGAAGAGAAAGATGCTAAAGGAATCACATCAGCATGTGTAAAGCATCATGACATTGCGCTGATTCAAATGACAAGACCTGCCTACTTTTTTTAAACATGTTCCATGCTTGGAGGACTACAAACTCTCAGACTAGCAATACAGCTGTCAAACCCTGACATCTTAAACTGTACAGAGATAGATGAATAGAGCTGCTCTTATCAACAGTCATCTTGATATAAAATTGAGAAAGACTGGTAGTGGTAATTGCTGTTTTGTAACTGTACTTCTGTTGCAATCCTTTACCACTGACTATGGCAGTAACCACTTGGTGAGATGAAGAGCAGCAGCAAAGCAAAGCTACACTAAATAGGAAAGCTGGGGGGTTTTGCACATAGAAAAGCAAAAACCTTACGAAGGTCCAACAAATATAAAAAATACAGGAAGAAAATTGCATGGATACTAATAAAGTTTCTGAATTGCAGAAGAGAATACAGGGGAACCCATCCTCCAAAACCCCCTTCTGCTCTCCCCTCATTATTGTTGTCATAAAATGAAAATGTACTTTTTGCTCATGCCTATACATAACTGCTGAGAACCAAAGGCATTCCACACTGCTTCTTGATAAGCAAGCACACAAGAAAAACAAAAAGGCCATTATTTGAATGGAAGAATCAGTCTGTATTACTGATTTGACTAGTCCCTTTTCTATCACTGTGTGCAGCTGTTCCACACATGTTATAAATAAGGGTTAGTAAGCTCCTCATCCTATTTTTAACGTTATGACAAGAAACAAGAAGTCACAGAAATTCCACATTAATGTCCTGTAAGTGGAACTTTTCTCCTATTCTTGACTTTAATACGCAGAACTGAATGGATAAAACAGGCCATTCTTAAAATAATATTCATAAAAAACCAAAAAGAAAATGTAATTTACTGGGACTAGACTAGACCAGCCAGGAATATGCAGACATTCATCAGGAAAAGAACAAAAACCTGTGATTCTATTTCTAATAAAAATGTTGAATTACTGCTCCCAAGAGTTTTTCTAGCACAACCCAAAAGCTGACATGTTTCTATTTACCGAGAGCTGGGCACTCAACCCAGCACCACCCAGCTCAGTCACAAGGACGTGCTGTTCTCATATCACTGCTCCCTTGCTCCTTGCTACAAGGGCTATAGCCCATCACCAGCTCCTGCTCCCCAACCCCACAGATGAAGAGGCCAGCAACTACTCAGTGCAAAGCTCCAGGCAAAACCTGGGTGGTGCATGCCCCATCCCTGGAGAAAGGCAAGGTCAGGCTGGACAGGGTTTTGAGCATCCTGCTCTAGCTGTAGGTGTCCTTGCTCACTGCAGGGTAGTTTGACTAGATGGACTTTAAGGGCCCCTTCCAACTCAAGCGATTCTATGATTCGACGATAAGTCCCCTGCTCACCTGTTTTCAGGGTCTGACACCGTCATGTTGCGTGTCACGTAGCACATCTTGAGCGGTATTGTCTTCTTGTCCCTGTGGATGGAGAGCGAAAGCTGTGACAGCGGGTCAGCAGACACACATCCCAGGCGGGGAGATTCTGGAGGAGGTGTCTCCCATCCAATCTCTGAAACTGGAGAGCCCTTCTTCACATAGGGTGTTGCTTCTCTCATGTACTTCACTATTTAAAAAAGAAAAAAGAAGAGAAAAAAAAGACAAGTAAGAATGAATAGGTATTCAGTAGTTCCATTCACTAGGAATCCTCTGAACTGGTACCAACCCTCAGCACTTTTTATTATTGGTATGCAGGTCGCTCTAAAAGTAATGCCACCTATTTATTCCCATGGAAAATACAACAGATACAAAGAGCACAACAACACTTTTTGATAGAGCAAATTCTCAGCTACAAAACACTATTTTTCAACTCAGTCACTACCATCAGCCAATTCCTGTGGATGAGCTGACCAAGACTTTCTATTTTGTCGTGTGACAGCTGTGCACGTCCATCCTGAACACGGCTTGCCTTTCACATCACTGCCTCCACTGCTGAAATGCAACACACACCACATCACTGTGCTACATTCACTGTTTGGTCTCCATAAACATCCAGCAAGCATCAATAGGTGCCATTTTTTCCGCATAGAGGAATCCAATTCCGCACCTTTGCTTCATACACATTTCCATGTCAGATGCCATTTTATCAGGCTGCCCCTCTGTGGCCATGTGTCATGTGGAAACAACGTGTAATGGAATATTGGTGCGAAGCTTCCACCTCTACTGCCATATCACCATCATCTGCCTCTGACATTGTGGACGAACATAATAAAATAGAAGGCATTACTTTCAGAGCAGCCTTCATACGTCTAGAGTCACAGCGCTGAAAGTTGCGCAAACACAAAAGGTTGAGATTTGATTGCAGCCTATCTCAGCACAGTGCAATGAGCAAAACAGGAGAAAAGGACAGAATAGGTCAAATAAGAACATAAGGATCCATGGAACATAAGGCCAGGAGTGCCATCTGACCTCTGCTCAGCAGGCTCTGAACTCCCGTGGAGCAATTTTTAGGTACAGAAGCTGTGAGCTGGATGAGCTACAGGAAAATTCGTAAGAAAAATGTTCAGTGAAGAAGCAGTGGATCTATTATTCACTTATCTAAAATGCTCCAGTGATATCCCAGCGCTGGGAACTCACATCTCGCTCCTGGTTCACGCCTGTCAGCTCCCTGTCACTGATCTCAACAGCTACTTCTGCTTGTTGGGAAGCAGTTTCAGCTGATTTACTTGTATGTACATGTCTGCACTAAACAAAAATCAATTCACCTATTAGCCTTCTCGAGGGAAATAAAATTGAGTTCAAGCTTTTCGTGATAATCGTGGTACCAGACTAGATCTCAGCCTCCTTCAACATACGTAGTCGCACATATCTATATAGGGAATATAGTAATCCCAAACAATCTTACTTGTATGCAGAAATTAACAACTCTTTTACACTCAATATCCCACTCTTCATGCAGGCAAATATTGCAATATTTTTCCTATACTGGAATGACTTTTGGGAAGTCCCAATCACTTTTGATATACATTCCCTAAAGCCCTTCACAGTACTGCTGCACTCACTCACCCCTTCTCGGTGGGGAGCTGTCCTTCTCCTCCACAAACCCAACAGAGCTCCTCCAAGGAAGCATCTCACCTTCAAGCACCTTGTGCAAATGAACATGTCTCGCTTGAGCAGATGTGGCTGTCTAACTGGCTGCTGTCACTTGACGATACCATTCTAACAGCAATGGGATGAGCTGGAAGGGCAGGAGTAATGCAAACTTATGAGGAGATGTTATTAAAATCTGTGAGAGAGGATTTCAAGGAAATAGTGCAGATCATTGTGTCAGTTGGCTGAAGAGGATGAGAATGATTTAATAACAAAAAGATGGGAAAATTACAAAAGGGCGCTGTGGTGAAGGAGAAAAGCAGACAGAATTGTTTGATGTTCAAAATGAAGGTAATGGAAATACTCAGAGTGGAGAACCAGAATGATGTTTCTGGCAAATCCACAGATAAGGTGGGTGATTTTAGCAGCACTGTTTTCAGTGCACTTCAGAACAGCTTTACTAAGACAAATACCTGTGCAAAACTAGAGCACACCTCTGAGCATCTATTGCTGTTTTTCTTCTAAATCACCTCAGTGCACATCTTGCCGAAGTGCTTTCTTTTTAAAATCTGTTCACTTCAGTTGTAAGAACCTCTGGTTTTAGATATTTCATCAGACATTCCTCTCCCAAGAAGGATCAGTTGTGATGTATCAAAAACACTGTTTGAATTTCTTTGTCCCACACTATCCTGGTTAATTTTTGAAATTCACTTCTTTAGTGCTCATAGAAGTGCTGTCATAAGATTCCACGGAGCTTCCAGAAAGTTAATAAAACAAAAGTTGTTGAGACTGATTTTTTTGTAGGTACCTCACTGGATTCCACGGTCTCAAAATCTGTGCTGTCTAACTCCCAAGATAATTGCTCACCGTTGAGAATTCCATAAATGATCCCATTTTCAAAGGTGTTGATAATGGGTAGTTTTTCTCTGTGCTGTACAGGTTTGGCTCTTAAAAGCTCATCTGGGGTGTACTTTGGGAATCTGAGAGACTGAAGACACCTGGATGTGGTGAATCTATTCTTGCTTCCTCTGAATTAATATGATTTTGCCATTAACATGGAACAGAGGAAAGCTAAAGCTCTAAGAATGTTGTTTTGCTAAAAAAGCTTTGTTTCCTTTAAAATTAGGGATTATCAATTAACCTCTTGAAAAAAGCAATCCAATATGCTTTTGAAGTCATCTACAGTGACATGCCAGCAAATATGCCGCTAAATAAAGGTTTGGGTCACAACAGTGTATCTATTTCCTATGTGCTATTCTCATCCTCTCTCAGCCGCAGCTGTATGCATTAGACCTGAGCATCTTTTAATTAAGGAAAGGAGAGAGGGGCAAGGGAAGGAAGGAAGCTGAAGTGAAAAATCTGGCTCTAATCCTAAGCTATAAGTGGGAACGCAAAATGTGAATTTAATTCCCAAGATGCAGGAAGAGAAAAGACTCATCCTTCCCATGTGCCAAGAAGCCAAGTTTCCATGCGATACAGCGGTGAATTCGCGGCAGGCAGCTGCACTATTTCAGGAACTCCTGTATAAGAGGAAGTGTGAGCAGGAGGAGAGAGAGCGCGAAGTGTAATTCTCTTTCCACAAACCAAGTCCCAAATACAGCAAAAGCCAAGAAGACTACCTGGAGGAAAAGAGTCTTAGGAAGGCTCCTGTCGACTTCTGAGCTCCCTGACATCTAATTTCTGCTGACTTTCAACAAGAGATGGATGGATACTCAGCCCCAGAGACTCATATGACTAAAGATCCACTGATATACGGGCAAAACACACTGTTGAACACCATCTTGCTACAAAATTCTACATGAGAACTAAAAAAATAAGTGAATGTATGTTTCCTGTCTAAAAAAAAAATGATTTTAGTATATTTGTATTAATTACGTCCTAATTCCCACCAAATATAAGCAGAGATTCATTGCTGAATTTGATAGTTTTACAAACAGATTTTAAGGCTCCTGCATTTTCAAATGTGTTTCATTTTTTAAAAGCCCCCTAAATAGATACAAGTAAATGTACAAATGGAATGTAGAAACAGAACAGGTGGCAGAGCTTAATCCAATTAGAACTGTTTTTTTTTTATAACTTAAATTTCAGAGCCACTGTTTTCCATTTAGTCCCGTCAATGCCCATAATTATATGCCCACAACTAAAGTCCAGTTTAGGACTTTAGCTAAGATAAGGCAGACGTTGTTCAGATGATCCACATGTTTTATCTAAAGTCTGGATGCAAACCCTGCAGAACACTGTGTTTATACCACTGCATCAGAAACCTGACTACACCTACAAATTTATAGTGACCCCACAGGTCTACATTCTACAGTCTATCCATTAACTAGTTCCTAATCCAGCCAGAAGAAAACAAGCTGATATCAGTGTCTATCATGGGCATATTCCTGTTCCTTGCTGCATTACCTGAGAATCTTGAATGCAGCAGTGTTAATGTGCAACTGGAGTCACACCATCAAGTTTTTAAACTACTAAAAATATAATACAGACTATTGGACTTTAAAGTAATAATGTTGATAATGTTCATTTTTCAGACCATTACACTCAAGCAGCAGATTTCCCTTTGGGTATAGCAGCATTAATCCAGGTACTGACTGAAAAGGCAAGCAGCTATAGAGAACACTGTTCTCACACTTCTTAAACTGCCGGTGATGCTACTTAAGAGAATGAAAACCCAAACCATTAAATAAAATGAAATAAGGCATGCAGTTGAACAATAACTCCAAGTTACGCATGACTATGCTTTAGGCATGTGACCGTACGCCTAAAGGATATATATGGATATATTTATAAGATAAACACAATTATTAAATAAATACTTGTATTAAAATGTTATATTCTTTAAGACCACCAGAACACATTCTGCAAAGACAGAAACTTGCAAAGACTGAGAAAAAAATTCTAATGCTTTCATTATTGTAACTCAATTTACTGATAGACTGTAATTTCAGTAAAGAGTTATCTAAATTCATCCGTTTGATGTTGTACCTCAACCCCAGAGATCCTTATATCCAGTACTAATTAATGATCCATGCCCTTTTGGTACACCACAAATTAGAAGCTGCGGTCAAGCAATTAGAATTCCAATCTCCGGTGCTCCCCTCCCCATAACGAGAAGAGAAGCGGAAGTGGCATTCAAATGAATTAATTCACTGATACACATTGAATACTTCACATTTATTTTTTCATCTGCGAGACAAGCAATGCAGCTTCCAAAAAAGCACTTCATTTACATGCAGTTCTGCCAAGTCCCAACTCTCCACAATTAATCTTTTGTTACCCTTCACAGATGACTTTTTTTTTTTTTTTTTTTTGTGAAGAGCAAGAAGCAGGCTTTTAATGAGAGAAATACTACAGACAGATTTGGGCAGGTTCTTGGCCAAACAGTTCTGACACACTGAAACTGTTTCCCAGGAGGAAAAATAAAGACAGCTGAAGAGAAGCCAGTACTCCAGAGCAAAGCTCTTTCATTACCACAGGAATGAGAACAAGAAGTGTAGGTTTACAATCTGAAAGTGAAGGGAACAACATGCCTGAAGCTGCTCAAATAAAGATGATCCAGGATGTCTTCTTTGCAGGGAAAAAGCAGAGTCTTCTCTTAATGCATTCATTCCCTCCTAAGTAAGCAATCAGAGACAGCTACCAATGCTAACTAGAAAATATCACACAGAAGCCTCTTAAAGCTATTTCCACATTACCGATATCTATATCCAAAACACATAGGCTTTCCAAATCTCCCATAAATCCATTTTCATCTGGTCTGAAAGCTGGTGTACAGAAGAGAAGCTGGGCAAGTCCTTCACCATAATTCAGATATATCAAGATTGCATTAAGGAATCAGTTAAGGCATTACTCAATACTCAATACCCATGGTATTGAAATGTGATTAGATCAATTGCTTTTATCAACTTATTCCGTATGAAGGGGCTGTCTGACTCTTCAGTGCTTAAGTGAGTACACCAGGACATCTGCAAGTCCATATTACCAAGTCAGAGCCATCCAAGAGCTGCTGAAGTGATACTGTAAAAAGAAGAAAAAAAATAGGCAGTAGCAAACTAGAAGAAATCACTGCAGGTACGTGGGCTTCAGAAGGGTAGACTGGATGTGCAAGTCAGTCCTTCAGCACAGCTGTGTCATTTTGCTTGATGAAATGTTGAAACATGGGACTCGTGGCGTAGTAGGCGTGGTAAAGCACAACACAATATATCCCAAATGGTTTCAGAGCTAGTTATAACTGAAAGGAAAAGACTTCCCAAAACTCCATAAGCTGTGCCCAAACTATGCCAACCTAAATGCAGAGTATTTTACATTCCTGTCAACTGAACTGAGATTCACAGAGATAGAGAAAGATCTACTGAATTAAAATCAATTTATTATCACAATATCCAAATTTACCTATTGTGTTCCATGTTAAAGAACAAATTCCTTCTAAACTCACTCAAACTGCACTCATTACAGTGACGACACATGTAAAAATGAGGAAAATCTGTCCAGCTTCTGGTGGCATCATCAAAACTAAGATCCAAATATTTGAAGAAAAGAGTTTATGAATCAGATTATCTATGAAGATATGACATATGACCCTTTCAACTCCTTTAACATAGGCATAAACTCAGCAACAGTCAACAGCACTTTTTGTGAGTGCTTCCACTCAATTTCCTACAGAAATCTCTGTTACCACGTTCAGACAAGCAACATCCAGTAACATAACTGGCTTTCCCCCAAGAGTATTAGATCTTCATGGAGATGTAGAAATCAGTTAAAATACACACTTTGTGAGAATACAAATCCACTTTACATTTCGGCCATTTCTCACCCTTCGGTAAGACAAAGTTGAACGTACCACTTTCTGCTGGTTTTAAACTAATCCAGCTGAATTCAGCAGATGTTGCTTCAAACTTTAAAGAGACAGGTTTGAGTCAGGACTCAGGAGAAGGACACATCTTTGGACAAAGTTCACCAGAAGAGGACGCATTAGCAATTGGTGCCAAAAGGCTGCTGGTAAGCAACCTTCAGTTTCAAGCCTTCAGTGGGCTGCAAATGAGATGGTTGAAAATGATCTACAACTGATTTTTTTTTTAAGCAGGGGTGGTAAGCATCATCACACCCTTCTATCCCTGAAATGAAGCCATTTCCTGTCTGACGCACTTTGCAGTCTGCAGCTTTGTGTAGTTAAGAGAACTACGTCAGAACTACACTCAGTCCAAACAGCAGATCAGTGTGTCCAGACCCCCATCAAATTGCTCTTTACATAAATGTGATAAGGTTAAGCCCGTGTTTTTATAAATAGAAAACCCAGTGCTATCCTTATTTCCTGTGAAAAGTAGTAGCATTAAATGATAAGCAGAAGATGTATTTCCTATCTATTTACACCATCACAGAGAAAAAATAAAAGTAATGGTGTGACAGGGTTCTGCCAAGGTACATGGAAAGGAGAGAAAACAGACTGCTCTCAAGATTGCAAGGGAGCAGCCTGTGAAACCTCATGGTTTTCCTGACCTGAACAGGGCACAGGAACCAGCCAGCAACCAGCAGCAGTGCATTATCCACAGCAGATCCCCAAAAGCTCATATTTCACTACCAAAGCTGTCACAGAAGTCAAGATGCTATAGGAGCAAATGCAGCAGCAAGTCTTGTCTGGGCAGCCCTTTGGGATGCCTTCTCCTTCCCAACAGCACCAGGGACCTCCCTTTTCCTCTGTAATTGTGGAACTAGAGATTACATTCCCAGGCCTTCCCATGCTTCGATGTCACACCGAAAGAAGAGTCTTCCAAGAGCCATTTTTCTTCTCTTTCATTCTGTGTAGGCTATCATAGGGGCTGATCCAGCCACTGAATTTTTTTGCAAGTTAAATGACCAAGTTCTATTGATAAAGTCCAACTTTCAGCTAATAGTACACACACACTCAAGGAAGCAAAAATACAGTTTCAATGCCAAGGAGAAATTTTCATATTTCTGTTCAAAGCAGCTCAATGGAAACTGTGAACAAACATGAAATTCTGTCACAGTGAATCACAGTGAAACCAGAGGCTGGATCACTGCCCTCATTCACATCTCTAAATGTAAGACATTACTAGCATCTGAGTCGATGGAGTGATCAAAAGAAGTCACAGGCTGTCAATAATCTAGTACAGAAAATGTCAAACTGACAAATTAATAATAAATAGAGTCTACAGTTGATCTTGCACAATGGTTTTCATTACAATTTCCTCTAGCCATATCTACTACACTGAATGTGTTAAGGTTTCTATCCTAATCCATCGATAAATTACGTTTCTCTCAAGTTTCACAGTTCCTGTTTCAATAAATTGGATCTATTTGGTTCTGGTTTAGGCAATGTCATGAATAATAAATGCATTAATTCTAGTGGCAAGCATCCATAGGCTATTCATCAAGCTTCCAATAATGTTATGTTAATTCCCAAAAATAAATGCAGACATATCCACCTCTGCAAGATCTGAAAAGCAAATCTTAGCCAATAAATATTCAATAAAACCCAGAAGTACAATGTTTGGTGATAAACAAGATGCCTACAACTTGATCTAGAAAGAGACACTGGTGCTACCTTGAAAACCTTGTACTCTGAAGGAATAATACTCAGTGGAGAACAAGGAGCAGCTGCACTGCACAAGTGTTCCTTATCAAATCAATGACAAATTAAAAAAGACTACCATCGAAACCTACAAGCAGTAGCTAAATAACATACTACATTTTTATGTAAAATGTGACACAGCTCATTTGCTACACTATGTGACATTTTGATCTCTACAATTAGAGCTATGCAAATCTTTTATAATGGAGAAGGAAAGCATCTGAAACGGGCAGTTTGGGAGCAGAATGTAGAAATTAGCAGTCACATTTTGACAAAAATCAAAAACCTGTACATCACTCACTAAAAATCAAACTGGAGCTTTTGGTTGTCTCCAAGGCAGAATGCTTCACCAGTTCAAAAGAAAAATTGAGGTTACAGTCACATGACATTAGGACTGGTATTCATACTCCTTGTAACCCTGCCCAAAGTACAGAATAAAAACATGGCTTCATGTGAAGCAGGGAAATGGAACAAAACACATATTTTTCCAGTCAATCATTGCAGCACTCAGAATCTTAACAGCTGTGGTGTTGCATCTAATACTGACATATGTACACCAATATTTTAAAATATATTATCTAAACCTCAGGAATAAGTAAACTTAGAATTTCTCATGTGCCACTCATGCGTGCTGCTTACCCTCCCTGTTAGTATTTATAGATCCTTTTCCAATCTCCCACATGCTCAGATGGAATTCAAGGTGTCTGGCATCACCAGTATGCTGTAATTTTTCCTGTTTACATGAGTAATCTCAAATGTCAGAACAAATATTTCAGCCACTAGTGATTATGTGAAAAAATACATAAGGGCATTACAGTTTTAGAGAATGCTGTTATTTCAGCAGTCACACAAATCATTAAGTAATACAAGATAGACTGAAAATGGCACTCACCGAGGGAAATTATTATGCTGTGTATGATTATACCTGTTTTACAGATGCTTATGCTCACACAGGCAAGTTAAAATGCCTTCCTCAAAGTCATGCAGTAAGTCAATGTCAGAGTTCTCAGCACTCAACTTAATTTCCATCCCTCTGTGACTTTTCATTTTTAATCATCCCAACGGAATCGTAGTGCAAGTGAAAACTGAAGCCATGCTGCCTACAATCTTTTCTCTTTGGGAACAAATTGAAATGCTTCAAAGACTCCCCAGTTTTATTTTGTACAACAGGGCTGGAAGTGCTTTCAAAATTTCAAAGGTTATCTTTTTCATTCTCCAATGGACGACACTAAGAGTTCCAAAAAATGAACAAATTCAGGACAATCATTTATGTAAGATCTCATTGTATCTTCACTGACTGGAACATCCATTGAAAGGCATCATATCACAGGATCACAGAATTGTAGGGGTTGGAAGGGACCTCTGGAGATCATTTAGTCCCCCTGCTAAAGCCCAGAACTGGATACTCCAGGTGTGGCCTCATCAGGGCAGAGTAGAGAGGGAGTAGAACCTCCCTCGACCTGCTGGCCACACTCTTTTTAATGCACCCCAGGATGCCACTGGCCTTCTTGGCCATAAGGGCACACTGCTGGCTCACGGCCAACCTATTGAACCCAAACTCTCCAGGGGTTTTTCTTTTGGGGAATGTTTTCACTAAAAACCATTTCAACTGGGGATACCAGTGGCCATACCCAGAACATTCAAGTGCATATAAGTACACATAAACATAATGTGAACACAAATGAAGTGACTTGGAGTGCAAATTCCTGAGTGCCCATGTTCTTGCTTCTCTCCCTCTTTTTCTTTTAAACTGGAAATAAAAAAGTTTGGTAAATTTAGAGAAGCAACCAACCCATACTGTCAGCCCACAGGAATCACTTCTCTGGGCTGCTGCACCATAGGTGTTTAACAGGAAAAGTACAATGGTTCCTCTAACAAGACATAATAAAATCTCTACAACTGTTACGAGAGTTCTATAAAACTAAGAAAAAAAGGAGGCACAAATTCCAAGGAGGTATCTAAAACACCCACTGGGAACTGGGACAGGTTTTTGATCAGAGGTGAGGATAAAGCAGCAGCTATATTTTCATGCTTCATTGTGGCATAATGATAGCTCAAGACCTCTTTGCCTGGTTCTGAAGTCCAAGTACATTCTTAAACTGCCTCTTCTTCACCTGAAGACATCTTTGGGATGACTCAGCAGGCAAATGGCAGACCTGTAGTATGGTTTGGCTCTACACCTATCTCCTTGTTGGCCTACAGATTCAGACAAAAACAACTGCAGCAGTGAGACTGCTTATTGAGGCACTGTAAAGAAGATGAGACTCTACATCACACCATACCTTGTCCCTTAGTTAAAAAAGGAGACAGGGTTGTACATTCAGGCAGGGCAATACAATGATTAGAAAAAGAGCAGGACAGAGAAACACTAGGCCACGTGCTCATACTTCACTGCTTAGGCTTCCATTTGAATAGATCTCTTTCCTCTCAGAGATTATGGTTTTCTCTAGGAATAAACCACCAAAGCTTTAACGACAAACAACAAGAAGTACAGAATGAACACGCTAGTCATTAGCACTAGCCAGAAGGTATTCAGGAAGCACTAAACATTTTGAAGACAGAAAATCCTCCGAATTGCAGCTACCAAAGAGACCATGACTGGAATCCAACTGTGCTGCCACAGGACACAGTGCCTCATGCTGCTCAGCACAGCTCAGTCTCTTACCAAGGCTATCGCCCTCCTATGCTCATCCCTGACAAGCTGTCCTTGCTGCATCTCAGAAAGTGCCAGTGATCCCTGATGGCATGCAATCCAAGTGAACCTTCAGTGAATAATTCAATTTGGGAGTGAAAAGCAAGATTTTTTTTTTTTTTTGCAATTTTATTATTTATAAATAGAATCATTTAAAACTGTTCTTTACAATAGTTTTCAGAAGTGAATGAGGGAACACAGTAAACAAGGAAAGCAGTGAAAATCCTAATAAAAATATCCTAGGGATCACAATACAGAAACTGGATTTATTTCCACAAAATGGTTTTGCGGGATGCTATGAAAACATACAATCTTACTTGAGTTCATTTTTTTTCTCTACAAACAAAACAGTACTTTGAATTGCCATTTTGACTTAAAATGTACTTTTAAGATCAAATTCCTTCTCTAATAAATATTGTATGGAGTGTCTCCTGGCATTCATTTTGTTAGATGGAAAATTCATACAGTTATGATTCCATTAGGTTCCTTGCAGTGGACTGAGCATTTAATCAATGAGAGCAAAGAGCATCTAAATAGGGTTAGGTTCCAAATTCCTTTCAGTGAGAAGTTAAATCCCCATTAGCTTTGAGCCATAAGCCTCCATGGGTTTAGCATGCAGCTTAAAAGATAACGCAATGAGGGGTCACGGCTCTTTACTGTAGTACAGAAAGCCTACTTCACAGATGTCTCTGCAATAATAATATAAATATAATCCTGTTTCAGTGGACACTTTATCCTTCCAGAAAACAGGCAATGTTTTCTGTCCCAGGGAAAAAAAAAAAATTAATCTTCAATTTAAGGGCAAAGTAATCCCTTGCTTCATTCAGGTCCTATTAACGGAGAATTACTGAGACTTGCCTGGTACCGCTGAGATGCTGGGGCCAGCACAGTCCCTCCACCTTTCCACTGGACAAAGCGGACAAAAGTTGCTCATAGCAGCCACTGAAAAGCAAGTGCAGTTGACTTGGCACATCAAATCACATTTCCTTGCTACCCCAAATGCCAATTCAGCCTGTTCCAGGTCAGGTCAAAGGCAGGTTAAAATAGTACAACCTATTGTTTTTCAGAGTCTGCAAACTGCCTGCCAAGTACTTCTTGGTCAACTGTGGAACAGGAGACTGGTAACAGAGGCTGGAAGATAAACTGGCAATTCCCAGCTGAGCTTCGAAGGGCTGTAATGAAATGCAACTCCATTTCAAATCATCACAGAGAAAAAGATTTGTTTATTGAGTGAGAACAATGTTGTTGTTTGCATCTCAAATTTACTTGCCATTTGTACTGCTGGAGCACTTGACAGGATTAGTGAAGAACCAGGGCATGACAGCCTCAGATGCTTTGCAAACACAGAACAAAAAGATGGTCCCCTCCCAAGGAGATAAGAAATCAAGTACAAGTTAAGAGACAATAGAGACACGACAAGGAAATAAGCAGGCAGTAAAACCTACGATAAAAATCATGCTTGTATCTGTGTTGTTACAGTTGCATTGCATTCCCCTCTAACACAGACAGCTGTAGCAGGTTCTGTTCGTAAAAAACACTGTAAAAACGTGGGAAAAAAAAAAGAAATATGAGTAGGGTAATACAGTTGCTAGGATGCATTTGTAATTAATAGCAGCAAGAATTTCCCATGTTGTTATCACACGTTTCGCGTGTAGGGACTCCATCAAGACACAAACTTCCAGCACCAGCTCAGGGCTAAGAGGTTTTTGCACAGGAGTCTTTGCTTGAGTTCTGTTGATGCATACAACACTTTGCCTGAAGCAAAGACAGCTCAGGCAAATGGAAGTGGAGCACTAAGCCAGGAGGGGATACACAGTCTGTATGGACAGAACTGGACTTGAGGCGCATATGATGCATGCAGGAGTCGCTGTACTCATGCAGACCAAGTGAAGCTGTGCTGAACTTATGAGGCCAGTTCCCATAAACTTTCTGCATGTCTGTTCTGTAAGTCCTTAGAATAATTCTGTTGCAAAAGTAAACAAGCTTGCAGGGCAAAGACAGAAAGAAAGCAAAGGATGATGTGTGTGCATGCTCACCATTAGCATAACTGGTTTTCTTTATGCTCCAGCGTGGGAGTACCTTTCAAAAGGGAAGGTGAGTTAACTGCTTCACGAGATCTGCTATGCCTTTTCAGAGGCTTGGGGATGCACATAGGGAAACTACCTGCTGGAGGCTTGTTTATTTAGTTCAAGGGCAGGTCCCTCTTGCCTCTTACAGACAGCACAATCAGATGATATCAGTTCTTTAACTGTTATTTTTTACTGCAGTACAGACGGATGCAGCAACATATATATATATAAAACAACAGAATTTCTGCGTCAAAGAGCTTCTGATCCTGGGATCACTTAAAACTTCTGCCAAAGTCTGTGAGTTCAACTTCAAGGCAAATTAGATCAGGCCCAATGGTTGAAGTTGAAGAAGTGAAAAGGCAGCCAGGAAAGAACGGGAAGTGAGAGAAGAATTAACACCGACAAGTAACTGCTGGAATTAGTGTTCAACACCAGATTACCAAGAGATACTCCAAATGGAACCGTGGAAAGAATTGTGACTTCAGTCACACAACACCAGAGCTTGGTGCAGGATCACACATGCCAGCCTGACTGTGTCCCCGGCACCAGGGTGACTCTTCTCTCATCTCGCACACCAAAGGCCATCAGAATATTACAAATGTATCTCTCCAGAGATCACTCACATAAGTAAACAGACCTTTGGGCTTATTGCCATAGCAGGTTTGTGCTCCAGTGTTTAAAGGACAACTTTGAAACTCTAGATTTCAGCAAATGTCAGAAACTGATAAACAACTCATTTCTATCATGCTCATCTCCAGCGTTATAAAGACCGCTTCTGCAGTTGCTCCCCTTTCAGGGGCTGTAAGTGAAGCTGGTGGCAGACAGAGTCTAAAGTAAAACTTTATAGGAATCCTAAGGCCAGGCTGCCTGGTTGGTTCTTGCATTAAAGAAAAGAAGATTAAGAGATGGGAGAGGATTTTAAGCTTGCTGATGATGGAGGTATGCTTGGGATAATTCCATCTCTTCTACCACAGAAAGGGTCAGAAAGTGATTCCTTGACGAGTAAATAATGGCCCACTAGTTACCAGAAGTTACCAGAAGAGAATACGGGGGTGCTGTATATACCCTTGATTTAACCAAGTGTTATTTTGTAACTGTTTTGTTAAATGAAGGACAGATTAGAGTGTACAAAACTATTAACTAGAAAGATGAATATGCCAGTAAATGCAGTACTTGCAGGTCACTTCAGCTTCCTCAAGACTCTTTCACACAATTTATATTGCCCCAGCCAGTCAAAGGCACAATCCTAACCTCCTTCAGAGATAAGACTGGAAGAGCCATGAGATTCCTCCAGGTTCAAAGCATGATCCCTGCACTTCAGTTTAACTTAACTCCACTAGCCTTGGCTCACACTCTGTGCCTTGCAAGAGCGGACATTACTGATCAATGACCAGAAAGCCTTCTTCAGTGCAAGTGTTAGAAAAGGAATTTAGGGGCAACAGATCAAATATATATACAAAAGACAATTTAAAAATCATAAAATCATAGAATATTCTGAATTGGAAGGGACCCATAGGGATCATCGAGTCCAACTCCTGGCTCCACACATGACCTCCAAAAATCAGACCATATGTCTGAGCGTTTTGTCCAGACACTTCTTGAACTCCAGCAAGCTCAGTGCCATGACCACTGCCCTGGGGTGAAAAACCTCCTGCTATCCAATCTGATCCTCCCCTTTCTCAGCTTCTTGCCATTCCCTTGGGTTCTGTCATTAGTCACCAGAGAGCAGAGCTCAGCGCTACCACTCCACTCCCAGTGAGGAGCTGCAGCCGCCGTGAGGGCTCCCCTCAGCTCCTCTGCTCCGGGCTGCACAAACCATGTGACTTCAGCTGCTCCTTATGCGTTTTCTCCTCTAGACCCCTCATCATCTTTGCAGCCCTATAATATATGGACTTATGCAAATATGTACACATACACATGCTTCTACCCAATGTTTGTCATGTCCCTGGATGCAGCAAGTGCCTTTTGTCTCCCCATTCCTTCAGTAGCTGTTAACAGATCATGGTGTCTGACCCCCTCGTCCATGGGGACCAAAACTGAATTTGTTCCTCTGCCACAAACTTCTCAGAAAACTTCTCAGTGGCCAACCCCTTCCCTACCTCTCTTACATGTGCACAGTCTGCAAATCCCCCTCTCACTCATCCCAGTGAGTGCCAGTCTATCCCCCCCCCCCACCCCCCCAACCAAAATTTTCCCTTTTTCTCTTCATGGAAGCAGCCGCTGAACTCCACAGCAAAGCAGGCAAAGAACAGAAAAAAGAAGTCATGGAGATAACCATTGCTGCTGGGACAGGCTTTCCTCATCCGCCTTCCTCTGCTCCATGCACAAGGGCTCCTGCACCTCTCCCATCCAGCAACTCCTTTCCCTGGGACTGATAATGCAGGAGGCTCCCAGGCTGAATTTTTCTGCTTGCACAGCTATTCCTTGTCCCTAGGGGAAAGTACAGCAGCAAATACAAAAGCATCCTGCGAAGCACATGTTGAGCTATGGTGAATGACGCCAACATGCTCGTGCCAGAAATTCTAACAATCTACCATTACATAGAAAGACTGCCTCCCTGACAAAATCTCTTTATGGCATTCAGAGCATTCCCTACACGTCAGTATTTTCAGATCACAGCCGTTTGACACCCACCGTGGTGAGATCAAGTTGCAGCAGCAGGTCTGCACCACTGAGCCATCCTGCAGAGAGAAGGCTCTGACAAAATGACAACAAGGTGTCCCTGCCAAACTGAAGCATGGCCGCTATGACACTTCTGCCATGCATGGAGAAGTAGTACAAAGTAGAAAACAAAATATATTTAACAATACATGGTAATGTTACATTTAGAGATTGTGGATTTAATGGAAAAAGAAAGCATTATCAAAAGAGGGGCACAGCATCCTAAAAAAAAGAAAGAACTGTTATTGGGGCTGTTACTGAGACGTTACCTAATAGGATGAGAAAACTCATTACAGTCTGGCTGCCTGTTTGATATTCTCCACTTTCTTACAGTCTACAGTACAATTCCAGAGCATTAGATGCTAGCTATATTCAATACAGTAGTATTCAGTACAGCATGGCAGTAATTAAATGGTTATAAAAATGCTAAGCTGGAATGCCGACGAGCTGAACGAGCGGCACTTTCAGCAGTGGCAGTTAGGGAGTCCTTCTGCTGCACTCCTCTAATGCTTTAAATAATGTTTGCCAGGATCCCCTCCCACCAATGCTTTCTTCCCCGTCTTTTTGCATTGTGCTGCAGTAATCGTACAGGCGCCTGCTGTGCTCAGAAGATGGAAAGCTCAAGAGATTCTTCAGGAGTAGGAAAAATAACAACAACAAAAACTCATGCACTTAAGTGAAGTTTCATCTTCCAGCAAGACAAACCCACAGGGCCACCATGGCTCCTCTAAGCACCATGCACCCCCTGACACCTCTGCAGCAGCTCTAATGGCCTCACTATTTCCTTCTTGTGATCATAAACTATCATTCTTAAAAACACACACCAGAATTGTATGACTACCCTTTACGCTCAAAAACAAGCAGTTACATTTACCTAGAAATGTGTGGCCTGGGTTTTCTTGGTAGACGAGCTCCTCCTGAATAACATGGCCAAGGGGAACATGGGCTGTGTTACCGGTGCCTTGGCCTCTCCCCACACTTCTAACTAGAAACCATTTCCTATACCTTCTAAAATGTACTCGTAGCACCAGGGCCTCCATTTCTCCCTGGAGAGAGGCCAAGGAGGCAAGCCCACGAAGATGAAGACAAAGCAGCACCTCTCTGCCATTCCCCCCACCCCTTTGCTGGTCCCACAGGCACCATTTTGCTTGCAGGCCATGCAAACTCCCAGTTGTTGGTGCTTACACAAACAAGGTCTTAAAACTGCAGCTTTTGCCAGCCAAAAAACTAGACTTTCATTGTTCTGCAAAGCAGATGATCAAAATAATAAAAACAATCCCTTCACTTTTATCTTCCTTCCATGTCTCAATTGCTTCTCCCCTACCTGGCTCATTGCTACATTCACCATTGCCTCTATAGGAGGCAGTTTTACAGCAGGTAACAAACCAACATGCATGCAAAAATGTTCTGTGCTTTCCAGTGCATCAGAGAGTTTGGTCTGGCTGCCACTCGCTGTGAATGAATTGAGCCATCTGAACATGTACTGAAATTAAAAGCACACTCCTTTGAGGTGGGAGATCACATTTCGATGCACCATTGTTTTTCTTTAAACTTAACAGGTGTTCCTAACATGCAAGCACATGGCATCTGTACCCACACACTCCATGCCCCAGGTGCCCTCGTGCCTTCCTATTGACCATGCTGGCCATGGACAAGAAGAGCTCAGACTATTCACCAGAAACAGCACGCTCATTAGTGCTGCCCCCTGCAGTCATTTAACAGATACCGAAATATCATATCAGAAATACAAACATTGATTTTTTTCCTATTAACTCTCCTACAGTGTATCATTTACTACCCTACAGTCCTTCACCAGCCTCAAACACTTGATTTAAATGCTTGTCCCATGCCTGTGACCCCTCGACTATATCCCTTTCTAAGAGCACCCCTTTGTGCCTCTGCTCTGTCACAAAACCTACAGAGCTTCTGAAGCTGATAATAGCTAAGGAAGGGAAGAGCAGAGATTAGCTCCATTTTACCTTCTGATTTGTTTCCTATGATCAACCAATTAGGTAGGTCAAGGCTGAGTAATTTCACAGGACTAACTCTATGTAATTGCTTGCTCATTTTCTTTCACTATTATTCTCACCTTTCATGCCTATTTTATTCAACAGTTGCACACACTTGTCACATCTTGTCTTTCACTTCTAATCTATTCACACACGGCTCTGTCTCCTCTGGCTTGCTTTTGCTTTGCAGGGATATAAACCTCATGTTTGCTGGGACGAAGAACATCTGTCTTTCCTGGGTTGCATTAAACCAAGGCGTGACCCATGCGAGCACTGCAGCAGTCCAAGCAGCCCCATGCAGAAAGTTGGAGAGGCAGGAGGAAGGAAAACACACCTCGAGCTTTTGACAATGTTTTCCACCTCCATGGAAACAGAGATCTGGACATCTGATTCAGCTGCAGTGCTCTGGACAACAAACTCAGCAGAACCTCTGAACACTATCCTAAAAGCTTGTTTTTCCTCCAGTATAATTGCAATATGGCCATCCTATTGCCATGCAAGGCAAATACAGGATGATCTGGCCTCTAGCCTGGGTAATATTAAGACCATCACTGTTAGTTACCCCCAGCACATTTCCTTCATGCCCCTCCCTGAATGTTTCTATTGGGTACTACTTGTATCCCAGGTAGCTGAGATAAATATATGAGAACAACCAGAAACTTGAATAGCAGGAAATTAATTTTCAATTCCTACATCACAAAGTCAACTGTCAGAAGGCCCATCACAAAGTTTAGACAGTAAATTTTAGATTAGCCATTCTTCCGGTGATAAATAAGAGAATAAAGCTTGTTCCTGGTAAATTGGTCCAAGTCTCACCACAGCCAAACAATCTGCTCAAGCAACAAAATCCTTATGAAAGGAAATTTGGAGGAAAGACTGGGGGAGGTGAATGATAGGAAGAAGAGACTTCAGTGAGATATGTATGCTTTCACATGTGACCCAAAGAGGAAAAAACAAGCAACTGAATTCTTTACAATATTAATGACAAAATCTATTTCTCTTAGAAAAGCCCAATATGAACACAGAGGCTCCAAATATTTTGCAGCAGGAAAGGTTTAGATGGCTTCTGCTCTGTGTGCTAGAGAAAAATTCCACCAGAAAATTCTGCCAGCATATTCCTGCACGTGTATTTCTATGTATCATTAAAACAAATAAATCAATATATCCATAATATTTAAAGACTGTAGAGGCAGTTTATAAACCCAAAACCTCAACCCTATAAAGTATGTTCTTCAGCTTTTACTCTGAGAATAACCAGATCAAAAAAACTGGGAAGTCTATACAAAAATAGTACTTTATTGTAAATGCACACTTTTAGGAATAAGCTGTTTCAAACTGAAGCTTTTTTTTAAAGACGAGAAAGTACAGAAACACAACGTCTGTGCTACACTGTGTGCTTCAATGCACACAGCAAAGCAAACATTAAATTAAGAAAGTTATAGAACCATGGCACACCATGAGATGGTGCAGATGATTTCAATTTCTATCTTGAAAAGTGGGACCTTTATCTCCATCTGAAAAAGTTATTGCCTGTTTATAAGATTAGAAATGAAGCACACTCTATGAAAGGTATGCTGATACATGCCACATTTTATTGTCATGGAAAGTTAGGAATTTCTAGGTTTTAGGAAATGTCTAGAGTCCTTCCCTTCCCACAAACCATCATACTACATATTTTATTCCTCTCTAGTAACTACACAAAGTGAAGCAGAAAACTGCCACAATGCTAAGGGATGTACATTAATTCTTCTCACTCTCCATGTCTGTGAAATACTATACATGGCTCAAATACATATGTATGTATTATTCGCAGTACTTTTTCAAGGAAGCTTAACCCAATACTAAGAGCAGTTTCAACTTTGTTCTCACAATTCGGACAGAGATGTATATTTTTTGAATGCTTGAGGATTCAGTCCTAAATTGCATTTGTATTTTCCATGAAGAACATTCACATCGAACAAAACTGCGATGCAGTTTTTAAATAGCAGCCCCAACAGGTTTAAAATAGAACTTTTTTTTACTGAAAGTAAAGATGCACAAATCTACACGGTCACTTAAAGTATGACTTATAGTAAGGGAGAAAGTCATGGCAAACAGCACAAAGCCAAGTCACAGAATCACAGAATCACTCACTGTGGAAAAGACCTTCAAGATCATCAAGTCCAACCGTAACCTAACCACACTACCCCAATTCTATCAGCCCACCGCTAAATCATGTCCCTGAGACATGTCACAACATACTGCAAAGGCTTGCTTTACGTTCAGAATCAATGTCTTTCATTCTTCACCTCCTTGGACAGAGCTCCTACTTCCCTGACTACACCAGGGTAAATCCTGTGGGACAGTGGGAACTGCAGTTTGGAAAACAAAGCCACTCCTCGCAGCTAGTAAGAACAAGCTCATACACCATGTGTGAAAAAGCACTAGCGTCTGCTCAGTTATATATTTTCCACCTGATTTTTAAAAGTTAAAGATGAGACAGTTTGGTATGTCATTTGTGACAGAGAAAACAAAAGGAATATTGTACCCCTTTGTAAGACAAATCTTACAAAGACTGATGCTACTGAAACACTGAATCACCAGGCAGCTCAGGTCTTGCTCTGAAATTGTTACTGAAATTGAGTCATGCTCTGGGTACTCAGCATGCTGAAAAGTTTTAGTTGTACAACCCAAAATCCAGAGGCTTGCTGCAAAAAACAGACTGACATCAATGTAATAGTCAAAGTTAAAAAAATCTGACAGAGATGCAAGGTGCTGCTGACAAAGATTTCCAAGCCTGGGGTAAGAGCTAGAGGAGAAGCTGTGATATTTTCCACAATATACTCTCTTGGGACAAGAGTTGCCAGGGGGAAGATTGAATACATCTTCTAAATTAAATAAATCCCCCTCTGCTTTTGCAAAAAAACCAAGTCTTGTCCCACAAGCAGAAACTAGGTTGAGATGGTAACACAGTGATAACAGAGAAGCTGGAAACCTTCACATCCTTGCAGCATCAACAGCCTGGTCCCTCATCGGTCACGTAGCAGCTACACACAAGGCTATGCTGAGTGATGCTGAACTTGCCACGGTCCTCCTCTCTGCATTTCTGGACCAGCCCATCCATAACCAGTGTATACGCTCACATGGCAGAGAGCAGCCGTGGGGCAGCTACAGGGCACTCCACTCCTTGTGAAAAACAGCAAGAAAAAGAAGCAAGAAAAACCTGCCATTGCATAGCAAGGAAGGTCTACGGCAAGAAATTTCTCTATTTCAGTTAGCATTGTGTGACAGGAGGGTTTATGCAGACACGCTGTATCAGCCTCCTCCTAATAACCAAGATCACTGATCAACTTTTATCAGTGTTGACAGACTGGCAAATAAATACCCAAATATAACACGGTGGAAAGGCCTGCTAAAGGATATAACCTAAGGAAAGTCCTCCATAGACACCAGAAGATCTACAGAAGGAAAATGGCACAAAATACTTCCTCTGTGCAGAGTCTTTGATAAGGAGTTGTAAAAGCACAGCAAAACTTTTGCATTAGGACACTATGAATGTTGCTCTTGCCTCTGGACTCTCTGATCTTTACAAGGCATGAGTTCTCACTGCAGTCTTACAATATTTCTGGTTGATTAATTAGATTAAGAAGTCAATCAACCACAAAATAAGATTCTCTGGAAACCAGTCTCCATTAATTCTAAGCCTGTCAGACTTTGTTTTTCTTACAAATAACCAGAAAGCCCAATTACAAGAAGAGCAGAAAACCAGAACATTGGATTCCTCAAAGAATTGATGGAGAGTGCCCAACCCCCAAATAACAGCTTGTCTAAGCAGGAACTTGCTCCTTCACAATGGAAAGGGACTGCTTCATGTAAGGCATGGGGCTGTTTTCAGCCTGTATCAAGTCCTAGCCAAAAGTACCCATGAACAAGGAGACATCGATACTTAGCAATGCTCCAGACGGGGCCAGATGGAGCCCTTGATGGAAGCTCAGTAGATAACTGAGACCTGAAGAGTTGTAAAAGCCATTCTGCCTAGAAGTGCCCTTCAGAGGCACAGCAATAGCAGAGTGACCAACATCATTGCAACAGCTGGACTACCACACCACAGGACTTGAGTCACTACCATCATCAATCCTCGTGCTAAAGCAACCATGGTGGCACAGGTTTTTTAAGACCAAACAGACAAGAAATTCTTCTGGCAGAACAGAAATCAGGTGCTGGCTGAATTCCCAAGATTTCAGGAGATGATTTAATTGTCTCTGTTGCTTTGGCACAGTTCACTTTTAGTAGACACATGCTGCTGCTGTTCCTTCAGAGACCATGTTGGCAAAATTAAATGGCTAAAAATGAGAAATCGAGGAGGAGGCTGGGAGGAGAAGGAGGCCTTTAAAATGATCTAACTAACACAGCTTAAAATCTAAAATGAATAGAACAGCCAACAAAGTGGCATAACAGGAGAGATCCGTTCAGTTTAAATGACAAGCTTAGAAATTGGCAACCTTTATAGTTCACAGGGATAAATGGACCTCTCTAGAGGACAATTCATCCAGTAGTTATTTTAAAGCGGGAAGAAATCGGCTTTTGGAGCTGCCAATTTTTCTCTTTTTCTCTGTTGTCAACAGGGAAGAGTCAGTATTTTGTCTCAGCTAGCTGTCAAGCACTTAGCTAAAGTTCAGAGGGATGAACTGCACCCAGAAGACCAAGTGACTCCACTTGACAAACCTGTATTTGATTTTGCAGCAAATTCAGTATTTTAAATCCAAGGTCATACCAGCCAATTACAATTTGTAAAAGCTGAAGTGGTGCTGCACAGACTTGGGAGGCAGGAAAATAAGAGTAAATTAAATAGGTGGTTTCGTTGTTTGTTGTTGGTAGCTTTTTGTTTGTTTGATTTTTACATTACCATACCCAAATCACATGCATATACATTATTATTTTGACTGCAAACCATAAACTGAGATGGCAAGGCAGTTCATAATGTTTTGCAAATCTTAATTAATGAATCTTAAAACAAGAAAATTGAACACTTCTATTCCTCCTTTTCCCCTAAACCAATTCCAAACCAAAAGTATGGATTACCCTGTTTCCATCATGGAGCTGGTACCAACACAGACACCCAGACACTCATCTAAGCACGTTTATTTTGATAGTATCTTACGCAGACAGTGAAAGGATGACAAAAAAAAAAAAAAAAACAACACATTTTTACTTCTCTCAGCAGGTGTGAAATTGAATAATCTTTTAATGTAACTCTCTGTGAGAGGGAAAACTAAATGGAGAGATAAATCTAAAAGATTCTAAGTATCAAAGAATGAACCATGTATTGTCTTTTTTCATACAGAATTACACAATGCCCTATATCCCTAACACCAAGCAAATATACACCACTCAGTAGACATCTAGACGGTCTGGGAAACACTATGTCACACATATAGCAAGGCCCTCCTTTCCTTGGAAATCTCTCCAGGAAGCCTGACTGTTTTCAAGTGTTCTCCTTTTTGTTTTCCCAAAGATCAAAGATCATAAGGAAGGTACCAACAATGTATTGTTTATGCATGATAACCTGAGAGCTGAACAGGCAGAACAGAACTGCCCACTGTGGGAGGATGCTGGACTGTGTGAGTCTGACTGCCTTCGCTGCACAGCTTCACTCAGTGGTGCTTCCTAGCAAAATTACCAAGAGTTAAAACCAAAGTCTGAGCTGTCAAAACACACAGAGGTCAAAAAACAGTTCTGTAAAATTAACCAAGAATACTTACCTTATTATTTGCCACCAATATTTATTGTGAAGAGCTTACTGTAGAAACCAAAGAAATTATGCATTTGTACTAAACAGTGAGGATTCTACTCAGGGAAGAATTAAACTCAGAATCTTAAAAAAATTAAAATAAAAAAATACAGTAATCAGATAGTATAGTCTGTGTTTTAACTGACGAATTCTTCTGTTTGAACGAATAAAGAGATTTTACTTATACAACTAAAACCCAAACTGTAAAGAAGCCTTCCTCTACTACTGAATCAGCTACCACCTTGTTCCATTTCTTAATGGTAAAATGACAATAATTAGTTTTAGCTGGTCAGGAGAAACTAAATGGCTGTATTCCCTATTCAAAAACACTTCAGCTATTATAATTAATTTTCTCTACTTCAAGCACTGGTCTAGAAAAAAATTATTTCAGAATTTACTTTAAATTGGTACTCAAACATAATGACTTGTACCCACAAAGCAAAGTCAACTCACTTTCCCTCCGAAAAACTGAAGTGTCCATATGGGAGGCTCATTCGGAACAGCTACGTTAGACAAATGGCACCTATACCCAAGGCTTTCATCATATTAACTGCCCAGGCTTGCATTACTGAAACATTTTCCAGTCCCACATGCACAATTGCAAGGCTCAAGTTAAAAGTTAAAGCTATGAGTTAAGGCCTTTCAGAATTTGTTTTCTGTGAGCAGAGCACATTCATCTTGATTGTCAACCAATAATTACACTAAGGCTCTTCTATTTTAAATGCTAAAATGTGTATGTAGAAAGGGAGAGCACAGAACGTGATTTTTCAAATGTCAGAGCAACAAATGGGTAACCAACAAACAAAAAGTTTGATATTATAGGAATAATACACAGGAAATTTACCTTAATGCAGGTAATGTATAAACCAAACCAAAATAAATTCCAAGATTTCCAACCCCATACCTCTAAACATATCTAAGCTGACCACAGCACACTGTAGTTTGCACAGAAAACTGTTTTTATTTCCTGGCAATAAAAAGAAGATATTGTCGTTTCTACCACAATTTCAATCAAGGATGGGTGGTAAACACAATGGTCAGGAGCTCCAAGATATTTATTTAGTGCTGCAGGGGAGAAATTCAGGGGTCAAAAGTTATTTCAACAATGAAGCAAATTCCCCCTGTGCACAGACAGCCGTTCTATTGAGACAGTCTCTTGGTTACAATGGAAACAAGATCACAGTTAATCTCCAACAGAGAGCTACATGTCTTGGCGAAATCAAAATGTATACCCCTTCCTGGTGTGCCGTCTGAAAACGCAGCTGACAGCAGCAGAGCTGACGAAGTATTAGTTAGGAGGACACAGTGGGGTTGCTGAGGTTGAACACAATTTACTTCATCATCTCTGCTTTGTTTAGCCTTGTTGCTCACAGATGCAGCATGATTTTATAGAGACACACTTACTTTCACAGCAGTTGTTAGGGGTTGGTTATGGATGGCCTGTGACGTGCTCCTGGTATCCCTCCCACCTTGTCCTAACTCCTACTGCCACTCACAGTTACACAGCAAATTACTGGGGTCATTTGATCTTCCATTACTTATTGATTTGTCACTTCCTTACTGATCAGTGAGCAGATGACTGGATTCTGCCCATTTCTCAGTTTAAGGGGAGAGAAAGAAACTCAGTCTCAGAGTTATCAAAGAAAACTAGTACTTTGTCCAAGCTGAAGAAAGGAGGTAACATTTTAGCACAAGTTATAGGAAACTTTATCATTTCAGTATAACCTGCTCCTTCCTTAAACAGTTTGGATTAAGAAAGTCATCCTTAAGCTATACAAAGGCAATACACGAACCTGGTGTACATGGATAAAAAATCATTAGTCATTAACAAGTCACAAGCTACCATATATGTTTCTAATATGAAGGACTTCGTGGTATTCAGAATTAAAATGAGAACTCAGCTGAACTTTACCAAGCAAACAAGTCTGCAGGGAAACACTGCTTGCTGGCTTCTGTGGGAATCCTTGGGCGTGCATTTGTAAACTAATTCTTTACAAGATTAAAGACTTTATTCTCTTGATACAGGCTTTGCTAGCACATATAATAGGCAGGCTGCTGCCAGGCATGGATTTGATTACAAAAATCAGAGACCTTAAGAAAGGTCTGGACATACAGAAACTAATTACAAAAACACTTCTATTACTAAGAAAAAAAATGAATAAAACCCGCAAACATAAGGAAGATAATGCGTTTCTTTTCCAAGATGTGCGGTACTTGCAACAATATTCTATCATTACCACATTTCCAAAGGCAAAACTTTGTCTTCTACCATCTTCTCTGACTGGTAGTAGGAAGCTTGGCTTTTTACAGAAATAATGATAAATGACTCCAAGGAATCCAGGTTTACCTTCCTTATCCTAGACTCACTTAGACAGCATTCAGAAGATTTTAATTAATCACTGAACAAAATCTCACAAGATAGACTGGAAGGGATCTCGACCCCATGCACAGAGTAGGGCTAACTTCAAAGTCAGAGCTGTCTGCTCAAGACCTCGTCCAGACAAGCTCTGAATACCTCCGGGGACAGTGATTATACAGACTCTTCAGGCAACTTGTCCCATTGCTTGACCTCACATTCTGAAGATTTTCTACCTTATATTGAATCGGAATTTCCCTCGTTCCAACTTGCAGAATTTAAAAACTATCAATGATAGTCAATTTGATGCCTTAGGAACTGCAGGTGCTTGCAAATCCCAGTTCCTCAGCACAAAACTAGACCTGAGAAAAGACAAAGGACTTGAGTGAGGACTATCTCCACCAACTGGTAAGGAAAAACAAGGACCATATGTAACTGGTCATTCCCACTTTTCTCACAGGTAATTCAGCTATTTCATCTGAGGGTGTGGGACAACCGCTCCAACCTTGGCTTCCCAGAATGGGTCAGCACTGTGAGGAACATCTGCTTTGTTTGTATTTTTATGAGATCCAACCACTAATCCACATTTTGGGGATTTTTAAAGTTTCATACACTGTGGACTTTGAAGATTAAAGAAACAAAACATGTTGCCTGGATACGACTGGTTAGATAAGATTTCTGAAGAAAAGATTATGCAAAGAACTAACAGACGCAATGGAATAACTCCGGAAATACTTTTGCATTGTTTGCGTCATTAAATTTGTCCCTGATGTTCCTCTTTTCATGTGAAGAACTATTTCTTTTAGAAAAGCTAAATTTAACAGAAAAGCAAATAAACTCTGGTCAACAGCATGACAGTTTTGTGGTTTCAGTTAGTCTGAACATTTTCAAAAGTTTTCTTGAATTATGCAGGCTGTAAGCCAAGTATTTCCTGGAGTGTTTCCTGGATATCAAAAGGTATAGAAGGTCTACAGATTGCTGGTAATTTCTAACGTAATACTGACCTAAGTAAAATATGCAAATACATTTTTTATCTCAAGACTACGCCAGTTGACAACTCTATTTCCTGAAAAAATTAAAAGACTTTGTCTTCATTGCAGTAAGGATGAAAATAAGCAACACAACATTAAAATCCATTTCCCAAAGCAGAAAGATATCATGTATACAAACTGTATGTATTATATTGTATAAATCATCTGTAGAAAGTTTCTTCTTTTCCTAGTTAGCATCAGGAAGGTTTAATACAAGTCTTGTATCACACATTTAGGTTGCATATGACAGGGTTATTTTCTTTTTGTTTTTTCTTTCACTCATCTCTGTTACAGATCACAGTCAGACCAGACAGTCGTATTTAGAATAAACTTTAAGTAGATCAGTCGGCTCAGTTATACTACTTGCTTGATGAAGCAAAAATGAGAATTCATATATGAAACCAAAAATCAGAAATAAAAGCCTTCTATCCAGCACTTCAGTCTGATCAGGTTATTCTGGCAGCTTAGTGAAGGCCACAGTCTCTTTTTCCTAACACTGTAAGAATGCTTCCTTTTCCACAGGAAAGTCATTTGCTGGTTTCTGTAAATCCTGCTGTTGGTTTTACCAAGGGGGCTTCAGCAATACCAGCACAATGGCATCAAGCTGTCTTTGGCCTGCAAAAGCGTCAGTGCCTAAATATAGATTTCTTAGTCTGGTTACAAGGTTTCAGTAAACAGATGCGATTTAAAATGCCAATACATTGACAATCTTGCTCTTAAGATGAAACTTAGGTATAGAAGGATATGCAAAATAAACAGATATACTGAAAGTCTTCCTTGAAACTTGCATAGCCAAGACATGAAAATCTTCAAGAAAACTTCGAAGTTTTTGATATAAAGCAAATGAACAGTAAAACAAATTATTTAGGATGAAAAACATATCAAATGTTGGCTTTTAGTGGGCTAAATCTTGATATCTCTTGGGTCATTCCTCATGACACTAAACTTCATTACAGTCATCTTGATGAATCTTCCCTCATCTCAAGGCTGACAGACAAAGTGGATTACAAAAGGGCCAACTGAATAATTCAAGCTCACAAGACAAGAGTATAAGAGAACAGGAACCATGGATATGGGGCATGTTGTTTTAATACTTATGAAAAATTCACAGTGGGATCTTAGATTGTTGAGTTACCCATGGTACAAGAAGGTCATGGTAGAGCTACAGCTAGTGTTAGGTAGTATGACAAAAGCAGTGGATTTTTTCAGCACTAAATTGCTGGTACACACAGTGAGTCTATTCAGATGAAGTTCTCCTCTCTGAAATGAGGCCTGTAACACAGCCTGCAGGACTTGGATCGCTTTGACAGATAGCTTGATGCTCAATACCACCAGCTCATAAGAAAACCCTTACGTCTGTATATGAAACAGTGATAGAAGTCCTCATTATGGAAGACAGTTTAATTTGCAGCCAAGGTATGAGGAGTATCACCTGCTACATGAGCAAGGAATACCATGCATAAGAAATGAATAAAACATTAAATACACAGCAGGTAATCAAATGACTAAAGCTGTTGTGAAGGGCTTTATTATTAGTAGTATTATTTTTGGCAGGTGGTACTAAAGTAGTCTATCTGTTCTTAAGCTTGTGTCTCTCAGTTGAAAACACAACATGCAGGAAGAATTAAACTACCTTTTACATTCTATATCCAAGTAGAAAACTTCCTACTAGACTTATGGGCAAAAGACTAAAAATACTTCTATCTCTCTCAATAAAGAAGTGCTAAAACACCTGTGATCTGTCAACCCACTGCAGATCTAAGTCTGATCACAGGTTCATGTCAAAGTTATCCAGCACCCGTAATACAATTGCCCTCTGTTATTCATAGGTAACACTGATCAATGCAGCAGAAAAAGCTTGCTACTCACCTTTTAAGAGGCCAGAACACAACGTTACTAAGGATCCTAAATTTTGGTATATAAAAGACCCTGGCAGAAAAACCTGGCAAGCCTGTAATTTTTTTTAAGAAACTTGAAAGACGCTAAATGCTAGAGGGTGTACTTTCAAAACCCTTACATAACCTGTTATGCTTCAACAACAGGGATTTTCTGTTCTCTGAATAACCCAGCAAGAAGTCTAAGAGCAGGGAGCTGATGCAGGCAGCAAATGCACTGCAAACAGGTCTGGAACATGAGGTCTCCCCTATCTGACTGCCCCCTGAGTTAAAAAAGACATGGAAAAATCTGTATGTCTGCATTTGACAGGAGAAGGAGCACCAGAATCAAACCCCCACAGTAGTCTGACAGAAAAAAAAAAGAAAGAAACGAAAGGAAAGAAAGGAAAGAAAGGAAAGAAAGGAAAGAAAGGAAAGAAAGGAAAGAAAGGAAAGAAAGGAAAGAAAGGAAAGAAAGGAAA